>NC_091944.1:28191081-28539831 GCF_041260155.1 Ptychodera flava | reverse complement strand
GAGAGAGAGAGAGAGAGAGAGAGAGAGAGACAGAGAGAGAGAGAGAGAGAGAGAGAGAGAGAGAGAGAGAGAGAGAGAGAGAGAATCACAAAGTTAGGAAAGGTATGATGGGTGTAACATGGTTGGGAGAACGAAGAAATCTTACACTTGGTACCGGATTTTCAGAAGACACCACTAAAAAATCTGACAGCCAATTGTTTTCTTCGGTCGTTTCACGAAGCGTCTAAACTTTGACTCTCGTTTTGCGTTTGACTTTCTTATAACGTCGTCCTGACACCATCAGAAATACAAAGTTGTCTCAAGACACGTCTCAAAGGACATCTTAGAATCTGTCACTTTTCAAGGATGTGTCGCATCCCGTAAACTTCATCATTAAATATCTCATCTATTATGATGAATCTTTTCAGTGGTGTATGTTTTTTTATATATTTATTACCTTCAAATCACTAGGGACGACAGCTTAATCATATATCTCCTGAGAGTCCCAAATATTTATTTATTTCGGTCCAATGCTTTCATCAAGGTGACCCTATCCTTCAGCATTTTTTTCATTTGTCATTGGCTTGGTGGGCCTCGCCAATTAGATAAAATTTAGGTAATCTTTACTGTGTACCCATTGAATTTGTTTAGACACAACGCCAAAAAAATTGAGTCTATTGTGAATACATTAGAACATCCCAAACGCGTGATCCATACTGAAAAGTATATTCGTCGCATTTTGTACTGGAATGCTTCATTAACCGAGTCACACATTTTCTATTGGCCAGACACGAATTTGCCAAAAATATAGCGGCGAACGCGGCGAGAGACGTTTGTCGGCGACCGCCGCTTGTTGAAATGCCGCATGTACGCTGCGGCATCGCTCCCTAAGAACAGATCTACATAACTCCTCGACAAGTTTGAGAACACCTTCATCTTTAAATATTCACACATCGAACAGACCAAAGCGGCGACTTTGTGTTTTTCTCCATTCTGTGAGAGTGCATTTGATTTGCAATGTTGAATGATTTTGCGCTTGCTTTCAAAGTAGTCCAAAGACTATAGCAAGAGTTCTCAGGGTATCATTTGCCTATACATATTAGATCAGAACTCATAAGGATTAAAGGCACCGCTTTTTTCCCACTACTTTGTGTACGTACGCACAAAATGAAGGTTATCTGCTCTAGACTTGTAACATCCCTGGCAAAAATGTCTTGGTTGTGTTTACTCTTAATATCAAATTACTTTAATTATGCAGACTATTGCTTTTACTACGTACCGTTTACAGATGTTTGCATTGTGAATTTCAATTGAAAAAAAATGTAGCAGTTCATCGATTGAAAAATAAAGTGACATTTTCGATGTTGTCATAATTTTGGATGACAAAGCAAAATATTTTTTTACCTACAGTCTTCTTATACTTCTTTTCGCTTTTGTCACACGGTCTCCTAGAATGTGCCACTCATGCAGTCTAAGCTACCTTTCATATTGGCTGCCCTACTGTTGAATGTTCAACGCCAAATAACAGGGATGAGTTTTCATCGAGTACTCTACCCTTAAATTGGCGGTTTGTAGTCAGATCATGTGAGTTTTGAAGACGCAATCAGCTTCGACTATGTTATCTCACTCGATAAGAGTACCGTAAGGTTCCAGGACAAGTATTTTGGGTTGTTTCAAAGAATGAATGATTTGTTAACAAATGCTTGTACCCCACTAAAGTATATGTATTCTGAAAGCCTAGACATTAGCAAATACTGTGATCATTGTTCACAATAGGATCACGTGACAGTCAATTGGCAGATCTACTAAGAAGTAGGCTTTCACCGTCCAACAAACGCTGTTGTGTTTCCAGTCAAAAATTGCATGATCAAAAGCTGTACATTTTACAATTGCCTTGCATTTTTGTTTGAAGTTCTACATCAATTCTTGTGAGGCGATAATTTAAATTTCTGGCCAGGGGTTAACTCCAAGTTGAACACTTGTAACAGGTTGTAACCACAAACATAGGCTATATAAAACAATCCCAATCTCACGCTTCAAGTTCACTATCATATGGTCAACTGCAGGTGCAAGTTTCGACCTGAAATACGGCAGCGTTTGTACAGGGGAAGGTAAAACCAGACATTCAGGGTTTATTCTAATGTACCTGTCATATGCTAACATTTATTGCAAAATGTAAATCACAACATTTCATACAGCGGAAATTTTTTGATGTGCTGTTGTATGAACACTATACTTAAGCATTGAAAACGGATACCCGGTACGTACATAGTGCCCCTGACAAGTGACACAAACATCTGTCGACTAGAATTTGAAATCAAATATAATATACTAGTGGTGTGTTCCTCAAATGACGGGAACAACAAGTTCTTCCTTATACCATAAAGATGACAAAGTATAGCTTTCAAAGTAGTTTTCATGAGAGTTACTGGCATTCTTTGTTTTTTAAAGGGATCAGTACATAGATTATTGTCCAAAATCTTGAAACGTGCTTAAAGGAGTGGCCGGAGGTGGACAAAAAGGTCTTCAAGCCCGCTTATCCTGGAGAACAGATGAAGAAAACGTTCAAATACTTTCTTACATCTTGTTAAAGAGTGCCGATGAGTGAGCGACTATTGTGTACTTCGTTTGTTTGAACAAAGGTGTTTCCCTTTTCTCCACATAACACAGTGAAAGAAAGCGAAATTTGTTCGATATTGTCTACTCGTTAAACGTGCGTTAATTTTTGTATCTCTCACATGCGCACATTTCTATACCTCACATTACTACTTCTTATACCTATGTTTATCCTTTTTTGGAGATGGTCTAGACACTAATTATGAAAATTGAATGCGTGGGACTTGTTTGTACGCCATTCCGTCCTTCGTGTCTATTTCTATCCTAAGAAGTAAAAGCGCGGTAACACGTGCCGCGCGTTCACGCTTTGCATTGTACTTCATCTTTTATGGGCCTAGCATAGACCAAGGGAATTAATGAATATATTGAAAGTGGAGAGAGTGAAGAAGGCGTGAATGTTTTAACGACCGTAGGTGTGAAAGGCATAAAAAAGGTCATTTCCCTTGTAAACTGATTCGTTTCAAAGGATTTATTTTCGTTCATCTTTTTATGAATATCATCATCGTTGTCATGTCAGCTCGCCGGTATATATACCAATTTGTGTTTGTCAAATTATGGGTGTTTTCTATTTTTATTTTTTTTAACAACAACCATTATTGCAAATCGCGCGTATAAGGTCAATAAAAATAAAAAGTTTGTTTCTCATCTTAGACATTTCAAAAGTGATGCGCTGACGCGGTTTTTTTACTCTCAATTCTTTTTTATATTTCAATCAATAAGAACACCGAAAAAACATGAAAAAAGAAGAATGCACGCAAAGATAATTGTACAGCAGTGTTGCTTTATTATTTTTGTATAGCAACATTTCTGCGGTTTGACTTTTAGTGCAGCAATGCAGTTTTGACAGCTTAATATAACAGTGACATATGTTTACAGTTCTGAATGGAATGTTAGTGTCAGTTATTTTGTTTACGGTTCTATTTTATAGAGAAACTGAAGGACTCAAGAAATTTTCGGAGACAGTCACAGTTTTGCTTATCAATCTCAAATTTGTATGCAAATATTCCTAATTATCAGATAATTATCAAATAGTAGTATTTACACTACCTTAATATCCAAAATACTACATTATCGATATCATTTACCTTAGATAGTAAGTTCGATGCGTGTTTATCGTCACAGTCAATATCGAGTCTTAATGTTGCATCCGTTTATGAACAGGAGAGCGAGGGCGATTAATTTACTGCGTAATTTCAGAATCAAGGATGTCTTGATGATACAAGTGATTATCACGGGTTTTACAGGACTGTAAGAATTCTACAAAAATACGATTCATCAACAATTTCCATGGCAACCATTACATGTCGATACCAAAATAGAATGGAAAATGGTATGCTCTATATGCTTGCACTCTCAACAAAATTGACTCACATTGCGGTTGAGGCACCACAATGGCCTATTTGTCCTTGCAGATAAGGCTTAATTTCTTATCATTATATCTCCTTTCCTGTGGTTTTGCTTTCAGATATACTCAATGGCGGTCTGACGTCTGTACGGATTTATAACTGCTTTTTGAAACCTTCGTGACTTCTGATGTCTTTCTTCATTTTGTTGATTTCTTGTTTATCGTGTGCGACAGTTTAAAGTAAGTTGATCATGCAGTGGTAGAGAAATAGATTACTCCAAAAGTCATCTTTCCATGGCCAATTTTTTAAATATCGTCGCGTCGTTCTCTGTAAAAGTCTTCCAGCTTTAACTTTGTTTATTTTTCACTTTTTTGTTTTTGACTTTAAAATAGAGTTTCTTGTTTTACTCACAAACTCATACGAAATTCCGAGCATTCAGTTGTCAATAATGTTCCCAAGTGTACACCATCTCCTGTGTTGGCAGGACAACGACTTTGTATTTCAAAGGATGCGTTTTTGACATCTTTCCTTTCGTTTAAATTAATGTATACCACACTCACTCCATCCTGTCATAGAAGAAAACCCTATAAGCTGCCACTAAACTTCCTCCCAGCCATGCATCTTAGTCACTTGATAAGATGGTTCTAAATACTAGCAATGCTGAACAACACTTATCTGCGAAGCTAAAGAATACGCCGCCTGTTCTTCTATTCAAGAAATTATGCGCCTCGAAATTGAAAGACTTAATACTTTTGCACAAATGTTCCTCGGTGAAACTTTCAACAATACTCATACCAAATCAAGAATACAAATCGGGGGTCATCATGCACAGTTTGGAACTAGAGAAAACTATAACATTTGAAATTCAAAATGGCCGCCATCCTTGTGATAACTCTATGTGTAAAATGAAATTTTTGATTTTCGAAAAACTAAGACGTTGTAAACTTTTCTCATTCCCAGAGCTTTAAATTGAGCCTTCAAAAGTGGTAGATCAGAAATGAGTTGTGCAAATTTGAGAGTGTGAATATCTTTCTTCGAGGAGCACATTACTTCAAACGATTCACATTTTCCATAATAATTCGGAAATGAACCCTCAAAAAAGCCAAAACTTGATAAAAACAATGTCTGAATGATCAACTGGTCGTACTCTCGGAAAAAGCTTGTTCTCCAACAAAACCTGCACTTTTAGTATCCAATGACTGAACTAGTCATCGGTCTGATAGGACGTGGCCCACTACAGCCTAAGGAGACTATGCCAGCTCTGTGTGTCTTCTCTCTCTCTTCTCTCTCTCTCCTCTCTCTCTCTCTCTCTCTCTCTCTCTCTCTCTCTCTCTCTCTCACACACACACACACACACACACAACAACACAAGCCTTCTGATCGATCGATTTCTTTGCCACATAACCCTCAAAGTAAAGGGAGTGAAAACGACAGGCGTTCACACTCTAAATTCTATCTCTTACATTCATTGGATGACAGACAGAAATTGCAAGACGGATATTTGTACATCTCAAATATTTTTCGGTCGGGGAAGTTAGAGCAGTTAGAGGAAGTTAGAGGAGTCACGATAGGTCAAAGGAAGAATCATTGTAAGTCATGATAAGGAAAAATAAAAAAAATAAAGAAAACCTAATTCAAGCATTGTTAGATGTATGTATTGTGTTACTCGACCTAACCCAGTTCGAAATCATCGACCCGGACTTCTCCCCTTTACAAGTAACAGTCCAGTGCGACATGAAAGAGGTTCGAAATCACGTATGATTTCTGCAATTTCAAACAATCTGAAATTGCTACTTCCACGCCGCGGCATCACGTGTGGACCATTCAAATTACTCACGCTGCCGAAAAACACGCTGCATATCAGTGATCCGAAAAGTAGAACGCGGTCATACTGTGGAACACTATTCAAGGCCAGACATCCGGGTGTTTGCGCTTGTGGCAAAATCTGATTTTGTTTCTATCAAGGAAAATAAAACAGTCAATCCCGAAAGTCCGCATGTCGCATTTCTTAAAGTAATGTTACGGGAAACATACATTTTGTGTATTCTGACCCTAACCGAATTGAGTCTCCTTAAAACCTCGAGAATGCCTGTTCTGTTGCTCTCCCACTGGTTTATTATCTTCATTAACGTCACAGAAAGTACGTGTACAGTTGATGTCAAGTCCACAGAGCAATAACGAGTGGGATGACATTGACAGCGATGAGGAAATAATGGATGACCTTTCACCTCCATCTATGATTGCCGAGTGTTTATTGTTACTTTTTAAGTACGACAATGTTTTCAGCTGAAATTACTGCAAAAAAAAATCTCTCACTATCAATAAATTAGACTTTCTGTCTGTCTGTCTGTCTGTCTGTCTGTCTGTCTGCCTGTCATACATTTCTTTATCTATTTGAATTTGTCATACTTACACAGTCACAAATAATCACTCATGTACTTCATTTGTGTGTGTCAGACATATAGATAGATAGATAGATAGATAGATAGATAGATAGATAGATAGATAGATAGATAGATAGATAGATGCATAATTTTGCATACCTATTCGCACGAGGCTTCATATTGACAAAGTTCATATCTATAATATACAATAACAAGTTATATTACTAAGATATTGAATGTTTTATTCGTTGTATTTGCACAGACACAACATGGATAGCTTACATCATATAATGCTGGACAAGCAATGAATATTATAGACTGAAATAATTTGCTTGGTCTCTGAAGTTATACAAACAATACATTAATTAAAACAATGGAAAAAGCATGTTTGTCGCAAAATAATGGAGATAGCAATGGTGTAAGGTTAACATGTACAGTTATACGTTATGAACAGCTCCGACTGCCAGTTTGTTTTAATAATGAGAATTCATGAACCCTTCCGTATTCTCCAGGTATACAAAGTGTGTACTTCTTCTGAGAAAGAGTCACTAGAAGACAATTTATATTTGACACTTTCTCCGACATCGTCGAGGTTTTATCGACCTTGATGAATGACAAGGAGATATTTGCTGGTTGCTCGGTGTCTCAGTTGAAAAGATCTTTGAGGACCGTGCTACTTGTTGCATCCTCACGGGTGAAAATTTCAATCAGCGCATGAGTTGAAAAAATTCAGAAGGACTTCAATTTAGTGTCCCCATGGCGACGTGAATGGTTTTGTGGCCGGCCAATGAACCGAGGTGCGACTCGCACAGAGAACATCAATCGTCTGTGGCTATTCTCAGTAGATGGCACTGATATTTCTAGAATTCCCGGCATGTCGACGAGAGACTTCATTAAAAGTCCAACGCACCACGACAAAAAGATTAATAACTAACAGGAATAAATAAAACAATTAATATTGTCTTTCGACGGTAGGTGCTTCGTTGGATATATCTGCGAAGATATACCAAACAGCTGAAAAAAGAATGATATTGTAACTTTAAGTACTGGCACAATCAATCGCTTCCAATAGACTTCGTACAAACACATTTTTACTTCTTTTTTCTTATTCCTATTGTTTGAACCGCTTTTGAAGCTTACTTTCAACATTGGACAGTTTACCAGGATAGTCTCTTTATAAATTACCACGCTTCGGATTATTACAAGCGTGAGACCCGAAAAATGGCCGTTATTTCCCATTATACTGTAGCTATTATGCAATTTTAGCACCAATTCATCATGTGCAATGGAGTATTTCTATAGCATTCTCTTACATTGAATGTATTATTAACATTTTTATTCTTGCATTGAAGTGATCAATCATACAGATATATTTTCCGGAAGTTCTCTGCATAGATTGCTTCTAATGATAATAGTTGATCAATGATGATGAGACCGCGGAAGTCCGCAGAGATATCATCATATAAATCATTTTACTATTATCTTGTTTGACAACTCCTAGATAGCAACGCCCACTACAGTAAATATTGAATGTGCCAGTCCGACTGTTGTATATTGTTTCTATTCTCGTGTAATGAAAAAATCAAAGAAACGTGAAGTATTTCGAAGTTCACCATTTTAACATGCATCTGAGACAAAGGAGGCAAAACCCTATGATATTTTTTGTTATTCCGCGATTTAGTGTAGTCAAAGGATTAACACAGGCAGGAATCCATAATTAATTAATTAATTAAAACATTTATATAGCGCCATATCTTCTTAAAGGTTCATAGGCGCTTAATGACAGTAAAAAATCACAGTAAAAATCACAGTAAAAATACCCGCAAAAATGTAGTCAAAAATATGTAGACAAAATTTCAAACGCTTAACTCAGATATTGTAAGGCACTTTAAAAAAATAGGTCTTCAGTTTTGTCTTAAAAGTCACCAGTTTATCACATTGTCTAATATCTAGGGGAGCTGATTCCATAACATGGGTGCAGCATTTGCAAAGGCACGTTTACCCAAAGGACAACTTACAGGGTCTAACTTCAAAAGTAATTGGATTTTGAGCGGAGATTTCGTGTTGGTTTGTATAGATGAAGCAACACACAGAGATATGGTGGGGCCTGTCCATTTACCGCTATATATCTAATGAGTAGTAACTTGTATTTAATCCGCTCAGATATTGGAAGCTAATGGAGATTCTGTAAAATTCCTGTCCTATGATCGTATTTTCTGGTTTTAGAGATCAAGCGAGCAGCAGTATTTTGTACTTGTGGAAGTTTTCTGACACTATTAATTGGAATGCCATACAGTAAACTGTTCCCTTAGTCAAGCCTCGATGTAACAAACGCAAGGACCAATAGCTTGACTGTATCATCAGTAAGATATTTTCTTATTTTGCTAATGTTCCTTATGTGAAAATACGCTGATTTGCAGGCCTGTGTCACATGATTTACATGATAATGATTTTCAAATACGGATAACGTGTCGGCGTTTTAGTTCCAAAATCGCAATGCATTCTGGGTAGTTCTATTTCCCTTGTACAAAAAGTGTTCGATGGTTATCTACTTATGAGAACGTTTCCAAAAGTGTTTCAAGGGCGCGTATCGCTAAGAGGAAATACAATAGATTTTCGATTGAGGTAATATTATAAGTAATACGAAAATCTTCAGCTTCGATTAACTTTCGAGTGGAAACCCATTATGTCTCGTAAGACCAATAAGCAATCATATCTATGGAGACAAAGTTATGAAATATCATATTAATCACAATTGAACGCTAATGAAAACATCGACATTATTTGCTAGATAGCAATAATGCCTTCCAATGTTAATTTAATACCTTATGAAATCCAATTATAATCCAATAAAATATTCGGTCTTTCGACTCCTGGATGTCTAGCTCTCTAATTATTGTACTTTATCTTTCTAGATACATGCTCACCGTTGTCGTATTTCACTATTATTTTGTCATGTACACCACAAGGCAGACTAGATGGAAACTCTTCGAAAATCACTTTGTTTCCACAAATGAAGATACAGAGAATGTCAATCGACTAAGGTTGTCCTAGGAATCTGAATCTGAAATTCGGAAGTCATTATCATTGATGACTGGAACACTGCATTCTCGAAATTTAATCGATTATGTCGGCGATTATTCTACTGTTTTATTTGTATGGATATGACGTTGAGAGATCAGGTCACACCGATGAGTAAAAAGTTCTGTATATCGTCACATGACCAATTTATAAATTGCGACGTTGCGATATTTGATAGCCTTCCACCCATGGCGCATCATAGTTCACAAAAGAGACAAAATTCGAAAAGTATGAAGATGTGCATACTTCCCCATTCAAACTTTGGACACATTCTCTGAACGTTTTTTGTACTAATTGGGTTATTTATGGCAAACAAAACATATAATCTACACTATTAAGTCATAAAGATAGCGTGAAAGATACCGTTTTCGGCTATCTCGGTTATCTGACGTCTTCGATAATAAAATCAAGCGGCTATTCATCGAAGATAGGATAATACTCGCTTCAGATTAACCTACTTATGAAAATGTAGACAGTGTCACCAGCGATGAAATTTATCCTGCGTCTTCATGGACAGAAATTTCTCGACAGATGGATATGCCTAGATTTCCTCTTTGAGACACTTGAAAGTTTGATTAGACGTTATATATAGTCTTTGTTGAGAAATATTCTCATTACGAACTCGCTCATCAGCTTATCAGGCAAATTTCACTCCAACCCCAGTCCGGACAAGAGCTAATATTCCTTCTCCAGCTGTGAAAACGTCGCCATTAGATTTACCCAACCAAATCAAAATAAGTACAAAACACGTATAACGCTACTGTAAACGAACCACCCATTGGTTTACTTTCCGTTGTCATTTTTCAAAATTTGCCAATAAGTAGTGATTCTATCCCCGAATGTGTTCCGTACGCTCTTATTAATTACCAAGTGTATTATTTGAACGTGACTATTGTAGCGTTAGACCGTAAAGATTCGATTAGTCCATTAGCCGCCATAAAAAAAAACGCTGAACGCATCAAAACTGATAGGGAATCATTTGAAGGGATAATTGTCGATTAGTCTTCATTTTGAACTCCGTCATCAGGGTTTAATTGTTAGAATGATAGCATGCATGACGATATCACTTTTCGATTATTTGCTACTTCATAACTTGTTCGCACTGTAGCGACGCCGACGTCAAATTAATATTTTGAAAAGAAGGCATGTTTGTAAATTTAGTTAGTATATGACCCCAAATGTTTTGTGTTTTTTGTGCTTTTGCTGGTGACTATGTCTTTGACCGGACGGAGAAATATTATTAACCAGACATAAAAATAAGAGTCGCAGTTATTCTGATATTTATTGCTTTGATTGTATGGGGCAAGGAAAAGACTTCTTAAAGGACCTCTGATAAGTTAAGTCTAACTCCGGTTAATTCACACACTCTTGATATTCAACAAATCATATCTGCTCATCCTTTGCGCCGCTACTTTTATAGAAGTTTTATGGTGACACGGAAGTTAAAGCAGCGATGCTTCGCACGTAAGGCTCTAAATCCCTGTCGTCCATCATTAATTGAATCATCATAAAGGTTCTTAGTTTAGTCAAGCATGGTTTCGCCAGCTTTAGTGAAATATACGGTCTGTGCAGCGAAAGCTCTGAAGTTTTACTTCGGTGCAGTGGTGACTTTGTTTAGCGTGTGAAGGAGCTCGTAATATCGAAACTTGCTCACGCGAGAAGGATCAGGTGCTTCCTATCAACTGAGAATTAATTTTTATTATACTGTCGATAACACTTCTGACTTTAACGCTTTGTCTGAAGAGAATATATCGGATATCAGATACGCATGCGTGATGCTGGCGGTCTTTCTGAACTGTAACCCTAAAAAGCCTTTCTTGTGTACGGAACAGGTCGACCGGCATATTCACTGAACAATCAATTATCATGGTATCCGTTTTTATACGCGATTCACGCACATGAGAAAAAAGTCGCTAGTACATGTAGCATAATCATTACAGTTCCACTGATCTAACTCCTGAAGTATTAGAGTACATTAAAAGCGTGTCTTTGCCGTTAAACATTTTCCATATAAGTTTCTCGAGCTGCGTAACTTTGTTTTCATTATATTATCTCCGAATTTACGTAGGCTAGGCCTGTTGTGGTGTGGTTGGTATGTATGTATGTATGTATGTATGTATGTATGTATGTATGTATGTATGTATGTATGTATGTATGTATGTATGTATGTATGTATGTATGTATGTATGTATGTATGTATGTATGCATACATGCATGCATGCATGTATGTATGTATACATGCATGCATGTGTGTGTTAACAGCTCAAGTCTACATGATCCTTGTGTAAAACACTAAGTAGACATTTGGTGAATTTTGTTTCGGCTACGATTTTAGTATTCTGTACAATCTACTTCCAATTTTTTAAAATGTCAGACAAATTAATGTCCTTAAGATGCAGTGACGTCAATGTGACTTCTAAATGTCTTGATGGTCTGTAAAGCAGTGGTTCAGTGTACCAATTATCATTACTTGATAGATAATAGAAACCCTTCCCAATGACCCATCTTTCGTACATGTGAAAAAACCTACATTTCTACAAGAATATGCAGGAATGGATATCTATCCCAAATTTCTAATGGCACTTTCGGAGACTACGCCTCGGGAATACGACGTTGCCTTGTGACCACCGATATCAGTAAAAGATATAATGTGAACTGTGAAGAATCGCTTGTTAAAAGATTGCTATACGCTGTTTTGATAACGTTTAAACTAATACTTTCTTAATATCAATATTTAATGACATAAGATACTGTTAAAAACTTCAATGACGCAAATGTTTAGATAACGAGTACACTTATGCCATCTTCATATAAATAATTTATAAATCATACATGAGAAAACCAATCTCTTTTTTTGTTTTCTTTTAATTTACATCTATCGAAGGGGGTTCTTTACGATTAATAGTATACGTGATTATAATAGGTATACGAATATCGTCACGTCTGTCTGTGTTCGGTTTGTTGTCAACTCTGGACGGCGAAGTGGAACCCATGATAGGTGACGAAGCAGGAACTTTTTAATGCAATTATTTGAGACATTGTTAAACTTACTTGGTGGCAAGGAACGAATTCAGTGCATTTTCGACAGGATTGGAACTTACAAATTACGGCACCAAGTCACCTGGCGAAGACACCACAGTCAAAATCGCTCCTTGAGAACTCATCATATCACTTGGTTTTTAAGTTATCTTGGCTGGAAATTATGTGAAAAGGTCTTCCAACAATAGCTGATTTGTTCCACAAAGCAAGACTCAACAGACACTTACAGCCGTGCGATCTTATTGGGACTTGTCTTCATTTCCAAGAAATGCGTATTTTCTGAGTAAAACAAGCATTCAATTCGATATGAAGGACAGTTGGCCCTGAGGTAAAATACAAATTGGCTTTATCCCTGGGGTGCGTTTTTATTCATTCTGACATCACCTAGGGCCCCTCAGATACACACTGATGAAGGTCGTTCGCGCCTCTGGGTCACCGTGCAAATGTTGGTTAAACAAATACCCGATATCTAACGATATCGGATATCGGAAGAGGTCGTCAATTCTTTTCTGAAACTCAACCCTTCTAAAGCCTCTGGTCCAGATGGCCTGAAGGGTAGAGTCCTCAAAACATGTGCCTATCAGTTAAGTCACGTATTTACTCGTTTATTTCAACTGTTTTTGAACACCCACTTTGTACCCCGATCATGGAAATTATCCACTGTGATCCCTGTCCCAAAGAAACCACACCCAAAACAACTAAATGATTATCGACCGGTGGCCTTGACCTCGATACTTGCTAAATGTATGGAAAGGTTGGTCAGTAACAAGTTGACGGCATCTGTGGCTGATCGCTTGGATCCATTACAATTTGCCTACAAGCCCAGAAGAGGGGTAGAGGACGCTAGTCTAATGTTAGTAAATCTAATCGCTGACCATCTTGAGCATCCAGCCAATTATGTACGCATTCTTTTCATGGATTTTTCGTCCGCGTTTAATACAATACAACCACATCTTTTGATAAAAAGACTATTGGATTTAGGCGTTAATCATTCTATCATTCTCTGGATAAGGCAATTTTTAAGCGATCGACCTCAACGTGTAAGTTTAAATGGTGCAATGTCCGATGAACTAACGTTGAATACTGGTGCGCCACAAGGTTGCGTCCTCTCGCCTGTACTCTTTTCAATTTACACGAACGAAATCATGTTATCGGATAATTTGTTGACTTTGCTGAAGTTTGCTGATGACATGGCACTAGTTGCCAGATTAAAAGGCGAAGTATCCTTGTCACGCTACTTTCCTGAAATTAATCGCCTGTGTTCATGGTTCAAAGACAGTTTTCTTACCTTAAATATCAAAAAAACGAAAGAGTTGGTTCTTAATAATGGCAGAAAGCTAGAAAAAGTAGAATCTGTTACCATTGACAACCAACAGGTTGAAATAGTATCATCATTTCCATATCTAGGGTCCATAGTAGACCAGAAGTTAAGTTTCAAAGAGAATACAGACAAAATTTATAAGAAGCTCACCAACGAATATTTATTCTGAGGAAGCTAAAGAGTTTCAATGTTAGCAGTCACATCCTTGTTTCTGTGTATCGTTGTTGTATTGAAAGCATTCTAACTTATAACATTGTCACATGGTTTGGTCATATTTCTGTAAAGAGAGAATGCGACAACGAAATTGTAAACATATGTAGTCGACTTGTCGGGACAAAGTTAAAAGATCTTGGAGAACTGTATACTTATGCTCTTCGTAGGAAGGTTATCCATTCTTGGTGATAAATCTCACCCATTGAATGACAAGTTTCAATATCTGCCTTCGGGACGCCGTCTACTTGTGCCCAGGGCTAGGAACTTCAAGAATCTTTTTAGAAGTCATTTATACCGTCAGCAGTTGCTGTTTTAAATATGAATATGTCTGATTCCATCCGGAGAACCAGAGCAAACACCATTTTAAGTAGGAACTTTTAATATAGTGTTGTGTTTGTCTGTAACTATTGTATTGTTTTGTATGGTGTTGTCCGTATTTGGTGTTTTTATAGCGGTCCTGATGTTTAAAGACAACTTTCATGTTTTTATGGACAATAAAGTATATCTATCTATCTATCGATATTTGAAATTGAAAATGGCCATCATCTCTGTATTATCTCTCTGGAAGAAAATACAATTCCTGATTTCACAAAATTAATCCGGTGAAAACTTTATTTATTCCATTAACTTTAAAATAAGCCCTGCAAGTGGTAGATCAAAAGATTATTGTAAAAGTTTGAGAGTCTGAATATCTGTCCCATAGGATAGTACGTTGATATGAAAGAAGAGTACACGATGCCAGCATTCTTTAGGTTTGCTAACCCATTGTAGTCGAGGTGCATTCAGTAAAGTTAAAAAGCAATATGTATGGCTCTACGCAGAACAGAACTTAAGAGTGCCATTTCTTTACATGTAGTACTGTTATAGCTTTAAGCTGCCATAGATGATTAAAATGGCCACTGAAGTTACGTTGGGTATCTAGAACAAACAAGTTCGAGGGGTTGCTAACTTTCCCAAAGTGCATTGCATTTGAACACCGATATATCTTTAGAAACCTGGTAATCTGTACAAATGTTCGATAATGTGTACGCCGACGCAATTTTGACATAAATACTTAATGACACAGGGAAAGTAACCGTCACTTAAACTCAACATCACTGATTTATACGTGCCCAAAGTAAAACATAACTGTTTGAAGTAAGTCAGTGTTCTTTCGCTGTTCCCAGATGGCGTATAGTTGATTAACAGAGCTTGATTGATGAATAGGCGCAATTTGTAAAATTGGAACGAATTGAAAAGAAACTTCAGAAATCCTAGTATTGACAATTCTCTGTAAAGCATTAGCTGTATACCCTTAAGCGAATCTAGAGTGCAGGAGCCATAACTATATACTTAGCCCCTTTTAGCGAATGGGATTTCATACCACAGTATGGTATTTAACAGATTAGTCGATTGATATATCAATTGAAGGATATGTCAATCCCTTTAAAGATTTTCTTTTCCACGCTTGTAGGCATATTTGAACGCCGCCTGTTAAGCATGCACGTACGCATAGATGTCGCGAGGGTCACTGTGGAGAAGGGATCTCTCGAAGTAATCATAACTTTGCTGCGTATACACGTTGATGGGAAATCGCTTTAAATGCCAACTACAGTCTTTAAGAGTACGTATGGTATATTCTGGAAAGCGTTCAATCTTGCGAAGGGGTGGGAGAGGCATTAAGATGATTTTGTGTAACTTCAATATTTGCGTCGAATCTTCATTTCTTGACTCTTTAGAGTGAAGGTGTTATAGTAGTCCAGTATTTCACCATTTATCTCTAATTTGTCAGAATGACTAAGAAACATAATTGAACCGAGGCAATTTTCTGAGTACGGCCTCTGAGATATATAACAAACTTCTTAAATTTGTGTTCAAATTTTCCTCAAGGAAATTTGAACCGTTCTCTTTTATAATCAAGAATGCAAGTCTGGTGTTACTGTCCACTCTATGGTATGAGAGAAACAAATTATATATAATCGTATCGATATTTGAAATTAAGCATGCCATATCTTTGTTGTATTGGGTAAAAGCATCTCTTGATTATCAGAAAAAGAAGACAGTAAAAAACTTCGTTTGCTCAACAGGCTGAAAATCAGTATGTCATCGTAAAACTTGGAACGTACTCTACTTTAACCAAGACGTTTGGAGTCATTAGACACTCATAACGCCGTACGCGAGTCAGTGCACGATGATAACACCTGCTCTGCTAGTAATTTGCGTATACCTATGCTAGTCACCGTTAGTTTAATCAAACGACAAATTTCTTGGGTAAGTTGTAATGCGACGGACAATTTGCCATCCATAAAGGTAATTCGATCGATTTCGAGGGAACTACATAACTTCACGTGTTCAGATTGCTTAAAAGAGTTTCCGTTCAGAATGCTAAACAGAAGCAGTGTAATGCATTGATAGACAAGGATGATGCACTGTTGCAAAGGCTCGGGACACTGTTACTGTCTTTTGAAGTTACCATTCATATCTTGTTTCCCAGCAGTCATTGATTCTTGTGGTTGAAATGTTCCTTTTTATCTTCTGTTTCGCCATGACTTCACAATTGTCAATCGTTTAAAGGTTTAGTTTGAAGGAGACAGGGTTATATTGACAACATTTTTTTGAAGTTTCAAAAACCTACCTTTTATCTTGGCATTCACCTACAGTACATTTTTCAAATAATTTTCTTGCAGATTTGAAGTTAGCGTTGGTTCTTCGGTCATTACTGCCTTACGACAAACCTTCAGATGTTGTCGATGCTTCGAGGACAAAACCTACCTCATTTAAAGGGCATCACGGGAAGATGTACATTTGACCGAAACATCAGCCTTCTGTGAATATGTCTCCTCGAACAATATCATGAAGCAAATTTTGGGAAGTGTACTGTGCCCGAGGAGTAATGGTGCCATAGGAAGGGCAGACACATAATGTACTGCGGTTTTGACCTCCTTATTTCGTCTCTTGTAGACTATTGATTTGGAATATTGATAAAATGTAGACTATTGACCCCTGTTTGACTAGTAGCTTCTAGCTCAACTTTGACCCCTAAAACGCACTTTCGACCTATCATTTTGTGGGAAATGTATAGTTTTGACCTGTATATTCTGCTGAAAGATAGATTTTGACCCCTATTTAGCAAAATTTTGCAGTCTAAGTGGTTCTGCCTTGTAATTTGAACTCTCTACGGTACGCCTGTATCAACATCGAAAGTGAGTGTCTCTCCTTGACGTTACATCTGGACAAAAGCCATTTTCTTCCATGACATGTACACTTGGCGCAAAAGATCGACATAACAGTTGCAAAATTGTTTTCAAACAATAGATCCTTTAACGATACCTTCTCGACAAACAGTATGTTGTAGACCCTTGGATTGAGTATTTTTGACGTGAAAGGTTGGCATGTAACTATGTATCTATATCAGAGATACTCGCAGGTAATTTTTTTCTTTGGCGGTACTCGTAGGTTTTCCCAATACCATCCCCAATTGGTCATTACCTGCAATTGGAGGCCATTGCTCACGTGACAACTTCTCCCTCATAACCAGACGCCATATTGTCCTGAATCGTTCGTACTGTATCTGGACTGCTGATAGGAGATGACTCCCAGGTTACCATCATCCCGAACAAATTGATGTCCCTCACAGGTTGAAGATATTGGCCGCGTTTGCAAGTCTTATTTCCTGTCATTTAAGACAATAATCTCCTCTTATCTACAAGCACGATTGAACAAGACATTTGATACAATTACTAAGGTAATATATCTAGCTTGAAGGTGAACAACGAGATCCTATGTTTTTTTTTATCCCATTTGAATTCGGAGGTAGTTCCACTGTTCACGGCTTAACGTCCATTAAAATGTCTGTTATCAGAGACAAACGATTTCGTAGTCTAATCATGTTTCTCAACAACCTACATTCACAAGTGAATGCAAACAGAAACAGAAAACTAGTTCAAAATTACTTCGTGAACTCTACAAGGTGTGGAGGGTCTCAGTCAGAAAAATGTAACAACTTAGCCAGATGTTGAACCGCTCTTTTTGAGAGTGGGGATTTGGCCGATCAGTTGTCTGTTGCTTCTCCGCTAGGTGACTGGCTGCCGTATGTTGTGAGCTCTAACCGTATGTACTCAGAACACATTGAGATGTTATATTTTCATTATATCATAAACTTTGCTTTCTAAAATTACTATAATGAATTCCATAAAGTCAGTGCATACCTATTATATGCCGACAATAAATACAAAGTAGTATTTGTGGTATTTATCTTTCCGTATGTTTAATGTTTTGTTTAAGATCCATATGACCAAAAATATCTTACAGTCTCTTCAACAGACTTTGGTCGAAGGCTCCCCGAGTTCTCGGAGAATGGAGGCGCTCTCGCCATCAACGCCAAAAACGTCAGCGTTACGAACACAGAAGACAGTTGATTGTGTTGTCACGTCAAGTTATGAGCTCTTACAGTTCAAAACTTGTCTCACTAACTTGATGATCCGCGCATTCAAGAAAACCAGGGGACAATTTATGTTAGGCAACTCTACAACAAAACGACAGTGTCGAGAAATATTCACTAAAGAAAATAGGTCTATATACGTGGCAGCACCAAACCTGGTACGTTACCTTTATGAAAGATACATTCTTTTGCAGTGCTTCCGAAACTTTATGTTATGCAAACGATTGCGCATAAAATGGTCTGTAATCGATATTTTACGACACTGATACCACGTTTACACATATCGCAGTGGTTTCAATGGAATTAGAATATGGCGCCATAAATATATATTGAGAAACATGTTTTTTCTATTTCTTTAAATTTGAATATATCCCATGATTCATAATGATTTGTACCATCAGAGATTCTTCGGGGACGTCTACCATGTCTCCCATGTGTTGACAAATTCATAGACTAGTCACAGAAATTCTGAAAACGTACTTTTAATCACACCGCTCTTCTCAATTTCCATTTTGAATTATTAGGGAAATTATGCTTGATTGACTGAGGAGATAGCACTTTTGTAGAATTCTCCAATGATTTTATCCTCATGCCACACAGAATAATGTAATGGAAAGTAGGGAGACTTCTTGCACCTGTTTTATAAAACGAAAAGATATTGATCTTACCCAATGGAAAGCTTTTCTCAGACAATAACCCCGTCAGTTTGTCATAACTTGAATAGCTTCCCAAAAGTATGGCACTTATAGTACCTGCAGAATGTGACTTTAATGGTTATTTAAGGGAGCGTCCAGTTATTATGGCCGGGGGGTGGGCCGGCAAATTCTTCCTGCGCATCAGTCAAAATAAGTGAACCCCTACCCATTGCACCAAAAAATTGATAAACCCCTTTTAAGATGAAAAAAAATTCATGAACTCCCCCCCCCCCCCCCATTGCTTTAGTAAAGCTGCACACACAAACACCTCGAGGGATACAATCCCAAAAAAAGATTCTCAGATTTTTTAAAAATGACTCTCCTTACAAACTCACAAGGTTCAATGTTCAAATTTCCCCTTCTAATTTGCTATAATGTTGAAATTACCCCTCAAAAGGAATGGACAGAAATTACAGGTGGTTCGCAATATTTTTGAGCAAGTGTGCGTGTTCATTTCAGTTTAAAATTTTACACAATATCCTGTATACGAATGCTAGACTGAGTAAAATGAACATACCCACAGTTGATAATGCTCTTTGTTCTTTCTGCAAGAACAAAGAAGAAACTTTACTCCATATTTTACATGATTGTCAACATGTGCAACTATTTTGGGAAGCATTTTTCATGTTATGGGGACAAAAATTAAAATTGAGAGTAAGACCAAAAATATGGCAGATCATACTAGGTGATCCCAAACTTTCTAGTATTGTGAATTTCCTACTGCTTATTGGTAAAAGGTACATTTATATTTGCGTTTGTAAAAAGACCTTGCCTAACTTTACAGCATACAAAAGATTTGTGAACTCTATACAAAAAACTGAGTATCACATTGCCTTGAGAAAAGATAAAATTTTTGCCCATAATAAAAAGTGGAGAATTTACAGTACTAATATCCACCAAGACCCTAGCACAACAGACATACACAATAATGATGTATGATCACTACTTTAGTGATTTCTGTAATGTTTTTTTTTTCTCAGATTTAATGAGACATGTATTTGAAAATTTTTGATAACTCCAATAAAAACGTTAAAAAAAAAAAAAAAAAAAAAAAAAAAAAAAAAAAAAAAAAAAGTGTGCGTGTTCAAACTTTGATATTTGGACCTAATTGATAATCAGCTGTTGATAATGTTGATTCACTATACAAGGTAGTGTATGAGAAAACTATGTAATACTTTTTCAATACAAAACTATATCTATGCATTATAGATATTTGATTATTGACATAAATGTACTTAATTGGAATAGAGTTGTTACAACTGGTATGTGGACAAAAATATGACTTTAGAATTTCACCAAAAATGTTCATCCTTATACATGAAAGTCTATCATAAAATTGTGAATAATTTTTTTTCAATGAAAAACTTGTTATACTTGTGCATATACAGACGTTGAATAATTAACATAATTGTACTTGATTAGAATATGATGGTTAAAGGTGCATATTATGTGTACAAGAAATCTGACAGATGTTGACAACAATAATGATATTGGAATTTCACCTAAAAGTGTTATTTAACTTTTCATGGTACTAGTAGTCTACAGGTAACTGTTAAACAATTTCCCTGACAAAACTTGTTATATCTCTAATATGTACGACATAGGAATTGTTCATTACCCTCAGTGAGCTAAATTTACAATAAGACAAGCCTTAGAGTTGCCAAGAAAAGATGTTCATGTGACAGATAATTATACTTTTGTTCAGATTTATAGTTATGTGACTTCAGAAAATGAAATCATGCAGCGAATCATTTTTATCTCCCAGAATATTTCTGAACACCGAAACTGCTTTTTAACGGGACGGATGCTTTGAAAATTAAGTGACCCCCCTCTGAGCTGTTTAAAAAATACATGACCCCCCCCCCTCCTTTGCAATTTCCAAATTTAAGGTGAACCCCCCCTCTGGATTTTGCCGGCCCACCCCCGGCCGTAATAACTGAACGCTCCCTAATAATCAGTTTGAGATTTATACTGAACTATCTAAATATACTTTAACTAAACATTATTAAAGAATTGTTTATTTGCTTCACATTATTGCTGATATGTAGAACAGAAAAAGTTATAAGAAAAGTAGCCTTCATTGAAATAAATCAACCAGAATTGTAGGCAATTTATTGTACCATGAGATTGCAGTATGGATATGGATGAGGCCCTAACCTGCCGCCTATGCTCTACTATGCTCATGAATATTAATAGTAAGATGGTACTTGCCCGATCACACTGAGGGCTGTACCAACTGTGCCGACGAAAAGAATTAGTTAAGAGCCTCTTTATTTTGATCAACATCTTGACCACAAACTAAAAGCACGCTATCCTTTATAGATTAATTTATGCGGCATCTTTGAGATGAGACAAGACTACAAAAAAGGTGGTAGATGGTAAATGTGTAATTTATACTGAGACATGGTGCGTTTTTACAATCAGAAATGTATTAGTTTTCCGTGAGTCCCGTAAGTCCATATCCCCCTACTCGTTAACGATGTTCAACCTACGGCAGAAACCGAGACCAACTGAAAAGTGGCTCATAATTGACCGCGTTGCAGCCAGTAGCAGAAAGTGACAGGCGAGCAGTGAGGGCGCTCGCCATTTCCATGACAGGCAAAGAAAATATCGCCGACCGGGTAAAAGTAATTAAGCAACAACAAAAAGTTGACGAACTTAACAGATACTAAGGAAAGTTGACCATTTGTTTCTGCAAGGTTGTGTTTTCCTAATTCACATTTCACAGTTAAATTTAATGCGGTACTTATACTAATTCGGCATATTTCGTCCATTACATTTCACCAAAGATTAGCTTCTTCTCAAAACTGTTATTATCATAAAATCACGGGACGCTCGTAAAAACAATGCTAAAGCCATGCCTGCCTACAGTGTGTGAAAATTTTTAATTTTCTTCATACTAAAGACATTAATTTTATTTTTTTTTATTTTCTTCTTTCTAAAGACATTAATTTTGAAATTATATATATTTTTATATTTGACTGTTTATAACGCTCTGCAGTAGGATCGGGCACTGTAATTTCCCATGAGGACATCAACATATACGCACACACAATATATATATATATATATATATATATATATATATATATATATATATATATATATATATATATATATATATATATATATATATATATATATATATATATATATATATATATATATATATATATAAGTATACAGATGTCCTTTTCGGAAATTACAGTGCTCGATGCATAAGAAGAGCGTTATGAATAATAACACAAAATTACGTCAAGTACAAAGTAATCTGTTATTTAAGATCCATGCATCCTGCAATCATCAGACAGAATGCATGGAACTCACCTGAGGATGACCTCGACGCAACAGAGGACAGTACCAAGTCCGTCACAAATTTCATGGTCAGTGATTTTCTAATATGTCAATGAGGAAAAGAAGGTACATATTTTCAATGTTTTGAATACTATGCATACCGTGATAAGTACACCTAAAAACTTTATTTACAACTCTTTTAAGACGAAATGTGCCAAGTGAGTATTTCATATATTTGATACCATAAAGTTGACGTCTGCACTGTATACTAATAACTAATACAGTTGGAATGCAACCCGAATTTTTTTCATACAAGGTTATTTTCCTGCCCCCTCATATCACTAGGAATCACATGACCGCAAACCGTGATAATTTTTCCGTAGCTTTATTGCTATTTTTCTAACACTGTAACAAACGTTAAGAAATCACAAAATCTCGCGTGATATACCGTTAACTACAAAGTCAAGAGTACCTGAGCATGCATGTTCTTATACATCGAATGTTCAGTCGGATAAACGCACTAACTTACTGCTATAATACAGAAATGTACATCACGTATTAAATTTTGTCCTCGTTATGTAAAGACACCTGCTTTGTATGTCTACCACTCGTTTCGAAGTGTGTTGTGAAGCGATGAAGTTGTATAAATTGTGTTGCTGTATTGCTAGACGAAAGGTATTCCGCTGTGACGTAGTGAGGGCGTTTGACTCAGGGATATCACCGTTAACTGAGAGTGTAGAATGATGTACATGAAACACATTGACATTCTATATTACATGAACCATAAATCAATAATAACGTCACATTTACTCAGTCACATACACTTCGATGCTCAAACAAAAAGTTCCCCTATAAAATTTTACCACATCAATTCCATTTTACCACATAATCACCTTGCCGATGAATTATTATTGACAGGGTGTCGTTAATTCAAGCCCAACAGCCTAGTTTGACTACTGTATGAAGTGAGCGACACCTGCTCGTTTTAAAGAAACCGCGAAGTCTATAAACCGCCTCTTAAGGTATAATGTGCCTCGGGGACAGATAATCCGACTCTCAAATTTTGTACTACTTTAAATTTCTGGTCTACCTCTTCTGGGGCTCTTTTTAAAACTCCTGGAGTGAGAAAAAGTTTAACCGTCTTAGTTGATCAAAAGTTTTATTTTTTCCAATTGAATCAACACATTTTAATTGCAAACATCGGTAAATGTTAGGTAAAGTGTTTCTCTAGTACCACCTTTGCACGGGTACATATTATACCTTAAGGAAACGCGGATAATGAAAACACATGGGTGGTAAAAACTCAATTCTGACTATCAAGCACTAATTAATAATATGCCATGTTTTTGCCACAGAAGTATATTTTCAACCACAGTTGAGGTTTGTCTTGATATATTCTCTGTAAAAAGATCTTTCGGGAGCTTTAACTTAAAAAAACCTGTTCCAATGAAGTTTATCATCATTTTGGGTATAGACCCTCGAGAAATGTTTTGGGGAACTTTAAATCATATCTTCGTCGTCGGATTTTCACACTTTAAAAACTTACGTTCAGGGAAGCGGTTTTTGGTCAACACTATGAATTCCGTTTGTAATGCGCATACTCTACTTGTTCGTGGTCACCCAGTTATTTTCTACATCTGGCGTGGTGTCTAGACGACAAAATTTTGAGAAACAACGATGAGAGATGTAAACTTGTTGCGATATAACAAAGGATGTCGAAGTTCCTCAACATGTGCTCTCAAGGCAGGCACATACTATTGGCACCTTTTCATTAGAGGTGATGAAAGTAAAACTGGAGTTTAACCATGAAACTTTCATTTCAAAATGAATACATCTGTCTAATCAAGGTCACTTACATACAACTATCAAAAAATCTTAACACTTCTGTACTAAAAAAAATCAAGTTTTTCCCAATTACGATGAAATATTTCCACAAAAATTCGTCGCATATTTTACCCTTGTTCACAATCATCTCCTCTTTTACCGTATCGAGATCAGCTGACTTTGTCAAAACGTAAGACAAGGCAACCTCTGACAGAGGTAGGCGACGAAAAACTGTTCCATTAAGAAATAGGCGTTGTCACTATGAAACAGTAACATCTGCAAATATCTACATTCGTAGACTAGTCGTAAAGCTAACTACCTCACAGAAACTTTTACATGAAATTTGTTGATCGTCACATCCAGCTACGTATTGTGCCCTCTTATTTAGGTTGACCAACATTATCAAAATCGAAACATTTTCACACAAAAATGTCAAAAAGGGATATTTTCATATTATACATATTTAACAATTAGATATTGCTTTCATATACTATTTTTCCAAAAGGTAACGTCATTCTGACCGAGAAAGCCACAAAACGTCTTTCAAAACACGTGTATAGGAAGAGAGAAATGGAGCATTTGTATCACAAAGGTTGAAACAGAGGCACTACAACACGACCTGTCTATTCGTATCTCTTACGGGAATCAACAACAACAACACATCACGGAACCATGGGCATTATAACGAAATACCCTTGACCTTCATTACGTAGTACCCACGTAAACTGACAAGGACCAAGACGCAAGTTAAAGCTCTTCAGGGAGTAGCTAATCGGTTAAACTATTATGCTTGTCCAGATCTACATCTGTAGACCTTAGGAATTCGGTCATCCATATCTGTAATAGCCAATCACTGACTTTCATTTTGGTGACCACGTGAAAAAAATGTATAGTGCCACTACATTCTATGAGTAAACAAGGCTGACATGTCTCCCTTACCATATATGGATATATGCAAATTAGGATGATCGAATGACTCTAACCATGCAACAGTCTATCACTTTCAAAACTTATTCTGCCCTACGAGACAAATATATTGCGTTGTCTTTATTGATGGCAGAATGTATATGACTCAACCTCTCTTGCGTTATTGGAAAATCTCGTTTTAAATTTAAATTTCTCGGGTAATACAACTTAAAACCCACAAATATGGACAAAAACAAGGAGAACTTTCTATAAAATTAAGATAGGTATTCTTCGGAATTTAAAATTCGACTTCGCAGCTGACATGATGTTCGTTCAGCGCATGCGTGCATAGATCTTTCCTGCCTTTGACTCGTTCCGAAACAAATGATAACTCATAATAAAAGTCGATAATGCATTATCTGTGTGTGATTATTGACCTCTCAGACTGCGTCGCCCCGCACTGGCTCTTCGCCCTTCGAATACTTTTTAGCGTCTCTCTTCTTCGCTTTCGCTGCGTCCTGTTTTCGCTTGTTCACCCCTAATGCAATGACGATTATGAGAAGAACGGCACACAGTATGATAATTATGCCCCCAGCCAATCCCAGAGGACCAAAGATTTCGTCTGTGTGGATAGATATAGAAACAAGAGTCAGTAAGAATACTGTGGGTGTGCAAGTGTTTGAACAGGATTAGCTCACATCTTACAAATTAAATTACAGCACTTTATTGTGACATACCACGCGATATCGACTTAATGGTACACATGCAGGGCTCGAATTAGCGGCAGTCCCGCGTCCACAGACTACCAACTTTTCCCTTGGGCTATCAAAATTCATTAAATGGTAGCCCATACGGACTACCAAAGCCTGAGACCTGAAATTCAGTCAGCTTTTGGCATGCCATGCCCGGTCGGTCACTTTTAAATTGGAATGTAGTCAAACCATGGATGTAGGCCTATCGTCAAACCCACCTAGACACAAAAAGGCCAGACTATGACTTTGTTACACAAATTACTAGGACGACCGGTTTGCGGTAGAACGTTGCAACAAAGTTTCTATAGGACAGGCACAGGAAATGATCGCCAACGAAATCGCATTTTCGTTGTATTTTGATCATAATTTATCGGTATCAATTACACGGAAATTATGCCTCCTCCCTACAAAAAGGCCTATGTTCTTCTTTGAGCCCTCCTACAGTGTGTCTCAGTCCTGAGAAGGTTGTGCCGTTGTCATGACGATTATCAAAATTTGCATACAACTCTGAGAGTAAAACGGGTTGTCAATAGATCACAAACTTTTGAGTATCACTATCTTCCATTAGGCCCTATAGTGTTTCCTTACCTATTGAAGGTGTGCAATATTCACATCAAATTGACTAGAAAATTCACCTTATGTTAGAAAAATAGCCTTTTCTTGTCTGGGCAGCAACTGTCTATGGTCTAGGTAAGGAAAAAGGATATCCCTGAACTTAAAATAAACATGGGGTACCAGCCATTGTCACTGGACTACCAACTTCAGAAAATGGTAGCCCAAGTGGACTACCAGGGAAAAAATAATTTCGAGCCCTGATATGTGGTGCACATGAGAGTGCGTTTTGATCATTTAAACATAGATGCATGTGGCGCATTAAATAACGATGCAAATATGCAATTTTGAACCAGAATTTTTAGTTTAGGCTACTTTCAAATTGTTATGTGAATAAATGACACACTAAAAATATTCCGAGCAAGAATCTTCAGAAGATAAGATATGCTGTTGGTCTCAAATCTGAGTTTGGTGTACACCATTTCAAAGAACACTGACAAACATAATCCCTACTTGCTGTTTTTAAACATTCCCACTTTGCTTCCTAAAGTAATTGCAATTCTGGGAAATGCTGCGAGGATCGAAACTTAGACGTTCGCCCTTCAAACTGATGTGTCACAAACGCATACCGGCTTATCCGAGATACAACTATGACGCTTGCAATTAAAACTTGGCAAGAAAATGTAGCTTGAAAACATACTCGACTTCAAATGATAAAACGGGATTTAATGATCCCATGAAGCGACAAACTGTAGAGAAAATCTAATTAAAACGGTTACTTTAGACACATAGTGACTGCCAATGAGAATAACAGCGAAAGATTGTTTCCTAGAGGGCCTTTGAGTCGCCCAAAAAGTCACTGTGTTTCCCTTGACCTATACGGGACCAGCACCCAAATGATGCGTACCACTTGACCGAGATTTGGGATGTGGTGTGTTACTAATACATTCATTTCACACAAGTATAATTCTGAGATAACCCTTTTGGATTTTGTTTCCGCTCGACACATTTGGTAAGCTTATCATTACCTCTTGCACAAAGGACCACATCTTCGTCATCACCATTGGGACAGTCTTCAAAGACGTTGCACACATGAATACCGTTCACGATGTATTCTTTTGTTTTTGTTCCGTTTTGAGAATCGCCATCTTCATCTTCTAAATCAAGTCCGGTAATGTTACAAACAAATGTGCAGTGTTCATCTATATTGAGATAGATAAACAAATTTTGTATCACCAGCTTTACATATCAATCAATCAATCAATCAATCAATCAATCTATCTATCTATCTATCTATCTATCTATCTATCTATCTATCTATCTATCTATCTATCTATCTATCTATCTATCTATCTTTTTCCCAGTTCTATCGTTTTATGTATGTATGTATGTATGTATATATGTATGTATGTATGTATGTATGTATGTATGTATGTATGTATGTATGTATGTATGTATGTATGTATGTATGTATGTATGTATGTATGTATGTATGTATGTATGTATGTATGTATGTATGTATGTATGTATGTATGTATGTATGTATGTATGTATGTATGTATGTATGTATGTATGTATGTATGTATGCATGTTGTAGCAATGTGTCTATCTACGTTTCTATCTATCCATTTATCTATCGTTCTGTCTATCATTCTGCCTTACCATCTTCCATTCTAACTACGTACTTACCCCTCTACAAACCTATTCACCCATCCATCCATCCACACACCTACCTGCTCACCTACACATCCATCCATCCATCAGCGATAATGGAATATTTAGAGCTTTGAACGTAAACATGAATACACTCATAGATTGAAACTTTGTACAGTTGCTGAGCATCATAAGGAGGACGTGACCGACGAAAAAGTAGTGAATGTCAGTCACTTGTAAGATTATGTGCATAACTCTTAGTTCTCACACACGCACATCGGGATGAATCTATTTTGTAAGAAATACTTCCCAGGATAGCTATCAATTTAAGCTTAGGGAAAGGACATATACATGTATTATCATTTTCAGAAAAGAACAATGTATGTCACTCAACAGTATTAAAACTGCAGGCTGTCAACAAGGAATTTCTAAGAAAAGGGAGAGCGTCCCCAATTGACCTACCTCTTGTAACAGTGAACGCCTCGTCGTCTTTGTATTCTCCGAGACAGTTGCGGACGCTGTCACACTTTAAGCGGGGGTCGATACAAAGGCTATCATTTACGTTGCCATCTTGCTTTTCACAAACATAACAGTCTTCTGGAGATATAAATAACATATGGTGTGAGGGTTAAAGTATATGGAAATACCAGACTTGGCGACAAAATGATCACTGTCGCTGCTTTCCATTGTCTAATGGCAGACTATCGCTCTTTTCACACGTGACAAAATCAAAACATGAGTGTACGATTAAGCAAGTTCGTCAATGACATTTCAAACCGAATTTACTGTTACTATTCTTCATTCAACAACAATTTAATCGCTTTTAGTGTAAAATGATATATATTTTCCTTCTTATAAGTTTACGCTCACCGATTTCAAATTCTAATCGCCCACTCTGTCATTTCTTTGTATATTACGCTAAGGCTTTTGTTACCTTCTATAGAATCGTCTACCGCCTTGAATGCTAGATAGCTGGCTTCGAATATCGTGTCATTTTTCACCTCCACTGTGTCCTGGACACGAACCTTGATGTCAATCGATCTGCCCGTGGACAAGTGAGCTGCCACGGTCGATTCTTCTCCAGCTTCACACAAGTCGTTCATGACGTCACCTGTCGACGTATCGATCACAGTGATTTTGGTTGACTTACAGTCCACAAGGGCGCCCTCAGTGACCCACAGAGCGATTCTGATGTTTTCGGGCACCATTAACCTGAGGGTGCAGTCCGCTTCGTCTGTCTGCTGCATCTCTTCTTTGGTCACGTGGTACGCAATCTTACCAGCCAATCCCGGCGTCTCTATTTCTTTTACAAACTCTACACCGCAATCTTCTAGTTTGACTGCAAAATAAATTCGGTAATTGTAAGGGAAAAACCTTTGTATTGACAATACAGAAATCGAGAAATAGCCAAGAATTCTATTAATTGTACCATTCCTCTTTTTCAGTGCTTCAAAACCATGATTGGACAAGTTTTTAGTTGTTCAGCATTGTTGTTTGTGGAGAATATTTTACGAAGCATACTCATGATGTGTCTATATTTTGCTATTTGCCTATTTTTTTTTGAATTTTCGATCGAAGGACGTCACAATCAGCTTATGGTCTTTTTCATATTTGGAAATTACATTTGATGGGCTCAGCCTGTCGCAGAATGCATCTCTTCTAAAGTAAATAATTTATTTGATTATTTGTTTGATAACCGTCCAAATATATTTTATTATTATATCTACCGACGACAAGAATAGAATTTTGTGTGCGCTAAAAACACCGTCAGAACGCCCTTCCCTTAACACTTTCTGTTTCCAGGCGTCCCCAAACCGAATGTGCAGTGCATTCCCCTACTGCCTCTGCGTGTTACACTGTTGAACTGTTTCAAGCGACCCATTGGACGAGTGCCAGACTCGCGCTTCATACGTGTAGTTAACAGGCGATAGAAGGGCGTCCAAGACAGCTTACTTGCGCTATAAACCGGGAGAAAATGGTTGACTTTGTACGGAAAAGGTCAATATTCGGGACAATTGAAACCCCAGTCACGAATGTTAGATGTGTAATAATAAGATTATTACAAAAATATCGCAAAGGTTGAACTTGGATATTAGCGTCGAGCATCGCCGGACGATGCTGCACCGATCATGTCCTCAATCTATCATGTCAATCATTTGTGGTCTTTTCTTAATAAGTCTTTCTTAATAATCTCATAGTCTTTTTTAATTATTTCCTTCAATGTAACTTTTGCTGCGTGAAATTTTATCTACGCGGTGATTACTACTCACACTCGATGGAAATGGTACCCACAGAAAATCGTTCAAATATAGAATCTGCTGGATTTATTTCAATCGGACATGTTGTTCAAAGGGGTGTCTGTATAGCTATGCCAAAGCGCTTCAAAATGAGCCCCAAACAAGTGGTATGCCTAAAGAATATTGTAAGATTTTTCAAACTGACCTACGCTTTACGGATCAGAGTCTAAGAAAGTGGTTTTTTTGCGCATATCACGTCACAAGTTAAACTGATTATTTTACTACCTTTCATCGCAAATTTCTCCAGAAAGTGTTTTTTGATTCCTAACGGGACGTGTGAAAATTTCCAAGATTGACTGCTAAGTCAACCGTGATGACGTCATCAATATTTGATGACATCCGCGTGAATCAGTGAAGCCTGACCTTCGAATGTGGTTCGAAAAGCGCGCAGGCAACGAATGAAAGATTTATTGGATCTCCGAAAAACTGATTAATTTGTCAGAGTTGTCTTTGCAACGCTCCTGTGTTGTGTCATCTTTGCTCGTTAAACTTTGTGTTCCCCTTTTAACCGACAAAAGTAACACCAATACTCAGAGAATACAATCGTTTTATGAGGGGTTCTCGCAGTAAAGTTTTTTTTGAAACCATCGTCTGTTTTAATATGTTAGCTGAAATAAATATTTGCAGTGATGGTGTTAGAATTTCATTACAGGCTCCAGGAGTTTTTTTTACATCTTGACGCCGTGGATTCTGATCTAAAGCCTAATTTTACTCAGAAACTGCGTTTCCTTGATATTTCATGACATGCTTTGTGGGGACACTATCATGCCATTTGAAACTGACCCAAACTCTGTTTTGGGAAAGGCCTTAGTTTTTTCCGTTGATATCGAAGATCTGAAAGTTTAATGAAATGATATCGGGTTGTACAAGATAGCATGGTAGAAAATTCACAAGAGGTAGTCGGTCAATTTAGTTACCACCTATCAGACATCTACTTTGAACAAGCGTAAAAATATATTTATAGCAACTACAAGCTCTGCAAACGCTTTATTGAAATACAGCTTTTCAGGCAAAACGTATACAAATTTTACGTAGAAAGTATTATGTTACTTTTAGGTGATTGTAGGGAATTTTCAAATTTCAGAAAACTTGGAGAATTTGAAACTGAAATCAACCCTTTAACATGATAAGTTCTCGGTATTTTTGCTTCTTCAGAAAGTTATCTCGGCTCGTTTACCACTATAGGAAAATTGCGAGACTGGAGTGCAAAACTGACGCTTTCTCGCAATTGGTGAGAATCTCCTGTTATTCTCATCGCTATCATTGAGAATGTTTTAATTCTCACTGAACTGCAGTGAGAAATGCACTCCTTGGTGAGAATCGAGCATGATAACCGATTCTCACCGTAAGCACAGTGAGAATGGTAATTTTCTTTGTGAGAATGTATCATACTCATTATTCACTGGTGAGAATCGGCCATATTTGTTGTTCATTGGTGAAAATCAATCTGGTAAATTCATACCCGTGAATAATAAGTCTAGTCAATTCTCACCGATGACCGGTGAGTCTGATTGATTCTCACCAGTAAATGATGAGTATGGTACATTCTCACAGAGAAAATTACCATTCTAACTAGGCTTGGTGACATTTCCAGTCTCACCGGTGAGAATATGTTATCATCCTTGATTCTCGCCTAGCAGTGCATCTCTCACTGCTCACCAGTGAAATTTCAAGTGAGAAAAACAAGAGATCTCACCGATTGCAAGAAAGCGTCAATTTCTCGCTCCAGTCTCGCACTTTTCCTGTACTGTACATATTTAGATTTATATCAGTCATGTGAAAAGAGTAGCTGCTGTCAGTTTTTGATGCTTGACGTATCATTCATGGAGATATTGCGCTCACAATTGGTATTGAGGAATTTTTATGTAAGAAGAAATGATTGAACTAACACAACATATAGAAGTTGTCCAATCGATACAGCGAAAATATGCATTAGAGTAATGAGCATTTTGAAACATTTTGGTTTCATTAAATCGAGTAATTAGTTCATTTATTCTTCGAAGACATGCACTTCCCCCGAGCAAATTATCAGCACGTTCGCACCATCTATCCATTCCAAAAGACAATGCACTTGAATCCTATTCTACAATCAGGCCAATTAAAATTTGCATCTTGCTCATAGAACTGAAAGTCGTCTCAATGTGCAAATATGCAAACCACTTTCCTTGAAAGTAAAAATACTATCAATATTAAAACTTGCATTTCAGGCCCGTCACAACAAAAAATTACCACAAAATGTACCCATCTGGGTTGGAATCATTGCCTTAAACACTGAAATGATATGGAGATGCCTTGACATGTGTTTTGAGTGATTGTGGAAAATGGCGGCGATTTAATGTCCAGGCCATTTCCTCATGGAGGACAATGAGTCAAACCTTTGACTCGGAACAGGTGTGGTCCACTCAAGCATAATCCCAGAATTGCCCGAGATTATCGTTTCCGAAGTCGCTCAGGGAAGCCGACATGATGGCGAGTCATAAATTTTGAATGAAAACTCCGTAAAACGTGTGTACATAGATCGACTTGATAGCGACACTCTAACTATAGGCTGAGCGAACACGCCCTATCGCAAACCACGACTCGCTAGATTTACCTGGCATTTCCTGGGTCTACCTAGAGGCCGTCGATCATAAAAGCTGACGTATTAGAAACGTAATTCGTCACTTGGGGGAGGAGGGGATAAGACCCCTCAATCGCAATAAAGACTCAGCTCTAAAGAAAAATATAATTAAAAAAATCAGACCGTGAAAAAATAATAGAAAAGAAAGGATGAAATACAGACACAGAACAAGTATTCGTGTGGCGCGATTTTAAAAGTATGAACTCAACTAAACGTTACTATACGGCTCCGACGTAGTACAAGCTCCACATTTGACAAAAGTATATATACAAAAAATCTATCATCTGATTATAAATTATATCAAGTAATAATATAAAGTGCGTCTAGGTTTGCCCTGCGATTATTTGATATTTCTATCAGCACGTATTTGAAAAAATAACGAGCGATGTGCAAATAGCTGAAAAAGGTCGCCTCTTAGCATTTGATTACTAAATATCTCTGTTTCGTAACAAACTTGTAATTCACAATGAATCGCTGACAGATGAAGTAAATAGTGACTGAAGAGTCGTATTAATACAATTAATAAATTAATTTCAATACTACTGAAATAGAATTATAACATCTCATAGTTAATCATTTCAACTCTGTACTCAGAGTTCGTGTTTGTCAACGGATGACGTCAATGATATTTTACCATCTTTAAACAGGTCTGTAGTCGTCATCCATATTTTAACATTTCATTGGCAAATATTCCATATTCAATATAAAGGGGTGCGGTCAACCGCTTTGTTAATATGAGGTTCCAAGACAATTTGGAAATGATTATCATCACAAGCAACTGGAAATTTTCCTTTCTGTTTTCTTGCGAACTAATACCTTCTTCTGAAACGGATGCTCAAGAAGTGATGAAAAGCAAAAATTGATATTCGATATCGTAACAACTCTAACGAGTGGTATGCGGACTCTTTCCTTACACTTTTGGGATCAGATTTAAATTTACATATTAAAGACAGCATATTCTGTAAATTTAGATTTAGTACGCGATGAGGGTCCCGGATCCTGGCTAATTCTTCTGTACGAATTTTAATTCGTGGCGTTCTCGACAGATTCAAAAATTTTAACTGACGGTGTTCGCTGTTTTCTGTTTGAAAAATAGGAGCATAGCGGAAGTACTAGCTTACTGCGATTTCTACAGTTTTGTTTCGAGTGCCATTTTCTTCCAACGATTTCTCAGAATATCCGAATGATTTGGGGGTGTTTTACATCACCCATTAAAATGGCTGTAGTGATAGATACGTCACATTCTTTGTCATGCAACGACAGTGTGTACCGTGTCTTTCACTCAAGCATGGTGTAGTTTGGCGCTCGTCTCCCCGCGCTTGTCTCACAAAAATATCTCGGAGTGACATATTCACGCCCCGGCAGTGTCGTTTGCTTTCAACATCGTCACGGGTGTGTCGCTGGCGTGTTAAACAATCACAATACAGGGTTCAAACGATGAAGTTTCATGTCAAGCGTAAATTTGACGTCAGAACACTCCAATGCTAATATTTTTGCATAATTTATCGTTCGATCTTTTCATGATTGTTTCAGTCCTGTAAAACAAACTTGATAATTTAAAGTGACACTTTTGTTGATGGTAAATAATGTTGAGCGGCGGCGAAGGAAAGTTTAAGTTAAATTCAGAAGATGATGTTGAATTCCCGTCAATTCCTACATTTATAAACATAAACATTCATATTAGTTTTTACTACACTTTAGGTTAAAGGTTACATGCAAATTAGTTTTCCTTTGGTTTTGAACGCCGAATTGTATCGGCCCGCACACAAATTTCAATTTTCTTCATTACTTTTCGATATCATTTAGCACTTTCGTCACGAAAGTTTCTCCCATTAAAAAAGAAAGCACAAGAAATCACGTTCCGCACCTTTTTTATCACGGGTCAAATCCCGGTCGCTCAATGTTCGAATTCCATGTTCTTAACATTTGGTGGAAATAACTCGTCGCTTGGAACAAGCGAATACGCCTTTTCCATTTGACACTAGGGACTAGACACGATGGTACGACGTGGCACGATTGAAGGATGTCAATAAATTCTGATGTTGACTCACAGAGAGCGCGCATTTCACTGAAAAGCAGTACATTGGGATTACAAAGTGTAAACCTGCAGTCTCGAAGGACTTATAGCTTGAATCATTCGATACGCAGGCAACGGGAAACTGTGGAGTAAAGGTGCCCATACTTCATACTTAAATGGCGGGCTGTAATGTAACTCGCCCACATGTTTCCGTCGAAATAACGATTCTGTTCACTTTGCGATGAATGCTAATCTTTTTTTCTAGTAAGAACAGAAATTTATGAATTTATCATCTGGTTTGATCCAAAATCATCCTAAATATCGCTACACACCAGCATGAAAACGGCGAGTAAAAGGCTGCAATATTCATTATCAACATTTTTGTAGTATGAATTTACAACGTCAGTTAATCATGAACGATGGATGTTTGTGGTGTACTTTTAGATGTAGCTATATGGTTTTACAACTGAATATCGCATTGATTGACAATACTCATCAAAGACATTTCAATGTAAAAAATGCGATACTTAGGTTGTTTCAACACATTGAATCTCTATCACACAAGCTTGCTGGTAATATCTGTTTCACATGGTTTGCTTTGTCGCACGAACACGAACTTGCCAGCTATATTCATTCGTGTCAGGCATCTTACAAAACTCTCTCTCACCGCGACACTTCCTCAGAATAAACATTATATTTATTTGTATATTTTGACATGCAGTTTGAATGAAAAGCGTTATTTTAATATAATGTGAAAGTACGAGTGCCGATGCTTCAATCGTCACAAAAGCGATCATTTCGTTGATCAGATATGGTAATGCTAGAAAAATTGTTAATTTATAAAAAAATCAACAACACGTACCTCATAGTTTTGCGGAAATAATTGATCTTTCATGGTTTGAACAATGCAATTTAAAGTAGTTTACATTATCGAGATAGACATGGTATTTAGCGCCAAAGAAAAACCGTGTTTTCCCGTTTGCTGAAAGCGTTTCCATGTTTAAATGATTGTGTAAACAAAAAGGCTATAGTGACAAGTTAATTAATGTATCGATTGAACTTATTTTGACACTTTTATAATTATCAATATGACGATTATTCATCCGATTAAGCGCTGTTTACAGGGCATCTTTCTCCATGCAATTGATTAACCCTTGGTTGAAGTCGATCTTGTAAGAAAATAAACAAGGCAATGACCGTCCAAGGATAGACATTTTTGTATGTGGCTTGTGGACTTTACCTTGGAAATTTGATACCAGCCATGAATATTTTTAAGCTGGTTTCATAATGGTAAATTTTAGTTTTTTTAGGCGCTAACGCCTCTGTGTCATGTTTCAAACACGACAAGGTTGCTCCATCGGAAGTGTTTTTATCAAACGACCCTCAAGATAACGTTTATAAAACGTGAAAACAGAACTGTTATAATCCAAAACCTTGACATGATGGTGGATTATCCCTTTAACTTCAACTTGATCTGTAGCTTCGTAACAGTCTGTCTTAAGTACATGAGAGCAGAAACTCCTCGTCGCACAAACGCTGTTTGAGATCAGATAAAAAAAAACTTACCATCACGATAGAGCTCTGGCACCAACACAGGCACCGGTATTGAGTAACTTGCTGAACACGTGGCAACCAAGGCACCAAAAATTAGAAAACTTTTCAAAATCATCTTCTCTGAAGATTTTTTTTTCGCACGGATAAGATAAAGAGATAAGAGAGACGGCGTTCTTAGAAGACAGCGCTGTGCTCGGAGTACGTTCGTTCCGTATAACGTATTCCATTCACGTCTGCCAGGTATTCATAATTCATGTCCTCTCTTCTACCCGTCATGCACTGCAAATATTTGGCGCGTTGATGACTACTGTGCGATACGGTATTTTCCAAAGTCGGTCTGGCTTTTTCCTCATGTCAAAGCAATAGTTGGTCTATATCACTTTATCACAATGTCAGTAGTCCTGCTTGCTGAATGCCAACATCAGTATCTGCCCCACACTTCTCTCTGTATTTCCCATGTCACACTATACCACACTATTTTACCCGTGCTCCTTTGCGCTAAAGTCGTCCACTTCCGGTCGTCTATTTTGTTTGAGCTATTCAGCCGTAAACAGTAGGACAAGAAAAAGTCTTACATCAACTAATTGGCCGAAAAAAATCCCTATTTTGGTTATGATTACACTTTACAGTAAAATGAGGCCAAGCACTTGTTACCGATACAGGCCTTGATGACACGGAGTCTCACCGTCGCTTAACAAGAACATTGTGCAATGTTGACACACAGAATGCAATATCACCACAACCAGAATTATGAAACTTCCCCCATCATCGGAAATTTGACACCAAGTTATTCATTATTAATGTGAAAATTTGCCCGGGGCAGTAATGACGTGTCATCTTGGCCATCATTAAGTATGAAATTCTGCAGCAGGTGACACGTGCGCCGCCATTATGGCGCTGACATAAAAAACCAGCGGTTTTGAAGATGTAATATTAATTTTTCAGTTGTGGATACACACTTTAACAAACCGTATCGGATATTCACTATTCCACATTAATTTGTTTCACTGGAAAACATATATGTCTCAGAATTGAGCTCGAACATTCAATAGATGGTTAGCGAACGTACAAATTCAAACGATAGTGTTGAATATTTGCATAACTCTTTCTGTTCTATCAAACGCAAGGTACAAATAAACTTAGGGGGGGTTCAAATCGAAATAACTTCCACCGGAATAACTTGATTCAAGATCGACGAACCGACGTAGTCGAATAACTATTTACTGAGAAATTCGCCCGACAGAATGAATTTTCCCGGCGCGGCTCAATAGCAGGCAGGAAGACTTGGCTTCCTTAAACACGAAGACTTCTGAACCATAAACCCTTCTCTGAAAGAAAACGCGGTGCAATGAACGGTCGAATTCTCTATCAAATTTATATCCCCGTTTTTCTGTATCCCGACAGCTAATCCAACTAAAAGCCAACGTCGCGTTTCATTTGCTTGCCTAACTTTAGCTACTGCGATAGGACATTTAAAGCCGTTGTTTATGATTTGTCCGGGACCACAGTACTGTTTTAATCATCCGTCGCGACTGACATTTGCGTCGTTTTTATCGCCCTGTGATCAGAGAACGACTTCAGGCTCAGAACATTCTTCCCAATTGAAATATATATGTGTCGCGTGACGTTAGAAGGTTAAAGCTTACGAAGTACAGAAGTTACGAAACGTTATTGGCTATCAATAATTCATGCACAGGCTCATAAGGAAATATCAAGTGATATTCTTTAAGAATAATCTTTTTAAGCAGATCTGCAATTTCCTGTGTGTGGCAAATGGCGGATGTAGAATCCATTTCCCATGATCTATTATTCTCCGCCTAATTGTGTACTTGTGGTTACTCGGTGACAAATAAATATTTTTTGTTGATTGAAAACTTAATGCGCACATCATTTTTATATTCAAATCTTCCCCGTTTCCCGCCTCAACTGTGTAGACAAGCAGCAATTTCGCTCCTTGTCTGAGTTGTATTTGTGGCGCGGCCGTTCAGCGTTTCTCAGCTTACAGGGATAAACATCAGCCGGTGAAATGTTCTTGCATGGATGTGAAATCATAGCGGCTTTCCGTGCCGTTGGGAATACGCAAAGTGTCTTGCCGAGCAATGGGACGGATAAAATTCCAGGCCTTCGCACAGACATCCTCTGCATGACAAGCGGAGGCTATGACGTCAAAGTTGGGTTACCAGGGAAACTGTCAGCTTTGTACATCGTCATTGTGTGTGAGTCGTGCCGTGATTTCAGGTAGTACCCGGATGATTCTGCAATGATCAGCGTTGATTCATTCTTCTTTGACTGACGTATCTGAGCAACTTCCATTAAAGACAGGCGTTCGTTCGTTCATTCATTCATTCATTCGTTCGTTCGTTCGTTCGTTCGTTCGTTCATTCATTCATTCATTCATTCATTCATTCATTCATTCATTCATTCATTCATTCATTCATTCATTCATTTATTCTTCACATATCTACATAATCTTCCATTCATTCATTCATTAATCGAAATATTTACATTTATTTTTAATTATCATTGTCTTTCTTTGTTAATATATTAAGTAATAATTCTTTCGAGTGCTATGTATGTATATATGTATGTATGCATGTATGCATGTATGTATGTATGTATGCATCTATCTATCTATCTATCTATCTATCTATCTATCTATCTATCTATCTATCTATCTATCTATCTATCTATCTATCTATCTATCTATCTATCTATCTATCTATCTATCTATCTATCTATCTAAGTACCCATGTATCTGTTTATGTCTCTGTGTGACGGATGTCTTCTTATACTCATTTACCATATTCGCGCTCTGTAAGTAAACACAGCAGACTCCCAGTAAATATCCTCTACGCAAGAATGAATGAGAGTTGGCTAAATTACTCCGCCCTCCCCCCCCCCTCAAAAAAAAGAAAAAACTTGAGGTAGTATGTTTTCACTGAAGAAGGTAGGTATCAACTTTATCATCTTCTGAAATAAAGGAATCTGCTCTTGTGATCTAAAGAGATAACAATAGCAGAATCAGTTACCGGGAGTGTCTCAACGACTATTATGGCGCAGCGCTTTCAATGTTGCAGTCCGGAGTACTTTCCTATTGTATAGAGTAGAACGAGCCCAGCTTTCGCGACTCATCCAAGCCATCGATACAGACATTTTGTGTGCGCCTCCTTGTCTGATTAAGAGTTCCATTTTAAAGTGTACAGCGGCATCGAATTTAGTCACTAGTATTCCACCGAGGGAAGATAGATTACCATCTCGTGTGTCTCAAGTCGCCAAAGAACAGTAAGTAAGATTCTGTTTAAATACATTTTCTGCAGAAACTAAAAGATCGCCCCCATGGGGCGGTTATTTGCAAGATAATGTCAAATATGCCGCCCTTTCTGTTTGGGGATATCTCATTGACAGATCCTGTCCATTATATCGCAGTCTCCTGGGTTTTCTCTGGTCTTTATTTATTTGTTTCGGAGCAGTCAAGTTGGAGAGAAGCTCGTATTCTTGCGATTCTCGCCAGACGAATGACTAAATCCTCAAACAGAGAAGTCATATTTCACATGCAAAACTACAGAGAACATCCTAGTTAATGTGACACTGGACGTAAAACCAGATTCATCAAATTTAGAGTCAACTGACAGTGTGTGTATTGCAAGCTCTTTACATGAAAAGTGCCTCCCTAACATTTCTGTATTGAATTAATTTTTTGATATGTCTAGCTGTTGGGGATGATTAAGAATTCTGGGGGTAGTGCAGTTCTCAGTTTATTTTGTTTTTGAACGTCTGTTTGATTTTATCGTGTTTTATGAATGTAGTCGCCGATAAAATCGGTTGTTGCTAGCCACCATGATGACTTTTGTCCTAATAACATTGTCAAATATCAGTCAGATATTAGCTAGTTGGTGACGCTTGTCTCTCTCTCTATTCATAAAATTGGAACACGTATGGCTGTGTATTGGAATTGTGAATTGAGCCCTAAGTCGTTCCAGTTTTCGTTTTACTTTACATGTACGCTGTTTCCTTGCCTTATATAGGCGCTTTCTTACCTTTGAAATCGACGGCTGCATAACTGAATTGGCATTCGTGGAAGAACAACTTGCATTTCCCTGATTTCGTCTTGTCTCCACCGGTAATTTTGATAACCCTCCGGTAAAAACACTTTCCGCTTCCAATCCGTGATCAAACACACTCTCTTCAGTAAATACGACAATAGTACATTAGTTTGAGAGACTTTATTTTACAGATATCAAAAAATGTGCGTCAAATTTCTTGAGAAAAGAAAAAAATGTGCATAAGTCGTGGACTATTCAAGGTGTGCTAAGGTAATAGTCCCTGAGAAATGAGCCGCCTCGACGCCATGTTCGTGACGTCACGTTGTGACATCGTGGAGTTGAAGGTTGTGTTGAGCTTTGCCGAAAAATACACACTGCCAGGAGCAAGATTCCGGGCTAATGGACAAACTAACATGCTACTTTGACATTTATCCCTTCCATGAAATGAAAGAATCATACATGTTTCGAATTGCGGGCAATAAAATGCTTTCCTGAACCGAAAATTACGTTTCGAACACGCTGTTCCGGACAGGACTCCATATTGTGTTACAAGGGACGTTTTGCATATATTATGTTAATGAGTACTCGAAACTTGATTCATATCGATAAAGCGATTCATGTCGTTCAAGCATTCCACAAACAATTTTCGACAGCAACCTACAGAATTTACACATTACAATAATCGTAGGGTTTCACTTTCTATGACAGTTCAGCAACACGATTTTATAAAACAAAACGTCACCAGTACATCAAATAATACCCTGATAGTTTTCTTTCAAAAAAACGGACAACTTTCCAAGTTGTAAAGCACCATAGTTTGTAGCAAAACTCTCTTTCTGTGACTGCATATTCACACATCCACACTGTGTAATGCGATGAAACTTTCATTATTTCTAGTCTATAGCATCAATGTTATGTGACACAAACTAAGCTTAATAAGCAAAATGTCTTGTTGTTGAAGTAGGACACTGCCCTTTAACACAATACAGTAGACTTGTCAAATTCAAGTGCATGACGACCGAAATGCCCGATTTCATTCTCTTTCAGTATTCATGGAATAGGCCCAAATTTATAAATTTTATGCTAAAAATACTATTATTACTATATACAACACAAACGTTGTGCTTTCACTAAGAATTTTATCGAAACAGTCTCCACAAGCAGAATGCTTATCCGTAAAAAAAGATTTCTATATTTGGTCTCTTCATTTTGGTTTAAGCGGTGTAGTGTGCACGTACAAAATAGTATTAAAAGAAAACAAGAGAAAATAAAGGAAAACGAAAGACAAGAAGTTAATGTTCGTGGGTTGCGTGCATTCAATGAATTCGCTAAGCGACTGGGGATAATAATGGCACGCCAAAATCACACAAGGATAACAGTACTCAAAACGTCCAAGCTTGCCATTGGCTGTTTATGAACTCGTGAAGCCGAATAAGGTCACATGGACGAATCAAAGTGCACGTTACATCTCCGTCCAGCAAGCTTCCCTCTACACAGACGTTGAAGCCCCGTATTGGTTATTTCGCGGGGCGGTTATCTTTTCTTCGGGCTTCTTCAGGCCCGGCTCACGCACCGGCCTTGCCATGGCAACCACGTTGATTCTCTCCAGCTTGCGAGGTTTGGGTTTCCTGCAGCAGCACGCCACGCAGATGATAAAGAGAAACACTGTTGCTATGGCGATGATGATGCTGAAGACGATGTCGAACATAGACATGTTGCTGAACGGTGCGGCAGCTGTCCGTGATCGAGGAAAACAAGAGAGGTAGAATTTTAATAGTGAAAAGACGGAGGAAATATAAATAAGCAACTTATGACTAAAAAATGGCTCCTCGATTGGCTACTAATCCGGTGATGCAGCATTGACACTGCGTTATGAATCTCATTATTTTTGACCATAGCAAACATGCATAATGTGGGTCAGGTCACTTAACTTTGTAGTTGCCTGACGGCAAATTACTTTTGATGAGAAAACAGCTAAAGGCCATCTATAAAGGGGAATTCACAAAGGATAGAGCATCAGTGATCACGAGTGGGAGGTCAGACTATAGGATATGTTAGTTCTTTAGTTCATAAAAAATTATTAATTTTAGCAGCAAATGGTGAATAATACTTGTCCATACCAGAGTTATCTTTACTTTCCAGTTGCTCGAAATCTTGTTACTAAAGCAGTAGATTGACCAATATTTGTTAAAAGGTTTTCACTTGGCATATATTTTTTTCAACGTCTGACCGCTCATTCAAAAGATCTGACAGTGCACCCCTAGATACCGTAACACCTAAGATGACCGGGAAGAACGAATACTTGTTTTATTCTTGAGTCATATGGCCTGCTTTTGTACATAGTGCACGATGAATGAATATTCTTTATTGATAGTGGCTTATCAGTTTAATTGCATACTCAAACTTTAATATGAATATATAAACTGCATGAGAATTAGGTGTATTTCTTATATGGCCTATTTATAAGTAGCAGTGCAATGCACTTATATTAATGAAAGTCTACATTATCAAAGGTTGCGTATGCTTGAAAGATTTTTTCTATTTCTCTTTCTTTCTTTCCTTCTTTGTAGTCGTTTATTTATTTATTTATTTATTTATTTATTTATTTACTTATTTGTAGTACCCTTACAAATCATATAAGTGAATGATTTAGATATAACCTGGTAAAACCGATTCCTATCCCCTTGGGTAAACAAAATCAAATATACACACTGTCAGATAACTCAGTGCAAGTTGCGCGGCGGCAATGGGTGGGCGCCCGCTAGTGGCAGACATTCTTATGAAGGGGAAAATCGTATTCCAGTTTGAAGTGATAAAAATTACAATATAGTTTTTATCTAAAAAATGTTGAAGCAAACAAGTCCAAGTTTAAAAAGGGCCGACTACGCCGAAGAATGCAATTTACATAAAATCAAGGCTGTGTTATGTCACGCTTTGCTTGTGCAGATGAACTTACAGATACAAAGCCTGATCAGTGGCAAGTTCACCAGCGATAACTCAACACTGCCGAATAATTTGTCATGGAATAGATCTTGATACATTCTGAACACACCTAACATTGTCAGTAACATTCGAAATACCTCTGAAAGGAAAAATACCTAACTTTGAAAACTCATTCATTATTTTTGCAGATGAACTCAGAACACAACTATGTTTTTCTTCTTAAGTATGTCGAATGCAATGCATCAGTCTTGAAAAATACGAGCATGGTGAACATTACGCCAGTGTTATTGCCGACCATTGAAATTAATTCTAGTCCGTACTAAAATTCATTTCTCAACAATTACATCAGGCTTTTCACATGTACAGGTTGTTTTGACAGGTTGAATATCGGGTATTTCGACATGACTTGGGATGGGCTGGTAGAAATTGACAAGGGAAGTATATGCATCTCAGATTTGTAAGACGTAGATTATTATTCGAACTTTCAGAACGGGATCTTTATTATAAGTCATCCCTTTCCAAATAAAAAATAAAAATCAGAGTTTATCGCGCAACATGTGGTGCTAGAGTAACAAATAACCCAATATTTCCTAACACTGGAGATTCAAATCGGCAGCTATGGCCATGTTAACTCTATGGGGAAATTCAATTTTCGACCCTTCAAGTGATAACCCCCCCCCTCAAAAAAAACTATTATAAAGGTTGAAAAGTCAGATATCTGTGCCCGAGGCACAGCTAATGGAGTGTTTAAGGCGTCCGCATAGCCATCTTACCTGGAGCATCAAGTGCCGCTTGCTGTGGACACAATTCTTCGGACTCGTCATGTCCAGAGGCACAATCTTCCGTGCCATCACATACCTTTGCATCATCGAGCGAGTAACCATCACAATAGAAATCACAACCATTCTCTTTCGAACAAAAGGAAAACAAACAAAGTAAATTTATGTGATTTGAACGCAGTTACGTTACTATCAATTACTCATTTTCCATTTGAAGGCTTATCGACAGCCCAGGAGTTGTTGATAAGCCTCATATGTAACGAATATGTTACATTTCTGTTCTTTCTGTACTTGAGAAAATATCAAAATATCATTTCAAATTTTCAAATTCATCAACATATAACTATGTTCTCAAAATATGCTCATAAAAGAAACAAGCTTTAGTGGTAAGACATTCGAAATTGCACAGATGGGGAAGAGCCATAGAGACTAAAGTGCGGTTCGGCTGCCCTCAACGGTGTCTACTATCAGAAAGAAGAATGTTATATGTGAGCACCAGAGTCTAATTCTAAACTCACATTGCGGCGACTGACATGGTATAGTTTATTGTCATTAAACACGTTTTAGCTGTATTGGTGTATTTGTTCCACGTCCAACATCATACATGTCACAACGCCTAGTGTTCAAAGTATCCACACAGCATAAACTTGCAATGCCCATTTACTTCATTTGTGAATAAAGTTATTCGATGCCAGTGTACACACGACTCCCTTTCTTCTCGTCACTTGGCCGTTCAAGTGTTGAAAATATACTGACAATAAGCTGTGTTAGAGGCACTCCAAATATAACATTCGATAATGTTGTTTTGATTATTTATGTAGTATGAAACAAACGCATTTTTCTTAATCCTCGCCTAAAGTATATCAAGTATATAAGACAGTATCCATACCAATAATATGCATTGTCTACACCACGCAATGCTATTATTTACAAATAAATTTAATTCAGTCGTCAACATTATTATTAGACATTGTAAATACAAACTATTTCATACCTTCCGTTACGACACAACCCTGTTAATTACGCAAGACGTAACATGGCGGTCCTACCTTTGGTATACTTATAATTTTCGTCACTTCCGTTGGGACAGTTTTCGTTCCTGTCGCATAGCAATACTTTATCGATACAGACTGGAAAGTCAGCGGTATCCCACGTATCCAGGCATCCGAAACAATCAGCTGAAAATATTTTAGAACACAAACATTCGGTTGTTTTAGAATGTCTTTGTAACTTTAATTGTCTTAATGTACAGAGTCAAAAATAATTTAGCTCCTGAATATGTGAATGTTTTTAGAAGTGTCCAGAACGTCCACAGTCGTAGTACTAGATCTGCAGACAGAAATGAATTATACATTCTAAGACACAGAACTCAAATTTTTAAGAGAAGTTTTACGTATGGTGTCAAAATACGGAATAGTTTACCAGCAGATGTCAAATTTTGATCTTCTCTTCATTCTTTTAAAATAAAATGTAAGTCTCATCTTTTGGGCAAAATCTAATTCTAAATCCATTTTTGGCCGTTTTTATATTTTGTCGTCTGTTTCTTGCTGTCTTAATGTTTGCTTGTCTCTGTTCTGTGTTTTATATTTTTAATGTACATATTGTATATTTCTTGCATCTCAACACTGTGTGAGAAGAGCCTCTGACTCAACAGTCAATCAAGTTTAAATAAAGTCTATAATAATAATAATAATAATAATAATAATAATAATAATTTCGTTCCGATAAAATTTACTGGTACCACGAGGAAAATTTTTGTGGCACAAATATATGTGTCTCGTTGAAGTTATACGACTTTGCCCCCTTAGACTTTGAGGGTTTTGTCTATAGGCTGTGGAGATTGTTTTTATCAATTGCTAATAACGGCCAGAATGCATTGTCAGCCTCAGTCCAACGATCTCTTCACTTACCGGAAAGTTTGTCCTTGAACGAGGTAAACTGCACCGTCAGTACGATGGGCCCCGCCATGTTAGGTTCTGATTCAATCTGCAGACGAACCGAATTACCAACGCTGTAAAATGGTTTCAGTTCCAGTTCACCTTCTTCCTCGCCATAATTGCAAATGGTGATTCGGGGAGCCAACTCAACAACAGACATTCTCTGATCAGAATCGTCGACATTTGGGTCGGATAGAGCTAAATAGACCCTTGAGCATCGCCTGGTATCGTCTCTTTCCAACGCCATGGTACTTGTTTTTATTTGAATAACTATTCTCTCGCCCTCCGCGACGGTGAAAGTCACTGAGCACTTGATGCTGCTTGAAGCTTCCGTAGGCAGGTTAAAATATATCATTCCGGCCTTGTTTCTTGTGATTATTTGTACAATGCCACCTGAACAGTTGCCAACAGTAACTGAAACAATGAAAAAAGAAATAAAATTGACAACAGACATAGTGAAATCACGACAATGGAGATCAATGACGGGAAAGTACGCCGCCAACGTCCTCAAATCGGAAGATACCATAAACATGATAAACCATCGACTAAGTGCAAAGTGCTGAAAATGTCAACTTGTTCATTAAAAAACAAACTAGGCCTTACCAAAAGAACAAATTCGAAAACAAAATGAAAAATAACCTGTCAAACTTTTACAAATTCAAATGACTTTGGTTAGGATTTTTGCAGGAGGAAAGATCGTAGTCTCGTCTGCACATTTGGTCGTTTGACGTCACAGCTGTAGATATTATGAGAAAACTTCCGAAAATGATCAAAGCGCGTCACTGAACATTCTTGATTGGAGATTTTATGGGCACCAGAACTCTGGAGACTGGTGAACTTGTTTGTGAAAAATACAAAGGTTGCAAAGCAAGCAAATTACTCGGGGTTTTTTTGCCATTGAAATCATTTTATGCAGTTTTAATCTTGCAGCGGTATATATTATCGTTGAAGTAGGAACAACAAAATAAAATTTCAAGTTCAACCATAGTACCTAGAGAAATTTTCTCTATGGTCTATAGTTCATCGGCGACAGACTACTTTACAAGCAAAGCATTCATTGCGTAATTTTTATGATTATGTAACAGGATTAGTTTATTTAACCGACTGTTTGCTTTAAAATTGAACAATAGGGGAACGAGAAAGCCGGGGGGCTAAAATAATACGTCCAGCATATTTTTGAAAGATAACAAGATTGATGAGGTAGTTTTGTTTATTCCGTATATTTATTGTTTATTTTCATTTTGAAGAACAAGAATCTCTGCATTGATTTTAGGACATTGAATGCCAAGTCTTTATCATGACATAGGAACCAATATGCAATACGAAATATTGTTTAAAGCCGTTGCATGCACTATGTAACAAATAGTAACACGGTCAGTTTTCAAGCACAAAGAAAATTTGAAATTTGATGAAGTACAAGCCTTTTATTGTTGGGAGATTTCGACCAGGGTATCAATGTTGGTGACATAAAGCGCGGAGTGCGAGAAGGGGTTATTTAATTTTCAATGGCATATCTCTTCGGTTTGAGATCACTGGATGTGCAACGAATGAATTAGATATCTTTATTTGGTTGGACGTGATTAATGATCTCGTTGTTACCGATGTCAGTGGGCATGTTGGTGAATACAAAGCAATGTGAATGAAACGTGGCTCCTGTTATAGACGACATCGCTCATGCGGGAATCTACCTCGAGGTAAGAAGGGTCTTGATAAGCAAAGGCTTTGCTTACGCTTCATAAATTTAATTCAATTCGCATAGGTTTATTTCTTTATCGTTACATAATGGCAGTGCAAACGGTTGATCGGCTGACAAGTATGTCAAAATTCACACCCTTTTAATCTCTGCATGCAGAATAACTCAACATAATCTTAGACATCGAATCCGATGGGAAAATTACTGATTAGAGAGTTTTGTCCGACAAAGTCGTCCATTTTACGTTCGTCGGAAAATAATAAAGTTCGGTCATAATATTTGCAAAATTAATTTTCATCAAACACCATAAAATCGTATCACGTTTGCATTATGCCAGTATTTTTTTGCATGTAGACAAAGCACTTTGTATATTGACTGAATCGCTACTTAAGATTAACACTCATAGAGACATGTCAAAGCGGTGTCCATTGGCTTCAAGGACCAGAGGGACACTTAACCTTTCCCTGGCCTTCAGGTCTTACTGGTGGGTGGATGCTTAGGTAGTAAATGGCCGGGGGATGATCGTCTTTATACCATCCATGCTTGAAAGTAATGTCAAGGAGTTAAACAAAGTGAGAAATGTCCTGCTGTCAGATTATAAACAGACACAGATTTCGTACATTGAGCTTAGTCTTGAAATATGAAAATGAATTTTACTTGGGAATCTGTACATAAATGTAGTTGGGGGTCAACGAAATTATATCACCAAAATAAATACCGTAAAATACGACTAAATAATAACCGTCCTGATCAGCTGATCCATGCAACGTGGTTGCATTAACATGTCAAGCAAAGTAGAACAACCGATTCTTCTAATGTCCTTAAATTAGATCACTGCGGTGGCAACATGGGCATAACTTGAATTTTAACCGGTACTGCTGTTTGCCGTACGACGCCCCAGTGCTTTGCAAAAACAGGCTATGTGATCATCATCGGTACTCTAGCATTTGTTTGTTGCACGCTATTTTGATTTCTTGCTCTGCTACATTGTTAATGCTTTTTCGAGATTGGTCGAATGTTTATTGATTGGCTATTCGAATGTGCGAAGGGTTCAAGTCTTAATTTCACGGTCACTTCATGGTCACGAGCTGCCGAATTGCTGAAATGGGCGTCTTTTATAGAAGCTACAATGCTCCGGATGGTTCAGATTATTGGTTGATAACTTTCTTCGTAAACCTTCCTCCCAATCTATAAATTTCTACTTATTTAGTCTTCTGGGGAGTTAACTTATTTATTGTTTATAATGGAAGTTAGGCTTGGTAACACTTCTTTGGGCCGATCTCCTACCGGGTCATCGGAACATTTGGAGATGATAATAACTTTAAGGTAGTTCGCGCCTCGAAAGTGAAAAACTTAAACTTTTGCTCAAACTTTCCTCAAGAAATCTTTCAACCATTTTCTTTCAAATCACGAATAAAAATTGAGGGTTACCGTGCAAATTTTATTACTAGAGAAACAAATAACTAAGATTTACTGATATTTGAAATTCAAAATGGTCTCCATCCCTATGTTAACTCTATGGAGAAAAATGAAATTATCGAATTTCGAAAAACTAAGCCGGTGAAAATTTTCTCACATCAAGACCTTTACAAAGAACCCCAACAAGTGATATATCAGAAAGAATTGTAAAAGTTTGAGAGTCCGAATATCTGTCCCCGGGGCGCATTCTACCTTAAAATAACTTCAAAAACATTACGACAAATAGTAATTTACTTCCAGATAAATATAGAATTTTGGCTCACGCCGTTATTCAAATCTATTTCAGCTTCAAATTGTGATATCATGATTTCGTTTTTAAAGTCAGGCAGTTTTTCAGTCACAAACAGGCGTTGCTTCATATACTATTTCTGATTTTCTGACGAGCGGGCACGCCCTTGCCAGCTGGGTTGTTAAAGCACCTTTCCATGCTGGAATCCTTCATCTTTAGCTTGGGGGTTTAAGAAAATATGGCCTTCACAGCCAAAAAGATGGCTATAGAGGGAGGTAGTGCTACGCGATGGACTCAACATAACTCGATCCTAATCAACGTAAAAATTTAATATAAGAAATACTATTGTTCAAGGAGCTTCCAAGAGCTTGCTGGCAATACGGCTTTTCCTCCCTACACGTCCAGACCGACTCAGAGCCAGCATCGGCAGAGCAAGCCGTTGCACAAGGTATATCCGACTGTCTTCGGGGAGGACTGTATTAGATATAATCCTATATAGAGGCAATAGAGTATCGAATGACTTGGAGAAACTAAAGACAGGGACCTCCTTGTCTGTGAAGAAACTGAAGGCAAGCACCTAACGTCCATGGTATCACTTTGATCTCATCGAAGCTGAAGAACGAGAACAACTTGAAGTTGGCGAGAATACACGATGGTTGTCATTCGAACAACCTTGTTTCCAACAAGAGTTTATTAATTATCTTTTACCAACTTATGGCACTCTATGAAATTATTATTCAGTTTTGACAATTTAGTTACTACACCAGACAATATCAACAGATTTGTCGTCAGTACATCCTGCGGTCGTTAGATGACACAGGCACTCGTACGCCGGCGGCGTTTTTTCCCTCCAAGGTATACGCCAACGCACCATAAAGCACCTGAGATGGATGATGGCTGACGGATACACTATCATCCAATAGCGAAGAAGAAGAATAAACTGTGAGTGACTACAACGCTACACAACGCATTGCACCTCTACGTCCAAATAGAAGATTTCAATCGTCAATGTAGAAAACACAAAATATTTTGTTGCCGTTCCGGTTGTTGCATGCGCTCGTAGTTTGATTTGATGTTTCGGGTTTCACCTTTTTGTCTGGTGCGTTTCATTCCGTAGGAAATAGTTTGGTTAGTTTGATTTCAGGACAAGTGATTCAAAAGGAAAATGCGATGTAGTTTATGATGCATATGATGTACGGGACAGTGATGCGAATTCAGTGGAGGTAAGACAAAACAGCACGATGGAGATACCTGAACGCATGCGTCGCGGCGGGAGTGCGACTGATACGGAGAAGAGCGGGCTGTCCTTGCCTTCTACCTTCTCTGAATATAACCATCCCCATGTGGGTAATATATCTGTGGCAATAACATTAAATGTATGCTGATCGCCACAAATAACACGTTTATGATGCGAGACACAAATTCAAATCAATTGACCGTGATACTAAAATGTTGTGTGCAATTGTGAGCGCCGTCTAAAAAAAGAATCGCATGGTCTATTGCATCCATAATATTCCGTTCCACCTAATATATTATTACGTTTAATAGTAATCAAAAACTGTCCATATGTCGCAGTTAAATAATGCTAGATGTGCTTTGTATATTGTCGTCTTTCTATTCTAAAATTATGACAAGCCATATTGGATTTTTTAAACCCCAATTCTTCTAAAAATATAATTCCGAGCATTAAGCAAATGTTTCTTTTTGTAGTACGATAGTTCCCTAACTGTTTCGTTTGATATGCGAGTTAGGAACATTTGTGTCTGTGTAACCGACTCAAGAATCACGCAGTTCCAAAATAACTGCCGATGATCTTCCCGAAGAATACGTATTTCGTAAAAGCCATGTTCTTTTTTTAACAATTGAATGGCGCATCAGTCTTTTCCATGTATATGACATGTTCCCGAATTAGCATATCCAGCAATATGTTGTTCAGTAATGGCGGGCTCGATAACAGGATGACAATTAATAACACTTTCATGTCAGTTGAATATTACCTCGACGATAACGTGACGTCAAACATACAAGGGATGTCCATCGTCAGTTTTATTAAAAAGAGGGAAAAATAATACGTCAAGACATGCAAACTTACATGTTGCTCTAATATGCTATAGGCGTCTTTGCATCCCATTGTTAAACGAGGTCAGCCTGAGCTACAGCCTGTCAGATTCGTGTCTTTTTTGTCGTTTGAAATGTACGATCGGTTAAATCGGATTTATTTTACGTCATAATACGGGGACGAAAAGAAATCTGTTTAAATTTATTTCTATGCGGGTCATTAAATCGTCGTTTTTTGAAAATATATTTTGAGCAAAAATACTAAGAAACACGATTGGAACTATTTTGAGATAATTGAATCTTCATATTTTTCAAATTTCTCAAAAATCTTAGGTGCCCTATAGCTGAATGTGTCATTATTGCAAATTACTCATAAAGCAAGTGTGTAACGTAAAAAGAAAAGCAGATTAGCTTACATTTGCAAATTTTAAAGACATTACTTCACCATCCAATTATCCCAAATTAGTTCCAATCCTGTTAAGAGCTGAGTTTCATTCTCAAATGAATCTGAACGCTGTCGGTTAGTATGACAATCTGGCGAAAGGGTCGAATTTTCGCCTTCCATAACTTGAGCGGGCAGTTTCTTTCATTTGTCTACATGGGGTACAATATGACTCGACATTCCGTTTCGCTTTGACCTTGAGGAAAGCAACGGGTCATTGCTGAGCTTTCTGAAAATTCTGAACTGGCGAGCGTCATCGATTAATTCAAAATTGATGGCAAGGTAATCCACAATCGACCGCGTGACGAATTTGTTCTGACATTTTCTAGATAGAACAAGTCGCACACAATCATTTGCAACGCATGAGGAAGCAAAAATCGGTGATTTCGGTAATATTTACGCGATGGTCCACAAAAATTACTAAAAAGCTATTTTCACTGATTGTCAACAGTAGCCCTATCGGAACATCATCCGTGCACTCATTTCGCATGTACTGCACTTATCGCCTTTCAACGCAATAGCGTACTCCCAGTTCTACTGTCTTCCTGCAGTTTCAACACATTAAAAGATGGTTTCAGAGGTAACAGGTGCAAATGCATGTTCAAATGCGGTGTTTTACTGCGATTACTCACATCTAGTGACCCTTCTCCAGTTGTGTCTACCCTGGAGACGGTTTCTATAAATAGATGGTAGAGAATATGGAGGCCTCTGATGCTGACATCTGGTCTCAGTGATGTGAACGTTTCAAAATTAATTTTTGTCTGTCCTCACAGTGCAGAATCGGAAGATCAATCAAGGTTCCCAAACCGTTAAATGAAGAAGAATTGTTATTTGCTGCCTGTGTATTTATGTATGCTGTGTTGCTCGTTGTATGAGATGAACGTTCAGCGTTCTATACGGTAGAAACCTGTGAGTGACCCTACAGCAGTTTGAAAGTAAATGTTAGCGCCATTGTTTAACAGCAAAGAATAAAATGTCGATATGGCAGTTGTAAGTGCGAAGGTAATCGCGACCTTCGTGGGAAATATGACAAAGCCCACCTACCGTATTCGTACTGAGCGTACGAAATCATGAAATTGCCGAGCGTGACGACGACCAGGAGCCTATAAATCAGATTCATCGTGGACCTTTTTCAGAGCTTATCTACCGACCGTATGGGTGGACCAGAATAGTCTGTGTGTTCTGAACCAACAAGTGGTTACGTCATCTGTCAGTTTATCCTGATGGACATCATCACGGCAGCTTGGCGGGGTCAGTTGATTTGTGACATCGAGAGTGGATTCAACATGTGTCGCACGCCGTCTACCTGAATCAAATTTAAATATATTCATGAGGATTGGCGTGACTGATTGCCTCGAACGCGCGGCAGACACATAAAAGTGACGGACGTGACCAAACGTCGCAAACTCCCTACGTGGAAGTGATAATGCAAGCTTCTTGTCCTATCCATCGGCAGACGAAACGTAATTGATGAGATATGGAAGTCACATGACAACATGTATACTGGAATTCAATAATACCCTTTCAAATCAAATAAAGCGAAATTAGAAATGCGTTCAAAAAGATCAACATAATCCTATCATGTTTCAAAAGTGATGTTTTCTTTAAAAATGCAAATCTTTGATATCCTATCTTATAAATTTGTAAAACCAAAATTTAATAAATATAGCATGAATTGCGCAATTTATGAGCATGTATGTATGTATGTATGTATGTATGTATGTATGTATGTATGTATGTATGTATGTATGTATGTACGTACGTACGCACGCACATCTGTCTGTCTGTCTGTCTGTCTGTCTGTCTGTCTGTCTGTATGTATGTATGTATGTATGTATGTATGTATGTATGTATGTATGTATGTATGTATATGTATGTATGTATGTATGTATGTATGTATGTATATACCTATCTATCTATCTATCTATCTATCTATCTATCTATCTATCTATGTTTATTAATGCATGGAACAAAGTCTTGGATCAAAGATGAATGTATCGTGGTAGAATACGCGATGCATCATCTCTTCTCTGAAAACATAGAATTTAGTTTTCTTGTTCTTTTCGTTTCCTCGGTGGCATGTCTTGCATGAAAAATAATAGGCACTTTCTTGAATTACTAGAGAAAGTCAAAGTTCAGTTCAATCCATGTGTATTCATTTGTTTGCGTGCACTCTGCTTACTTGATATTGATTTGCCTTGTTGTGGTTTCATAACTCACTTGATCTGCCTTGGTTAAAGGTCAACACTCAAATTATCTTTTTCCATGGACGTGTGACATGTACTAGAAAAAGAAGAAACACATACTCATGTTACAAGTTTAATACTTACATATATCGATGACAGATGCAATGATATTAGCATGATAAGTAGGTGGGTAAGAATTTGTGCTTTGTCTGACACAAAACAGAATACTTAAAAATCTAATTTGTGTCAAATGTGTCATTTTACTCGCACACTCTCTTAATTTGGTTTGAAATCTATCATCCTCGATTCTGTTTCAGTACATGTTGTGTAGCAGACATACAAAGCTCAGTCTATTGAGGCTATTCCTTTTAATAAACTGTCATGTCGAATCGTATTTTCGGGGTGGTTCTTTTAGAGAGAGAGAGAGAGACACAGAGAGAGAGAGAGAGAGAGAGAGAGACAGACAGACAGACAGACAGACAGAGAGAGAGAGAGAGAGAGAGAGAGAGAGAGAGAGAGAGAGAGAGAGAGAGAGACAGACAGACAGACAGACAGACAGACAGACAGACAGACAGACAGAGATTAAATGCTATCACTGAAAGTTGTACACGACTTCGATTAGATACTAACAGATATAATATGTAATGTAATATTTGTAACTGTGCTATAGCGATCTGTCGATATGAGCTGAGTGTTCGAGTACGGCCGGGTCAAAACAGGATTTGTTAAAATATGCCAACTTAACCTATTCTTTCAGGAATAAAATCACGTTTTAACACACTTAATATGATATCAGGATATTCGAATTCTCACCAATTATCGCGTGTTTTAATGGAAGGACCCTTCAATTCATGTGTAGGGGCTAGACTCAGTTAATCTTCATGGCGTTGTATCCAGGTGGCAGACTACTCTTTATGAAATCATAACAACTGTCTAGCATATGACTAGAAGAAATCCATTTTCCTGACATACAATTTGAGAAACAATTTGGAGGAAAACACGCAGGTTTTAAGCAGCTCAGAAAATCTTTGAAATCTCCTCATAATCAATCTTCTGAAAAGTAAGGAGTTGATCGCATTATTACTTCTTTTTGACCAAATTTCTAAACTCTCCTTTCCCCTTGATGTATATGTATTTTCTCTGTGTCGCTCTCTGTCCCTCTACGTCTCTGTCTCTCTCTCTCTCTCTCTCTCTCTCTCTCTCTCTCTCTCTCTCTCTCTCTCTCTCTCTCTCTCCGCCCGCATATAAACAACCCAGTGCATAGTCAGGTTCATGTCGCTTGCTGTAATGAATATTTAATTGTTTAGTAATTTATGCCTTGGGAAGGATGTATGTGCGGGTCGTTTTTGCGTTTAAATTTAGAAAGGGCGTTTTCCATATTGAGTTCCATGAGCTTCACTCGAGGTTTGAGAGTGATACATAAACATAAACGATTCCATTATGCGCATGCGTGAAGCACAATATTCCATCAAAAACTCACAGTCGTGAGCCAATAATAGTTACTTGATAGAAAGATTACCGGTACACATTGAAATATCCCGGATGTTAAACATTTCTGACCTTTATTTTTAGAAACATATAGATAATTCAGAATATACCACATAGAGAAGGGGACGGCTTATAGTAATTAGTATGCCCTTGTGTTTCTTTGGAGGACGAAAGAGTGTTCTGTGACCCTGAAGCGGGCGTTTCCATAGCAACGTCTTGATGTTGCGAATTTAATGTAATCATATTTGTCCTTTCCGCTTCATCTACCGTGAAGTACACAACCCCGAAAGATTGTTGAATTATGCTTCACAGGATAAAAAAGTCTGAGAGGCAAGGATGTAGACTTTCCTGGCTAAAAGAATTGAAATAGAAGGTTGAAAGGCTGATATCATATTAATAGACTATCAAATTTTATTGTGTGTAGGTTTTTTGTCATATCTCTGTAGGCGCTAATTGCAGAAGGCTTGAGATCTGCTCGATGCCCGGTGTTGCGCAATAGAACGTGATGTTGTCAGGTAAGGTGGTTACTGACGAGGCAAGGCTTTATTTCTGATCAGCGCGTTGTGTCAAGTCCCGATGTTATGTCCTTGGTTTCATGCGTGTATTCGACAAAACCTTTGTCATTGCACTCTTAAGCAAAGGACCAACGCTTCGCATTGTCATATATCGTCAAATATCAATCACTCAATGACTAAAGTACATTTCCTTCATATCCCTTTAAAGCAAAACATAGTAAATAAACGTGACAAAAGTATCATGCAATCAGTGAAATAGAGAATGGCAGCTGGTGCAATAGTCTCAAATCAGATCGTTAGAAAAGACAATACTTTGAAAAAAGAAAGTTATAAGGGAGGAATTCTCAACATCATGTCACTTTTCTCATTAGCAAAGGACCAGACGTCGACACAACTCGTCTTTCTTTCGCGGTAATTCACCAATGTTCATGCGACACTTTTAACGGACTGTTTTCGCTTCGAGCGAGAAACTGTGAATCAGCTCTGCTCAGCGGCATAAAAGATCTCTTTCTACAGTGAATAAATGTTGAAGCGGCTGTCGGAAATAGGTCAGTCCTTGAAAGACGATGGGTGTGTGTGTGCATGCAATGGATTCAAGACAATTTGACCGAGTGCCTTGGTACAAATGCTGCAATATACTGGTCTTATTAGCTGTAACTTTTGATTTTTTTTAGTATTTTTGCTGTGTTTTTGAAACAGTTTTCTTTTACTCATTCCACAATCAAATGCCCGCTTCTGTACTTGTTGATACATCCTGCATAAAGTGCAATGTTACTGTCGACAACTGATTTTCGTCCTGACTAAAATACAATTTGCAAAACGATAATAGCAAGGTTATATATATATATATATATATATATATATATATATATATATATATATATATATATATATATATATATATTCTGAAATATAACTGAAGATACCTTACTGGCGCGTTCGTTGTTGACTTTGTCAAATTTAATCCGGTGATAATCTGGTGACAGCGTCCACAGCTTAGTAATTTACCCTTGCTTAGGCCTACTTTGGCCAATTAGGCACTCAAACTCATCAGATAATAAATACAGCATGTTGAATAAAACGTTAACGCAAGATTGTCAAGGGCAGTGCTAAGTTTAAGACCAAAACACCAAAGGTTGGTAGAATATCTTATTAGCAATACAACGAAACACCTACCCACCCCTGGGGACGGACATTTAGACAACACCCTGTGGTCCGACCACCGGATGAGAGCCCCGAAGTGCAGTCTGGGTGACCAAGACAAGTGCGCCCGCGGCGGTCACGGCCTCCTTACTGGACCCAGAAACGATGCGCACAAAGCTCAGGTACGTCCCGAGCGGTCAAGGTCACCTTACCTACCGGGCAAGAGTCTGCTTAACCATGTTTTATCATTGCTTTCAACATTCTACGTTATTAAGCCAGGGTTAGCAAATGAGACGTGAGGTGTACTAATGTATCATAACAGCACCGGTACTACCAATGATAATTGAGAATTTAGAACTGTACTCTAACACCCCTTTGACAAGCACTTTAAGCCCCAAGGATATTCAAATACAAAAACACAGCCAACATAAAATCTAAGCATTAGCATATGACGCAAACTTATGGATTCAGATCATGTTTAACTAGTGATCCGTGTAATAAGTATTCGAATTAACGCCAAACGTATGCATGAAAACCTCACTAACTGCCCAGAAATTGATTGTGTTTCCTTATAAAGAGGCCTGGGCTTGCACGTTAAATTTCTTATACAGCTATTATTACCAACTTGAATATTTGTTTCCTGCTTCATAACAATATTTTTCCTCTCGCCAACCGTAGGTACCTCGCTTATAAAATTTTTTGTTAATGTCGAGAATTCCTTCAATTGTTTCATGCAGCAATATCTAATATGTACGGTGGCCCCTACACGCCACGGAACTCTATTACTTTTGAATATAAACTCTAATTTTTCTTGACAATATCTTTAATATTTGTAAGAGATTTTATTTCTCCACCGCAAACTTTTAATTTTGTACGAGCAACATTATCTTAACATTATCTTAACTTTAACTTCTCGAAAGTATTTTTAGTTTTAACCATAAACAAAATATGTTTCTCAAAAGTATTTTTTATTTTGTAAAACAAACGTAAAATTTTTTCAAGATAACAGACTCCCCTACACGTCATGGAAATTTATTACTTTTGAACATAAACTCATATTTCTTAACAATATATTTAATATTTGTAAGAAATTTTATTTCTCCACAGCAAACTTTTATTTCTGAACAGGGAAACTTTATTTTTGGGGTAAACTGTTTTTAAAAACTTTTAACAAAAACATTTTAACTTTTAAAAAATAACTTTAACTTTGAACAAAATATTTGTTTCTCAAAAACGATTTTTATTTCGAAAAGAAGTAAAAATTGTTCACAGCAAGAGTTGAAGATTTTTGCTGAGCGCGAACTGAGTTACTTAAATGACATAACCTTATGTCTTTAGAGCAGAAAACTTAAATTCTTAAAGAAAGTTTTATTTTTCAAGAGTAAAATTAATTTCTTTATGGAAAAAAAGATTTTCTCAGAGCAGCAAATTGAAATATAGTGAATAAAACTTTTTTCTCAACGGAGAGAAATTATTTTCTGAAGACAACAAAACTAATTCCTTCAAGATATATTTTCTACATATGAGTGTGGTTTAAGAATTTGGTAAAACTGAACTGAGAAAGAAGGAAAAAGGGATGAAAAAGTCAAACTTACTTTTCTTCAGAGCGAAATTTATTCTGAGAGGAGAAATATTTCATGTGAGGGCGCAATTACCTATAATGCATGGCAAACTCTTTCTAGCAAGAGTAAACATATTTTTGGGAAGAGTAAAACATTTTTCCGACGAGCAAAACTATTTTAACGGCGGCGGAAGTTAAAGTATCCCACCATACAACACCCAAGTTTGATGACCCAGAGTCTCCGAGTTGGTAGCCGGTATCAGTTCGTGCTCGTGCCGGCTACATGGACGATCTGCTCTCCGAGACAACCATGACTGACTTCATCAGCGATACGGGCACGCCAGCCCGGCCCTACCCTGCCTGCGTACGATGCTGTGTGTTGGGGCCGTATAACGCCGGGAACTCACAACATCGTACACAGGGCTATGGGCACGCGGGTCAGTTGCCACTTGTCTGAGTCCCCGAAGAATGGTTTTTGTTTGAGTGATTCGTCCTGACGGCAGACGGTGTGCGACGGGACCGCATTGGGGTTCTTCATTAGCTCTGCATGCATAGCCCTGCGTACAGGTCTGTGTGTTCCCGGCGTTATTCGCCCGGAACACACAGACCTGTATGCAGGGCTATGCATGGCAGGGCTGTGTGTTACCGGCGTTATACAGTCTCCCACCACATAACACCGGTAACACACAGCCAATGTGTGTGATATTCATCTTTTCTAAGAGGAGAAGCCAGATTCGTAATTTATAGAAACTGAAACTGAACCGAGCCCGCCAGATTTGACCACAGTCGCGGACTGGTTTTGACTTTCACGTGTGGTTTGCGGGGTCAAAAACGTGAAAGTCAACCAGCCCGTAAAAGGCATATCCCGTCCGAAAACACCACAGCTGTGGACCCACAACTACTGTATTGAACCACGCTCGACTGTGGTCAAATCTGGCGGGCCAGGTTCAGTTTCAGTCGAAGACTCTATCAATTACGAATCTGGCTTATAGAAAAGATGACTATCACACAACATAACATTAACAACACAGCAACTGATGAAGGAATAGCTCTGCATGGCAGGGCTGTGTGTTACCGGCGTTATGTGGTGGGAGGCCTTATAACGCCGGTAACACACAGCCCATGCAGAGCTAATTAAGGAACCCAATGCGCGGTCCATCCCGTCGCACAACATCTGCAGTTAGGACAAATCACTCAAACACAAAACCGTTCTTCGGGGACTCGGACAAGTGGCAACTGTTGAACTGACTCGTTTGCGTGCCGTGCCCATAGCACTGCGTACGATGCTGTATGTTCCCGGCGTTATACAGCCCCAACACACAGCATCGTACGCAGGCAGGGTAGGGCCGGGCTAGCTGCAGTACAGTACGGCAAACCGTCCGACCCAAATACCCAGGTAAAACCTAGAGGTACTGTACTGCAGCTAGGGCCGGGCTAGCGTGCCTGTATCGCCGATGAGTCAGTCATGGTTGTCTCGGAGACTCTGGGTCATCGAACTTGGGTGTTGTATGGTGGGATACTTTAACTTCCGCCGCCGTTAAAATAAAGTTTTGCTCGTCGGAAAAATGTTTTACTCTTCCCCAAAATATGTTTAGCCTACTCTCGCTAGAAAGAGTTTGCTATGCATTACAGGTAATTGCGCCCTCACATGAAATATTTCTCCTCTCAGAAATAAATTTCGCTCTGAAGAAAAGTAAGTTTGACTTTTTCATCCTTCCTTTTTCGTTTTTTCTCAGTTCAGTTTTACCAAATTCTTAAACCACACTCATATGTAGAAAATATATCTTGAAAGAATTAGTTTTGTTGTCTTCAGAAAATAGTTTCTCGCCATTGAGAAAAAAGTTTTATTCTCTGTATTTCAATTTGCTGCTCTGAGAAAATCTTTTTTCCATAAAGAAATTAATTTTACTCTTGGAAAAATAAAACTTTTCTTTAAGAATTTAAGTTTTCTGCTCTAAAGACATAGGGTTATGTCATTTAAGTAACTCAGTTCGTGCTTAGCAAAAATCTTCAACTCTTGCTGTGAACAATTTTTACTTCTTTTCGAATAAAAACGCTTTTGAGAAACAGATATTTTGTTCAAAGTTAAAGTTATTTTTTAAAAGCTGAAGTGTTTTTGTTAAAAGTTTTTAAAAACAGTTTACCCCAAAAATAAAGTTTCCCCGTTCAGAAATAAAAGTTTGCTGTGGAGAAATAAAATTTCTTACAAATATTAAATATATTGTTAAGAAATATGAGTTTATGTTCAAAAGTAATAAATTTCCATGACATGTAGGGGAGTTTGTTATCTTGAAAAATTTTTACTTTTGTTTTACAAAATAAAAAATACTTTAGTGAAACATATTTTGTTTATGGTTAAAACTAAAAATACTTTCGAGAAGTTAAAGTTAAGATAATGTTAAGATAATGTTGCTCGTACAAAATTAAAAGTTTGCGGTGGAGAAATAAAATCTCTTACAAATATTAAAGATATTGTCAAGAAAAATTAGAGTTTATATTCAAAAGTAATAGAGTTCCGTGGCGTGTAGGGGCCACCGTAAATATGCGTCTTGTCTCATCTAATCACAGTATTGTGATGCCTTTCCTTGCTCTAAAGTTCAGGTGTCAACGCATATTGAGAGGTTATACATTGTGCCGAGGCCACAGATGCACGTTGCCCAGTGACAAAAAAAAGTCGTATGTTGATTGTTTTTTTTTGTATTTTATGTTTTTGCAATATTACAGTTCATGTATGATGGTGTTCATAGGAAGATCACCGCGATATTGCCCATGGAATAGGCTGGCCTCCAGTCGCTTGGCTTATCTCGGCAGCAGTGACTGGCTGGCCAATGGACAAACGCGTTCACCCCACGATCTTTTCAACCGCCTACCTCTAACGCGGCAGTCTGCTAAAATTTATTCCTTCAATTTAGTCTGTTTTCATATTTATATGCCCACTGACTTGGAGCAAGTCTACCCATGGAATAGTTGATCTCCTGTCCGTTTTGCGGTAAAGTCGAAAAGAATCACATTTATCATTACACTACGTGCAGGTATACATGAGTCAAATTACCAGAGTACTTACGTTTCCTGCCCCTGCACATGGCCTACATTAATTGTACGTATGTGATCTCAATTGCCTCTGCTTTTAACTTTCTTATACCACTATAACAACCATAAGCTTATCTGAAAAAAACGAACGACAAAGAGTTTCATATGTGAATTACATATTTGAAAATACCTGAAAAGTATGAAGTCGAAATTACATTTCATGATCAACCATAATAAAACAGAAAAATATAACCACACTATATTATGCTATTACTTAATGGTATAAAATATAGATACGAGTGAAGGCAGAGATTTAACAAACTGTAAGGTTTGAACCATAATTCTGGAACCACATTGAAGTTACAAATAGGACAACGCAATGAATATATATTACATAGAACAAATAATAACAGAAAGGGCGCTCAAGCCCTTTGGCGCCCTCAGTTGACCATCGCCACTCTCACAATCAAAGGAATATAAATACTTGTCTCGCGAATCAAATATCTGGATACGCTGGTTATTGTAGTCTGCTACAAATACCATCCCAGTACTTCCTACTACTATACCCCAGGGCCACTTGAATTGCCCTTCGCCACTACCTCTCGACCAAATGCAGGGCTGTCAATTATAGCCGGTCACCGGCGGCAAATCGCCGTCTGACACAGGTCTTGCCGCCGCCTGTTTTCCCTATTCAAGGCCTGCAATAATGATCTTTACACACGTTATGAATTCTTTCCTGTCCAAATTCTACCGTTGGCTGCGCTGTGCTACAGAGGCGCAGCCCCTAAGGCTCGTTGGTAGCCGATTTCTGATTGGTTTTAATCGGTACTGTCAAAAAGCTTTACGTGTTCTGATTGGTTTTCGGACGTACACGATCGATATGGCTACGAAAGTCGACAGCCTCGTTGGATTTATGGGTCCAAAAAAGACCCCGAGAGGCTCACACTAGCTCTGGATATAAAAGTAATGTCAATATTTGTAAATCATTTTATTTTCCTGAGGAATTTCAGTGATCGGGGTTTCAATCCATCAATGGTATAGCATGCAATGCAGATTTCACGCCGCGTCTGAGCAAAATGCCATAGCATTACGTGTATTTAGCGACTGGAATTTTTGATTTGTTTCCCGTTTGCAGATCGTGAACGCTCTTTACAATGAGTAAGAATCGTTTACTCAACGCAAAACAAACTTTGTGGGGATTGACATAATTTTTAGTGAGTTTTGACTACCACTGAATTTGTTTGCACCAAGCCGCCGTTCTATGAAATGTATTCATACGGTAGTACATGCTGTGTACTGTGATTGTTTCGAAGGCCCGAGTATTGAAGTTTGATAAATATTTTCCGACATCCGAAATCTTTCCTCAAAAGCAAATATCGGTATTCCGATCCTTCAAAATCATTTACCAAGACCAACATTTTTTAATGTTTAGGGCAATCACAAAATTTAGCTAGGCTTGACTATATACTTTCGCGGTATCTTGCACGTACGTGCGGCGCGGCGGTAAACCATGTTTTGGATATGGATATAACATGCATGTAGTGAGCCTACCCACTTGACAGGCGTGGGTTTCGACAAAACTCTGACTATTGTGAGGGACATCAGAATAGATACTATGATAGTCATCAGGAGAAAATATTTGACCGTTAACTTTCACGCGCAAGGATTTACTACGTAAATAAATCAACATACTCTCAATCTTGTCAACTGAGAGGCCGACGGACAACGAAGGCACGCAATTTCATTAGTGGATGTAAACTTGAGTATTGTAATTGTTTGTATTACGTAGCGTCTACTCAAATTGTCTCTGGTAATGGTCTCGTATTTACCCCATTACATTTGTAAATTTTCACACTGGAAATTCATAGCCGGTAACTCTGAGGAGAGGTCTTGAAACAGACAAAATAAAATTACAGCAGTATCAACCAGACGCAGATCGGAATTTTTTGTCGTGACGTTATGACATCAGTTTTACAGTGGGGACAAGATTTTTTTAGATTCTAATACGATTAGCTATTTTGAATGGGAACGTATTACAATTATTGAATTACTTTCTGCAGATGTTGTTTCTTAAGAAATAGTTTCTGCAGGTGTAGTTTCTAAAGCTACATCTGAACACGGTCTTTTGTGGAGGGACCGTGATCTGAAGAAATAGTTTTTGCAGATGTGGTTTCTGCTGAAGCTACTGTTTCATCAGCCTGAGAATCACACAATATTGAGGTATTGTCAGCTGGTACTGCTATACCGATACAAGCCTTGGGCTTAGATGAGTACTCCAGTGATTCTGATTATGGTTCAGATTATGATCTTTATTAAGCAGGTTGTAATTCAACACAATTTGTAGGCAAATAATAATAATAACCTGGTGTATATCAATAAACATATAAACTCTGTAATACTTCTGTTTGTCTTCCATAATTTATTTCACAAGATTCAATTTCATGTTACTTTTTATACTTCAGTTATAATAAACTTGACAGTAAATTGCCCTCAAAAGTGCCACCACAGGCCACCAATTGAAGATGAATAATTAGAAAAGCTTCAGCTTCAGGAGGGGGGACACCCCCTCCTGGCCTCCCCCCGCGTGCGCTTGCGCGCACGCCTTGCTCCGCTTCGCTCCGCACAAGGCTGTACCCTCCTGTTCTTTCACTTGTACCCTTCTATTCTGAAAAACATTGACAGCCCTGCAAATGATCTCAGATATTTACCCAATTGTGTGTAAATTTTGACACAGCCTTCGCGATGGTCTGTCATATACACATTGCCGTTTACAGGGTTAACGGCTATTCCGTAGGGATTTCTAAAGCCCCAGTATTTGTAACTTTTAACAATTTTTTCATATTTTTGATTAAAATGACATCCTCAGTATTTGAAAGTAGACCATAATTAATACTGAATCGCATGGTTTGCATGCCTAGCCCGCCTCACGATTAACAGTAAAAGGAGTGAAAAATGACTTCTTGTCCGGACCAGAAGTCAGCTTTGTTGACACACGAAACGAAACGTAATCACACCACCGCGCATGCTCAACCACATCTACGCAAGTTTTACTGTGGCGTCCGTAGAAACCATACGCTCTTCGAAAAGGTCTGGTCCATCGAAACTGGAGACTCAGCTAAAAACGCGCGAAAGTTGGGTGAAATACCAGAAAGATATAAATATGCAAATGTTTACAGATTGTTCCGACTATAATGAGCCGTGCAAACAAACGTCTTGAACAGCTAAACTAAAGACGGAGGCAGTCGATTGTAAGCTTCATGCAAGGCACTGCACGTTGTGACTGATGGTACGGAGATCAAGTTTGCTGAATGAATTGAGAGAGAAAAACATAGATGAATAAAAATTCAACACTTCACCATTGTAATAATTGAACTAGTCGTTTCTTCCATTATGCAGTATAATGAAAATTTCGTTTAAAATAAATGACGGGACTGATTCTGCTCCGTCTACTCAAAGGAAGTTTTGTGTACGGCCAGGCTACGCTGCAGGCAACACAGCCTATCAACTTCGCATATCGTTGCCGTACGGCGTAATTGAAAACGCTCAGAAAGGAAAAATTATATCTTGAATGCAGTACAAAAGTCTTACTTATTAAATTTAAAAGTATTTCAAAATAGTATCGAACGTAACGGGTATCTAATCCTCACAAGGACTACAGTAGTACAATTATCGGCTAGCTGCGTTGCGATGGAGCTCCAGGCATTGTAAGCTTAGAAGTTCGAACACAAGAGAGATCCCGGCCTCACTTGCAGTGAGGCCGGGATCTCTCTTGCGAGTCGTCCCCTGCGCACCCGGCCCGACAGCAAACTAACGTCTTGGTTTGATTCTGTTGTTTATATATTTTTGTATAAAGTTCATGATACATATATCTGACTTTCACAACTGTACAATTTGCTCAGGACTGTGAGTTTGGCTGTAGTCTACAGACGATCGGAGGGAGCTAAGGCAGGCCCCAAATTTGCATGGACAATGCCCGGGACAATTATAGACGCAGCTCGATGAGAAAGTCATTCACATGAATCTAAATGAAGTGATCAATACAAAACTTTTAAACATCACTGGTTCTGAAAATTTATGATCAACGGTTCTGACCTACGGATTTTACACTGCGACATTGTTTTTTGTGTGTTTGGCCGGCTACTAGTCCTGTAAGGCTGTACTACATGGAGGTAGTAGACTGTACAAGTGCAGCGGCCGGGCCGAGATTGGTGTGGGGGCCTGCAGCTAGGTAAAATTGACAGCGTCCATTGCAAAATGCCCGCGTGTTATCCTTTCTCGTTTGGGAGGAAATTTACCGCTGTATTCAGAATGCTTTTTTACCAGTATAAAAGCTCAGTAACTGAAGCATCAAGAGCCAAGAGTCTGTAAATTTCTTAGCAGTAGCTCCATGTTTTTTTTTCTAAATTTTCACTGAGATACAGCAGTGCGTATACTGGTCCCGATCGTTCTGACTCAGGCGTTCACAGCTGTTTAGGGAGCCGTCATTATTTACGATCTGGGGGTCAGAGGAATTACATTAGAAACTCCGAAATTTTGAGTCACACCCCAGCCAACCATGAAGACTTTGAGTAACCCCCTCTCTAACAGAAAGTTTGGCTTACCTGAGCCCATGTAACAATATGTAGATATAAAAGCTCACTAATAAGCAGTCTCCGACCATATAGTATTGCTAAATTTGGATGGGTAGCATGTCATTATGGTATGGTTAAATGTCCAAATGGTTGTTGAACTCAAGTCAAATAAAATATACATTTCTATGGTAATATAAAGGATGAATTCACAACAGTTCAGTTTTGTCCTAGATCCTGTGCACTTATAGTGATATCTGCTGAGAACATTTCTCCATGACCCAGCCTCTCCTTCCAACCCTGGTAACGACTGCAGAAAACTACTGTGTGACATCATCATCACCAGTGTTGATCCTCATCTTTACTGTCGCTGGTGCCATTGCGTACATGAACAACGATATCATTCTCATCGTCACTATCTTCTCTTTCATAATAAGTATTGCTAGTAGTAGCACCTACTTGTAGTTTTTTGCCTTGCTTCATCTAGTTGATATTTATTTGTACTGTTAGAGTATTTTTCTTTTTATTTAATATGTATCAGAGTAAAATATATATAATCAACTTATCATTATTTCATTGAGGACAGAGTAAGACAAAGAAAAAACATTTTGAGCACCCCCTTATAACTTTCAATTTTTGAAGGACCCCCAGGTCGTAAATACTGACGGTTCCCTTACTTGCTGCCAAAGGCCATCGCGTTCACTGCATTCGACTGCTTACCATACATTGCCAAACTATGTTGCTTCGATTTCGCAATCACCTTGCCGCTAAAGCGACAATCAGCTGAAATTTATTACTTCAAGTTACTCAATTTTGATAGGTATTTGCCTACAGAAGTGAGCCAAGTGTATATAGTGTCGTCTTGATTTTACATCGGTACCCGGAGTTCTGAGTGACCAACTGCAGGGTGCGCGTCGGTGCACTGCCGACTGCAGTTTGAATAATCCGTATATAACGCACACTGTACCAGAATAGAATGTCAGCCTCCTCTGCCAAAGTTCTGTATCCTCTGAAACACAGTAGCAGTACGTATTTGAACGGAGAAGAACAAAATAAAACCATTCGCAGGTCATTCAGCCGGCGACCATGGGCGATTACCCAGGCAGTGTGGCGTGGCATGGCAAGGCCCCAGGAATGTTGCAGGCTCGATGATGTCATCAGTATCGGCGTTCTCGATCACATGCACAGCCTACAAGTTGTCAACAAACCCGCGCGGCAATCCAACTCGATCGGGCAATATTTAGCGTTTGTATGTCACTACAGGAGCACAAATTTGGCATATTTCTTTACTGAACAACATTTCACGATGGATGTAAGAGAATAATATGTAATTTCGAACATAAAAAAAGGTTAAAAGTTACAAATACTGGGGCTTTAACTCATTTTGTCCAAAGCATCTCAATCCGGATCTCAATACATTGCCATCCTCATCACTGGCAACTACTTGTGTATTAATCTAAACTGTAATGTACATTGCCTGTTATAGCTATATCACGTGGCCTAAAGGGTTAACGAAATTTTGTAAATGTCAAGATTTTCTGTAGTTTACCATTTCCAATTATTATTAATCTGTGATTGTCGGTGTCAGCTGTAACAATGTCACCCCTCGATTCATTGCCACACTTAATGGGCCATTAAACTTTATATCTTGACTTCTTCCTATGCCAACAATCTTCACTAACCCTTGAACAACAGGAATAGCGACAGGACAGCCTGAAATTGTTTGACCTCCTATTGTCAATGTCAGTTCATACTTGCCTTCCATTTGCCCTTTCAGTGACACGGCTATCGCTGACACGGTGTGCACTGTTGCATTCGATCTCGACCAAACTCGTCAAGTAGACCACATGTCAAAAACCTGACATCGTGTGTTCAAAACATGTCAATTCCTAAATACCTAACATGTTATCGTTGTTCCAATCAAAAGTATGATAAACGGCCGCTGTTACAGCCAACACTGGTGGAGGCATTTCTGCCACAACGCTAGGTGGAGGCATTTCTGCCACAACGCTAGTTTATTTACTTGCACAAAAAATAGCTTCAATCTCTAATAGCAGATTTCAAGCGAAGTTGACAAAGATTTTGTGTGTTGCCAAATGTGTTGCGAACAGTAGTAACAGATCTCCCCAAATCCTTCAATGTCTGCATTCATTCTGCGAGCCATGTTTACCCATACTGATCAAACAAATTGCAGGAATGCACATGGACTTGTAGCCACAATTGAAGTTGATTTGCGTTCTTTATTATTTTTACCAGACTGGCAAAGGAAATCCGCTAAATTTATCTACTATAGCATTAGGCCTCGAAATAAGCCAATAGAAATCAATAACCACGCTACCTGTTCATTTTTACTATAACGACTCAAAATGAGCTCGTGATACGTATGTCTATAAAAACCGCATAATATAAATCAGCGATTGCCGTCAACTTGTCGGATTTTCTTCACAACGGGGATTTCTTAACTCATTTTGTCCAAAGCATCTGATAACATTGCCATCCTCATCACTGACAACTACTTGTGTATTAATGCTATTGTCACGCTCGTAGTTAGGCGAATTACGAGTTGAGGTACCAGTCTTGATCGTAATGCTTTCCGTAACTGAGGCTGACACACCAAGATGTAGATTTAACACAACCTTGTACTTTTATTGCAAGATGGCGACCGTGTCGTTCACTGTCAACGGTCTGATTTCAAGTCTCTCTTGTCTAAGCTCTCTACAAAGTTAAATACATCTTCAAACTTACATAATTACAAAAGTTATCACGTGGTAATTTTCCCACCAGTCTTTGATTGTTTTTAAGATTAAATAAATCACACCATAGAATATCCCGTTCTCGATTGTTCTCATTGAAATCTTAACCAATAATTAATTAAACTATCACACTATCTCTTATCTGCTTCTCGTACGATCTGAGTCAAAGACCTTCACACCCCTTGGACACGTGAGGGATGCTTCAAGATACAATCTCTACAGGGAGGGGCGTTACACTCTCTCATATTTTTTATAACCAACGTCCTCGCTGGTCAAAACGAGTGACGAAGCATCGCGATAGCGGACGATTGCAATCTACTTAAATAAAAAAATACATTAATCGTTAGGCAGTGTGGTTAAAATACGCATAAATCACATATTTTACAAGTTAGCATAAAGTCATTATTCGTGCACCTACAAAATTACAGACTATTAACATTAACGTATCTAAAATACTGACAAAATACTAATAAAATCACTAAATATACATTTACAAACTTAAAGTTCAACTATCCACATAAAATACAGGAAATCGACTGAAAATCATTTGAAAAACGTGCCATATATCAATGATAATTTTCTTTGTGTGAAAAGGATGGGTTAACTGGAAGGGGTGGACATTCAGAGGGATGACGTAATTTTGCTTGGTGTATTCTGATACCACGGTCAAAGGTTCAGGGTAACCATAGTAACGACCGTTAGGCATCACTAGACTGCAGCAAATAGCAACTCCTGTGCCAATATTCAGGGCTCTTTCTATCTCCAAAAATCTTGATAAAACATAACACAACAAAAAGCAAAATATCAACACAAAACATCATCAACAACTTCAAAAATCCAAAATAAACGCGATAAACCGCGATAAACCTCAACATCGCCTCATCTCCAAAACTCAATTCCTCAGGCCATTCGGTCAAATCTAAGGACCATTGTATCACTTACGGATCACTAGCACTGGCATTCCTAGCCAACTGAGGGGAGATACACAACAAAACATCCAAAACTCATTACACTTACTTCTTCAACAACAACATAACTTCAACTTCATAAAACAAAACAAAACAAAACAAAAAAACAAACAATTCACAAAACAAAGACACCTCGTTTGCATACAAGTCCAGAGTATTATCCTAATAAAAGAGTGGTTTCCAAAAATCAACAAAACTGAAAAGTCATGCATCTTGTTCTTTGTCGTCGCACTTTATGGGTGGGTGTATTCCGAAATTCTGCTTCTTATGATTGTCAGTTCATTCGTCACGTAGTCAGTCCAGGTATTACAAAGACGACTGGAAGGTAAACCACAAGCATCGCCGACGTTGGCTGGTCGTTCTTGTTCTAGACTCGCACACATTTCAAACTTCTTGAGCCATTTCTGTAGACAACCACTCTCTCGTCCGATGTATCTTCGAGGCATGACGTTAGCACCAACATTAATAATGTCACATTGCCTACCTCGGACGTCCATGTCTGCAAGCCGCCCTCGTCTCTCCGGTCATAGTTCACCTCCATCCGCTGCGGTGCATCTTCGATCAACCGCTACATATCACCATACAGTCGCTCGTGCTGCTGGTTCAGTGGTCCTTCAGCCAGGTCTGTCATCTCTCGTACACGCCCCTCGTTGACTCCACCACCAGATCTCAGAAGCCGTGCTGCTTCAGTATACCCGGATTCTCCACCAATTGTCACGCTCGTAGTTAGGGGAATTACGAGTTGAGGTACCAGTCTGGATCGTAATGCTTTCAGTAACTGAAGCTGACACACCAAGATGTAGATTTAACACAACCTTGTACTTTATTGCAAGATGGCGACCGTGTCGTTCACTGTCAACGGTCTGATCCCAAGTAAAGTCTCTCTAGTCTAAGCTCTCTACAAAGTTAAATACATCTTCAAACTTACATAATTACAAAACTTATTTTCCCACCGGTCTTGATTGTTTTTTAAGATTAAATAAGATCACACCATGGAATATCCCGTTCTCGATTGTTCTCATTGAAATCTTAACCAATAATTAACTATCACACTATCTCTTATCTGCTTCTCGTACGATCTAAGTCAATGACCTCCACACCCCTCGGCCACGTGAGGGACGCTTCAAGATACAATCTCTACAGGGAGGGGCGTTACACTATCTAAACTGTTATGTACATTGTAGTTATAGCTATATCAAGTGGCCTAAAGGGTTAACGAAATTTTGTAAATGTCAAGATTTTCTGTAGTTTACCATTTCCAATTGTTATTAATCTGTGATTGTCGGTGTCAGCTGTAACAATTTCACCCCTCGGTCCATTGCCACACTCACTGGGCCGTTAAACTTTATATCTTGACTTCCTCGCATGCCAACAGTCTTCACTAACTCTTTAACAACGTTAACAGGAATACAGCGACAGGACAGCCTGAAATTGTTTGACCTCCTATTGTCAATGTCAGTTCATACTTGCCTTCCATTTGCCCTTTCAGTGACACGGCTATCGCTGACACGGTGTGCACTGTTGCATTCGATCTCGACCAAACTCGTCAAGTAGACCACATGTCAAAAACCTGACATCGTGTGTTCAAAACATGTCAATTCCTAAATACCTAACATGTTATCGTTGTTCCAATCAAAAGTATGATAAACGGCCGCTGTTACGGCCAACACTGGTGGAGGCATTTCTGCCACGTTATTTTACTTGCACAAAAAATAGCTTCAATCTCTGATAGCAGATTTCAAGCGAAGTTGACAAAGATTTTGTGTGTTGCCAAATGTGTTGCGAACAGTAGTAACAGATCTCCCCAAATCCTTCAATGTCTGCATTCATTCTGCGAGCCATGTTTACTCACACTGATCAAACAAACTGCAGGAATGCGCATGGACTTGTAGCCACCATTCAAGTTGATTTGCGTTCTTTATTATTTTTACCAGACTGGCAAAGGAAATCCGCTAAATTTATCTGTTATTATAAAATGAATAAAATATATAATTGCTGTATTGTGTTGCTCTGAAGCAGTGTTGTAAGCTAATGTAATCAATAGCAACGCCAACTTCTTCATTTGTACTAAAACGACTCAAGATGAGCTCGTGATGCCTATGTGTATAAAAAACGCATAGGCCTAAATCAGCGATTGCCGTCAACTTGTCGGATTTTCTTCACTGTTACGTTTATACTTAACTTCCTAATACCGCTAGTGCTACCAATTTGAAAATTTACTTTTATTTGAGGTTTCAACCGACAAAGAGCTCAAAATTGTGTGAATTGCATATTTGAATGCAAATGAAAAGAGTGAAGTTAAAATGACATTTTTATGATCTGATCAACCATAATGTCCATGCTATATTATGCTGTCACCGGATGGTGTACAATACAGATATGGGCTGGCACTTGACAAAATATCAGGTTTGAGCCATGATACTGTAACATACAAATAAAAATTACAAATACGGCAATACGATGTATAAACATTGAACGTTTATATAAAATATAGGCTTGTACTTAACGGGTAAAAATAACGATACATACCAAAAGGATTGAACTTTTTTTTAATTTATTTTCTCTCTCTTAAAAGGTATACATGCCTGAAAACTACAACAAATGTGACCAAAAAAATCACATGACTTTAAGCAAGATTTCAATTTTCTGAGCTTGAGCTCTTCGATACAACTTGTTTCTCATAACAATTACAGAAGGAAATGACTCTTCAAGATTACATACATGGTATTTATGTATAGACCATTTCGCTATGATAATAATAAGATTTACAATTTTTTCCAATTTCTTTGATTTGAAATAATATCCTCTGATTACGTCTACTTATACCACTCCAGGTCATGTGACCTATTGTTCTTGCCATCCATTTATCCCTGAAAACACGACTGACACCTATTGTTCTTATGCAAAATAAGTAATCAGTCATACTTTTATTCATATGTAAATAAGTAATCACCACACTTTAATGAAAGAAAATCATTATCATATCAATAAAAGTGTAGTGATTACTTATTTAAATATGAAAAAAGTATAACTGATTACTAATTTGCAAGAGAACAATAGGTCAAGTCGAGATGTCTAAATAGTGGTGCGGCATGGCAAACCCATTGTGCATTTTGTGATAAAAGCACCCAACTTGGCTCAGATGTGTCTTAATATATGTTAAACAAATTCAGATACCGAGCCAGCCACTGAAAATCTGTTGAAGCGTTGCCATGGCAGCCATTTTTCAAATGGCCGCCAGACAAGGTATTTTCACCTAGTAAACGTCAAGTGCAGAATGCGTTGAGTAATTTTGGTTGCATATTTTCAATTAGAAACTATGGGAAGAGTGATTTGCAACTTTTTTCAACTTCTCTTCATCGCCTGACTTGTTAAACGGGTAAATACAGACAAAAACACAATTCTTGTGCATAAACTGCACGGTATTAGATCCTATCAAAGGATGACACTATGTCAGCAGTCAAGAAATATTATTCCGTAGGCTAGAGGGGTCTACATGCACCTCTAGGATAACAAAGCTGTATTTATAGAAGCTTGGGATCCCTAGAATGCGAAATAAATTTTTAACAGAAAAAATAATGGGATGCAATAACTGTTACAGTCGTGTTTTGAAGAGTACCGCAAAATCACCATTTTGTGCATACCCACGTGCATTTTTCTGTTAGTACTCGTAAGTCATCTGCTAAGCTTTTTTCAACATAACCTGACTTGTTGGGTATCATAAGAATGGAAATTTATTCCTCTTTAAAATGACATATGTAATATGCAATATCTTCCATAGATTGTTTTATTAAATAGGACCAAAACTTACCCGATACCCCAGAGTTTGCAATGCAAATTATAGCGAATCTCAAATTCTACCAATGTTTTACCTTGGCATAATACAAAAGGCAATGCTTTGTATGATATCTGTTTTATTTGCTACAGGGACATGTTAATCATGTGAAATAGACTTTTGACATAAAAAAATATTGGGATGCTATAGCTCTACCGATCATATTTTGAAGGGTACCGCAAAATCACAGTATTGCCAACTCGAATGCGTTTTCGATAAACCTGTCTTCTTTTAAGTCATCCGCTGAGCTTATTTTTTAATATAACAAGGCTTATAGGGTAGCATTAAAAGTAGTTTTATTCTTCTTTTAGATGAATTATTGTAATATGCAATATCTTCCATAGTTTTCATAAAATATGACCAAAACTTACCCCGTACCCAAAACTTTATATTGCAAATTACTGTCACTGCTGATCTCAAATTCTACTAATTTGTACGTAGACATATTACAATGGGCAATGCTTTGTATGAAATCTGTTAAATTTGCTACAAGAATATGTAAAAATATGAAATAGACTTTTAACAGCAAAAATATTGGATGCAATGACTGTTACGGTCATGTTCTGAAGGGTACCTTAATGTCAAAGTATTGTGAATCGCATCTTTTCTATTAAGCATGCTTCCTTGTAAGTCATCTGCTGACTTTATATTTTAACATAACGTAGCCTCTGGGGTAATATTAGAAAGTAATTTTATTCTTCTTTCAGATGACATATTGTAATATGCAATATCTTCCACTGTTTTTATAAAACATGACCAAAACTTACCCCATACCCCAAACTTTATTCAAAATTAATGTCACTGCTTATCTCAAATTCTACAACCCTTTCACCTAGACATATAATAAAAGGCCATGCCTTATATGAAAACTCTTTTATTTACTACTGGGACACGTCACAAATATGAAATAGACTTTTAACAGAAAAAAATAAGTCATGTTTAGAAGGGCATTGTAAAATCACGATTTTGAGACTTACTAATATTTTTGTTAAACCAGTCTTCAAGCCTAACTTATACATAACCTGGTTTATGGGGTTTCATTAGTAAAGCGATTTATTTTTCTTTAAGATGACATATTGTGATATGCAATATCCTTTATAGTTTTCATGAAATAGGACCAAGACTTACCCAATACCCCAAAAGATTAAATCGAAAATTACGGCTTATCTTACATTCTACCATTTTTCGCTACACATAATACAGAAGGCAATATAATGCTTATATAAAATCTGTTTTGTTTGTAACAGACGTATGTGAAAAATATGACATGAACATGAACCTTTAAAGGGAAGATAATATGATTTAGTAGCCGTTGGATCATCTTTGGGGAGTACCAAGACATGGCAATAGGAACAGTTTAGCTGATCCAATAATCGTTTCTAATCATTATACATTACATCAAGTTTACCTTGGCATACCTGAAGAAAAACGTGTATAGATAAGTCAGAAAGCTGCAATCTCTTCATTAACAAAATATTATGGATATATCTGATATTTAGCTGCTCTAATAATCTTTTCTAAACTTCATGAATTTGCAAAGTTTCCATATGTATACGTCAGATACCTTGGCTTTCTTCATTAAAAAAACTATGAATATGCCTAATACTTAACTGCTCTAATGATAGTTTCTAAACTTCATATATAAGCAGAAGTTAGTTAGCCTTATTAAATACTTTTTCCTAGATATGTCCAATATTTAGTCGATATTTAGTCGATTTAATTATCGTTTAAAACGTTATAAATTAGCTCAGGTTTAGCTAGGCATTCTTCAGTAAAATATTTCCAGGATATATACGATGTTGAGCAGATCTAATTATCGCTTATGATCTTTAAGAATTAACTCAAGTTTAAAAGGATTTTCTATAGTTTAAAAGCATGTATCCGATACGCAGTCGATCTAATTATTGCCTCTAAACTTTATAAAGCAGCTCAAATTTAGCTACGCTGACATGTTCAAAACGTTCAAAATTTGGGAATAACTTTCCTGTAATTCTATAGCACTGAATGTGCAATTTGTTTATTATGATTACTTAACTACGTAAACTCTTTGAGGTTTATGTTCAATCTCAGAATTGTCGTTTAAACTTGTCTTAGCCTATGTAAACACCATGGAAAGGAATAAAATATTTGCCAGCTGACAAGCCATGCAAAAGCAAGCACAGGTCTGGGAAGTGCCAAGCACGGACATCACTGACAAAAGTGTAGGATTGTGTTTGAACTTTGCTTTCCCTACCTTTCATGTTTGTTAAAACGAAAGAAAGTTGAGTAATACCATTTAATGACTATGGTACCCCGTTTTTGCATTTGAATAACAAATTATGTACTATCAAGAAATTAGTACCAAAATATACGATGTTCAAAATATGATGGGCATGAATCTATATTTATGCAATAGACCATTGACGTGACGTTAAAATAACTCTTAAACTAATTTGTAAATCATGAAATTTATATCAAATTACACAAGATCAGTTTTATGTTAAATGAATTACGAAAAGTAATGTATAAAACATAATATATTTAGCCAAAAAATAATATAAAAATATGTTCGTGTTCTCCACGTGGTCAAATTTTAAACGGCGCCACTAATTTACTAATTGTAGTTTACATGATAAATCTCTAACATTGACAATAATGGGATATATAAGAGATTTTCCCAAAAATGTTAAAACTTAAAGATTTGTTATACAGTAAATATTATTATGTTTTTTGTATGTAGGCCTACGTATGAATGTAGATGAACAAGAGTGAGAGATTGGGTTAAATCCCCTGCACAATTTTCCATGTTAGGAATTATGATCAAGAACGCTCTGCAAAACTAGCCAATGGCTAATTATAAAGTTTAGAAACGATAATTAGAATATCAAAATATTGCACATATTCGCCGTTGTACTCAAGAACACCCAATCCATTGGAAGAACATGGGACAGGCTGTTCTTACACTTGGACGCCTCATATCCTCCCCACCACAGCCACGGGCCGATCTAGGCCAATAGTTTGCAAAAGCTGATGAGTGTCGCACGTGTACGTGTGAGGATGCACACGTACCATCTACGAGCCTAAAAAATGGTTAAAAATGGTGCATCAACGATTACAAATAAGATTAAAATAAAAAAAACTCTGAACAGTACCTACTGATAGTCTACTTACACAATAGCTAACAGCTGCTCATCGTCAAAAAACATTAAATTTTGCAATTTTGAATCTTCCATTTAGGCCTTGTGGCAGCCATATTGTCAATAATTTTATCAAGAGAACCCACTTTTCTGAGAAAATGAAATAATGAAACAATAAAAAAATGCAAATAGAAATCTGAATATGCATTTATGATGGTAATGCATTCACTATTCACCACAGAATCATCCTTAAAAAAGCACCTATGGAATTTTACAGTAATTGATGATCGCTCTGTTTAAAAATGGCCGCCACACCAGAACGAGGCTCTATGCTTAAGGCTTGGTATCCAAATTGATTTTAAAACAATAAAAATATGCAAATAGTGATCTAAATGGGCATTTATGATGGAAATACGTCCACTATTCCCCACACAATCATCCGTAAGCAGCAACTATGGGATTTTATAGTGACTGATGGTCGCCATATTTAAAAATGGCCGCCACACCAGAACGAGGCTCAACCTGTGGTGGCTCGGTATCCAAATTGATTCATATTATGATAATCTACATTCCTACCAAATTTCATGCTTTTATCACAAAATGCACAATTGTTATGAAAATTTTGGTTATGCCGCGCCACTAAAAGCATTCACACACATTCAAAAACAAAATGAAGACGATTTGTTCTACTGATATGTTATAGCATCACATTTTATAATTCAATTTTAACTTTCTTTGGAACATGCTCAATGTAAGCAACATAATTTGTTGATGAAGACTGTCCATCTTTAGATTCGGCGTCTTCTAGGGTTGCACCAATCTTGTCTATTTTGTTACTTTGTTTTGTCGTAACTTGAGAAACTGGTTTACTTACAGATTCCTTTGATTTAACACTAGATGAAGGTGGTAGTAATATATTTGACACATGCTTTTTTCGTGCAGTAGACGTCAAGTCGAGATGTCTAAAGCATTCACACACATTCAAAACAAAATGAAGACGATTTGTTCTACTGATATGTTATAGCATCACATTTTATAATTCAATTTTAACTTTCTTTGGAACATGCTCAATGTAAGCAACATAATTTGTTGATGAAGACTGTCCATCTTTAGATTCGGCGTCTTCTAGGGTTGGACCAATCTTGTCTATTTTGTTACTTTGTTTTGTCGTAACTTGAGAAACTGGTTTACTTACAGATTCCTTTGATTTAACACTAGATGAAGGTGGTAGTAATATATTTGACACATGCTTTTTTCGTGCAGTAGACGTACATTTGAGGCGCGTAAACCGTCATCTGTTCTGTGACCTGTTTGTTCTTTGATAAGCTGCTCATCGAATCCCTGATGGTACAGAGATGTTGCCGCATTCACCTGAAATTATCAAACCAAGACATATGTGACAAATATCATGGAAATAAGTACAGCCTTTTTGTAATGTTTGTGGAATAGTCGAAAGAAATTCTGTGATACTGCCACACACACAACAAACTGTTTGGTCAATGAATTTAATTTTATAACTTTACAGAATTCGTTTTGTGTATAAATATTTTAGTAAAAGAATAAATTACCTTGTCAGAATATCAAGTGTGCTGGCAGTCTGGCCAAGCCATCTTGCACATTTGCTTTGTGTAAAGACGTATATTTTCTGGCAGGAGAACTTGATTATCCCTTGGCAAGGGTCATCGATAGTATAATCCCGTCCGGTGTTAATCGCCACGTACTTGAAGTACACATCTTGGATTTTATGCGCTCCGTAGTAGCGGGTGCTCTCATAGGGCAGTTTGCCCGTGTAGAATCCACTTTGGTTGTTTTTACATGGCCGTCCATGGAACTCTAGGAAGTCTCGTGGGTCATCAGATCAGACAAGTTGACAAGGTCCATCTTGACCAGTCGAAAACACGAAAAGGTATTGAAAGCCTGATGCATCCACGAGGCAATCACATGCATCTACAGATTGAATTCCTTCTCGCTAGCCACTAGCCAATGCGACAGAGTAAGGCAAGCCATTTTATTTAACCAATCAGACTAAAACAGTTTCCTTCTACACAGGTGCATTATACCTCTCTGTAGCCCTTATTCAAATGCAGATTTGCAGTTGACCAGAGCCCTTACTTGTCTTGGATAGGTCATTCTCCCAAACTCGCGTGCCAGGTGCATAATGACCTCTGTGAACCTTTCAAGGTACAATTGGTCACTCCATTCCATTGTGGGTATTCAAATGAAAAGCAGACGATTTATTGACAGTAATTTTCAAATTTTAGAGAAGATTGGCCTGTTTTTCGTGGTATAAGTCGTTAATCGCACCTCGTAGGTGAGCTGTTACAGTTGTAATCACCACACTTATGGTCAGGAACTTGTAAACATCACTCGGCCTTCGGCCTCGTGATGTTTACAAGTTCCTGACCATAAGTGTGGTGATTACAACTGTAACAGCACACCTACTCGTGCAATTAACTATACAAACTTTAACTCAAATGGCATTTGTAATATCTTACTTGTTACTTTCTCCGTAAAACTCCGTATATTTTTGCGACAATACATTCCCAAAATATATGCTTATAAGTGTCGTATACTTGGCAAGGTTTACATAAAGGACAATCAATTTTTTTCCAGTGAAAAAGCTTAACACAATTTGGTAATCTACGAATAGTAAATTTCCAGTGAAAACTGTAAAGCTTAGTTTCTTGTGCAACGTTTTTTTGCGAGTAACCACACTTCCTTTTCCTTTAATTGAAAGTTACATTCTCTACTCAAGGATTCAACATTAGCGACAATGCAAAGCCTTGTTATTCATAATACAATGCAAACTTGGGGTAAGCTACTTGTCACAAAGCCATTCCGCAAGTTCTTTTATACAGTATGTCTTCAAAATGAAAGCTTCAAAATGTTACAAATATATTTTGATGAAGTCTAGAAAAGTTCATCATTACATAACTGACCAGAATCAACATGCAAATTTATTGATTGTTAAAGTAAATAAGCCCAAATTTAGTGACGCCGGAATTTTAATGGCCTCTTGAATTTTTCATTACTCTTTCGAGAAATGAACATACTAAATAATATTGTAATATTCACAATGGCCAAAACATACATTTTACAACGTTAAAAGAGGCATCAAAATTGGTACTGCTCAATACAGAATTGTGAGAGTTCCACTGTCTGAATATTTCTTACAAATACGTTTTCTGAATATCTTGAAATGACCTTATGGCGTTACCGGTATTTTTCAGTTCAAAGCACGAAAACTCTGATGCAGTTGTTATAGCTATCAGCTACAACCACCCTACATGGTACATCATCTGTCACTGCAATACCGGCGGGCTGGTTCAGCAAACCAACACCACTCTCACAACGACAAACTAACTGACCACTCATATCAAACTGCAGTAGGAACTCAGGGTTCGCGCTAACATACACATATCTATCGCCCTCAAGCGAAATTCCCTTTGGCGCTCTCAGTTGACCATCCCCACTCTCACAATCAAAGGAATATAAATACTTGTCTCGCGAATCAAATACCTGGATACGTTGGTTATTGTAGTCTGCTACAAATACCATTCCGGTACTTCCTACTACTATACCCCAGGGCCAATTGAATTGCCCTTCACCACTACCTTCTGACCCAAATGATCTCAGATATTTACCCAATTTAGTATAAATTTTGACACAGCCTTTGCGACGGTCTGTCACATACACATTGCCATTTATAGGGTTAACAGCTATTCCATAGGGATTTCTCAACTCATTTTGTCCAAAGCATCTCAAAACATTGCCATCCTCATCACTGGCGACTACCTGGGTGTTATTGCTATCTAAAGTGTAATGTGTATTGTCACTTGCTATAGCTATGTCACGTGGCCTAAAGGGTCTATGAAATTTTGTAAATGTTTTGATTTTCTGTAGATTACTGTTCCCAATTGTTATTAATCTGTGATTTTCGGTGTCAGCTATAACAGGTTCACCCCTCCGGTTTTTTGCCACACTCATCGGGCAGTTGAACTTTATATCTTCAATGGCTGTTCCGTGAACAGTATTTACCAACCCTTTAACAACAGTAATGACGACAGGACAGCCTGGTATTTGTTGACCTCCTACTGTCAATGTAAGTTCATACTTGCCTTCCATTTGCCCATTCAGTAACACATTATGTGTACCGTCTCTGTTGTCAAATACGTCAATGTCCTCCAAAGACTTGTCAGGTTTTCTGACCCTCCCTATTACTGGCTCGGTTGGGATGACTTGATTTCTTGTTGAATCCATTGTTTTGATTACTACATTAACAGAGTCACCTTTCATGATTGGTTTAGGGAAGTGTTCAACTGTGCAGTTTGAAATACAGATGTTTGATTTCAGTGTCCCGAGAAGTTCAGATTGTTGGAATGTTTCACTTGGCTCAAAGATGACTACATCATGCTGTGTTTGTGGTTTTGTTTCGCTAGCAATAAGTTGTTTTGCACGAGAATCTACATCGCCCTTTGTCGAAAGCAGATGCATCTCATTACCGTGATGCATCAGGGTCACTATGTAGTTCTTAACACTGATAATAATTCCATGATTTAGTTCTGATTCTTCTATGTCTACCCGTGCTGCCTCTCCTTTCGGCTTGTACAGTTTATTTAATTCATCTAGCAGAATCTTCTCTTGTCTCCGCACTTCTTGAATCATTTCTTCTGCTTTCGTCCTTACCTTTCTTTCCTCGTTTCTGTACTGCTCAACTAGTTCCCTTTGCATTTCCTTGGCCAGTATGTTTTTCTTTTCAGTTCCCGTGCTTTTACTTTCAGTTCGTCGACAATATGTTTCAAGTCTGTAAGATACTCATCTGCTGCATCCTTCAAGTTCCTGTGATTGTGCTCTGGTATGCGGTGTTCGACTATTGTACATTTCGAACAAACAGGTACTTGACAGGTTTCACAGTAAAATTCAATCTTGCTGTCACTGTGTTTACTACAATATTCCACCACAGGTACTATCAATTCACCTGAAATTATAGCTCTCCTGTAATCGTCAATTTTCATAAGTCTATGAGTCCTTGAGATGGGCAGATTTTCATGAGAAGTGGCGCAGGAATCACAGAGATCATAGTTGCAGTCTACACACCTTGCAGTGGCAGTATCCCTTTGACATCCTTCACAATTGGTCTCAACATTTTGAACTGCCTTCATCCGTTGATTAAACTTCTCAATCAAGTTGCTCATAAAGGAGTGGGATTTTAGATCTCTAACTCCTCCAACAGGAAGGTAACGTTTCTGTCTACATACAGGACACTTTACAAATCGTTTTCCTTTTACCAATTTGAGTAAACATGGTTCGCAGAACGTATCCAGACATTGAAGGATTTTGGGAGACTTGTACTGTTCGCGACATATTGGACAACACAGAAAATCTTGGTCAATTTCTTCCAGAAATCTGGTTTCAGACATTGCAGCCATTTTTCTTCGAGTCAACTTATTTTGTGCCAGAAGCGATCTTCACTGGTTTTGAGCAATATCGGACGCCTTATCATACAATGTACTTTCAATTTGAATAATAAATTCTTTGTATCGGAAAACATTTGTTGAACACCTGATGGCAATTTGATGACAATTTTACTCCTGACATAGGTGGTCTGCAAGACCAACAACTTGATCGACGTCACTACAATGCGCACCATGACAACGACACCAGTATTTACGATACACAGAAGTCAAAAGGCATGGACGGCAAGGTTTCATTTGTTTTCGCTCCCGCTCGTTTTCCGACATTTTCGGAGGAGAGTGTTTTGTTTTAAAATCTTCATACATTTTCCCGACAATATTTGAAACAGTGTTGCTTTTCCCTGGCTTTGAAATTATAATACATGTACATTCAATGTAGCCATAAAAGCGCAGAGGCAATAAACGTTTGAATTGTCTGATAACAAAAAAATGTGGGTTATTGCCAGTCCCGGACATCCGTGACGTGCTTGTGTGGTGTCAACCAAAATTTATAACCTTGTGTGAGCAGAACTTCTGGACTTTAGAGGGCGGAAAAACTAATCAATATGGCCGTGATTAATGGTACAAGAAGCATGTTCATTGGTGGATATTGTTTCATTAAACCACTCACATAGATACATAGATACATAGACACAAGTACCTACATACCTACATACCTACCTACATACCTACCTAGACCTACATACCTACATACCTACCTCATGCATGCATGCATGTGAATTGAGTGAAGTGAAATGTCACTTTTGGTGAAATTCCAAATTCAAATTTCTTGTTCGCATATACCCTTCTTATCACCATATCCTAGTGAAGTACATTACATCAATTGTCAAACATATATAAATGCACATATGTATTTGGGCACAACATAGTTCATAGTTTGCACATTAGACTACACATACAATGAAATTACACTTTTAGGTGAAATTCATATATATATATATATATATATATATATATATATATATATATATATATATATATATATATATATATATATATATATATATATATATATATATATATATATATATATTATATATATATCATACGACACAGGGATAGACTAGAAACTGACCTACACACCAAACCAACAGATTCTGGATCCTACATCTCCCCGACCTCATGTCACCCACCCCACATATTCCGCTCAGTACCGTATAGTGGAGCTATCCGTATCCGCCGGATATGTTCGTTAGATAATTGGATGGAAATCGACTTGACACATTCGCCAGTAATCTCGTTAAATCTGGATACAAGAGTAAGCACATCGCCCAATAATTAACAAAGTTCGCGCACTTAATCGCAGAGACTTACTGCAGTATAAAACCAAATCACCAGAAACAAGACTGACATATGTCACCAATTACAATCCATTAGGTCCCGTGTTAAAAAGATAGTCTCCGCTCATCATCATATACTCATGCAGTCAGATACCATGAAGGACGCCATGCCTACAATTCCATTGATTTCGTACAGACGATGTAGAAACCTACGTGATATCCTTGTACACAACAAACAGAAAGTAAGTCATCGATTAAACACGTCCCATCCATGCAACGCTACGCGATGTGTCAATTGCAAATTCATGTTGACCACGGACACCATCACCAGCACTTCTACAGGAGAACACTTCAACATCAGAGGCGAGCTCACCTGCAAGTCATCATGGGTAGTTTATTGCATAATTTGTAGTAAATGTAAACAAATGTACGTCGGACAGACAACTAATATCCTCAAACAGCGTATCAGTGGTCATCGTAGCTGTATCAGAAGACAGCAATACAGTACAAGTCCACTAGTTGCACCTCATTATAATAGTCCTGGACACTCAGAGATAACTTCACAGTTGTAGCGATCGAACAAATAACCAACAAAGACCCGGTCAACTTAGATGCCAGAGAAACGTTTTGGATCAAGAAACTACGTACTTTGTTCCCCGATGGACTAAACACAGAAACACCTCTAACCGTGTAATTGACACGTTCGAGTTCCAACTATCCCAGTTCAATCTCATTTTATTATTGTTCCTGTCATCTGCTCATAACATTGAACTCCGTTAACACCCTATTGTCCTTTTTTTTCACACCTGTACTTTCCCGTTGGCTGTACTTTACCCCTGGATTCTGTTCATCAGTTGGACCTGACGATGCCTTGTGAACAAGGCGAAGCTTGTCACTGTAAGAACCATAAGTTGTGTTTTGTTGAGACCATCCAAATTCTAAGGTTTTGTTTTACATTTACTATGTTGGATTAGGCTCTGTGGATCATTGATCAGACATTGACACAACCGACATCTGGTGGTGAGTAACAAACGTTGGTGGCCTGTACACATCGCTGTGCTGTATTATCTTGTGTCCTTGTGACGTGGTGCCCCTGTGAATCTTCAGATCTGTTTGTACTGTCACCACCATGAACGGCTGCCAGAAAACATTTAGTGCCCTCAGGAAAGCATCAGACAAACTTACCAGATTCAAAAACCATACCAAGTTTCTACAGTTATGTAAACAATCAAACAGCTTTCCCAGATCACTCGTATGGAAATACAAGCCACCGGTAGCTGATACCAACCTACAAAATGAGTGTACAAGTATCATCGAAGAAACAGCAAGACAGCTTCAGAATCGTCTCATACGCCATTACAAGACTTTAACTGAAACTCAACTTCCGGATAAAATACAATATCTAAACGACCGTCTCAAAAATCAAACTAATGAACGTTTATTTAGACGGATGAACAGACGAATTCAACAGCAAATCACAAAAACTGACGAAAACATGAAAAGGTGTCACAAGGCAAAATTACTCAAGATAATACCTACTCAACATGATGAAAACAACATTGTCGATGCAAGTTCCATCGCTAACTGTGACAGTGGTAAGACACAACGTCGATTTGACAAAAACACTCGTAAAATTAACGCACACCGTCGCTACCGTAGGAACCTCAAGATTCGTCATTCAAGTCGGTCAAACGGACTGGTAGTCAACCTCAGTGACAAACAACTGGATGAAAGCGCTACACATCTATTAGGCCGTGGACTGGGCTTCTGCCCGAAACCCAAGTCCCTCGATACGAAGGGAATGGTATACGATTGTGCGACATACACCAGAAAAGTGCGACTTCTACACTACTTCTCACGACAATCTGATGACATCTACAACACTGATACAACGCCAGATGTGCTAAAACAATATAAACCTACGAAGAAGTGGACGCCTAAACCTGGTATTGATAAATCTGTTGATGTCTACTGTTCTAAAATATTGAACGAAGTGTACGCTTATCAACCAGCCCGTTTCAACTCCACCGTCGACAATTTGACACTACAAGAACGCGCCGCGCTTAATGAACTCAAAGATAATGAAAACATAGTTATCACCAAAGCTGACAAAGGAGGAGCTCTGGTTGTACTTAATAAAACAGACTACGATAAAGAATGCCGAAGACAACTGAATGACACGAATTTTTATGAAAGAGAAGATTCAGATGTAACTGTGTCCGTCATCAAATCATTGATAGAACACTGTAACATTCTTTATCGTCATGACGTCATTGATGAAGCCACATTTGATGCCTTGTGCAATATCGACGATTCGAAGGAAGCATACTTCTACATTCTACCGAAAATCCATAAGCTGTCACAAGAACAACTCTATAATCATGTTATACCACCGGGTAGACCGATTTGTAGCCATATAAATAGTCCATATAGACAAGTTGCTCTTTGGTTGGACAGCCACAGAAGCAGATTACTGCAGGGGCGAACTTGTGCAAGATTCTACAGAATTTCGTGCCCATCTTAACCACTTTTACAATACACATACCCCACTTCCGAGAGATTTACTACTTGTTACCATGGGTGTTCGCAGTCTGTATACCAACATACCACACCAAGAAGGGCTCGTCACCATGGAAACTGCTCTACGCCTTCATTCACGATACACCATGACACAAATTGAAGACATTATAAAACTTGTTCAGTTTATCTTGACAAATAACCATTTTTCATTTAAGGATGGGCATTTTCGTCAAGTTACGGGCACCGCAATGGGGATCCCATTTGCTGTCAAGTATGCTAATATCTACATGACTTGGTTTCGTAAGTCATTTCTACTCAGTACATCACTTCATTCCCTGTGGCACAGAAGATTTGTTGATGACTTATTGATCTATTTACTATCACCGAAGTCGAATTACAACAATATATACAACATATCAACAGTGTCCATCCTACAATCAAGTTCGATGTTGAATATAGCAAATCTAGCAGAACATTCCTTGATGTAAACATCATACGACACAGGGATAGACTAGAAACTGACCTACACACCAAACCAACAGATTCTGGATCCTACATCTCCCCGACCTCATGTCACCCACCCCACATATTCCGCTCAGTACCGTATAGTGGAGCTATCCGTATCCGCCGGATATGTTCGTTAGATAATTGGATGGAAAATCGACTTGACACATTCGCCAGTAATCTCGTTAAATCTGGATACAAGAGTAAGCACATCGCCCCAATAATTAACAAAGTTCGCGCACTTAATCGCAGAGACTTACTGCAGTATAAAACCAAATCACCAGAAACAAGACTGACATATGTCACCAATTACAATCTATTAGGTCCCGATGTTAAAAAGATAGTCTCCGCTCATCATCATATACTCATGCAGTCAGATACCATGAAGACGCCATGCCTACAATTCCATTGATTTCGTACAGACGATGTAGAAACCTACGTGATATCCTTGTACACAACAAACAGAAAGTAAGTCATCGATTAAACACGTCCCATCCATGCAACGCTACGCGATGCGTCAATTGCAAATTCATGTTGACCACGGACACCATCACCAGCACTTCTACAGGAGAACACTTCAACATCAGAGGCGATCTCACCTGCAAGTCATCATGGGTAGTTTATTGCATAATTTGTAGTAAATGTAAACAAATGTACGTCGGACAGACAACTAATATCCTCAAACAGCGTATCAGTGGTCATCGTAGCTGTATCAGAAGACAGCAATACAGTACAAGTCCACTAGTTGCACCTCATTATAATAGTCCTGGACACTCAGAAGATAACTTCACAGTTGTAGCGATCGAACAAATAACCAACAAAGACCCGGTCAACTTAGATGCCAGAGAAACGTTTTGGATCAAGAAACTACGTACTTTGTTCCCCGATGGACTAAACACAGAAACACCTCTAACCGTGTAATTGACACGTTCGAGTTCCAACTATCCCAGTTCAATCTCATTTTATTATTGTTCCTGTCATCTGCTCATAACATTGAACTCCGTTAACACCCTATTGTCCTTTTTTTTCACACCTGTACTTTCCCGTTGGCTGTACTTTACCCCTGGATTCTGTTCATCAGTTGGACCTGACGATGCCTTGTGAACAAGGCGAAAGCTTGTCACTGTAAGAACCATAAGTTGTGTTTTGTTGAGACCATCCAAATTCTAAGATTTTATATATATATATATATATATATATATATATATATATATATATATATATACATGCGTTGGGGCACCAAAAATGTTCTTGTCAACGGAGGGGGCTCTGAAATTTAGGTTAAAGTCAATTGGCCCGCGAAAATAAAAAGCCGATGAAATATTTTCTCTTCTGGCCCCTGCCGTTGATAATGCTCGTTTCTTTAGTTGTAAATTTTGATGTATTTTGAGTATTTTGCTGTGGCTTTAAATCTCATCTCTTTTTCAAATTGCTCGTTCCTAAATTTCAATCACGTAGAAATGCCTGATGTAAAACTTGTTACAAAGCTTTTGTGTATGTGTGTCTGTGTGTGTGTGTTTGTATGTGTGTCTGTGCGTCTGTGTCTGTGTGTATAGTCCAATCTTACTGTTGACCACTGATTTTCAATCCGGACTAGAATACATTTTAAACCTTACTTCATATTGTAAAGAATGCATTATGTTTGTATGGCTAGCTCTTTGCATCATACTTCAAAATGCTTTGGGAAAGGGGAAGTAGAAAATGAGCAACTTTGAACTCTTATTATTGAAGTTGTTGTCAAAAATTGACGCTATTGGCGTTACACCACTTGCGTATTCAACAGGGCAAAACTGCGCAATCCCGTGAGTTGAAAGAATTGCTTTTCAGATATATCAAGGTGCAGCCACGGAGCTATTCATCGAAAAAGCTATTCGGGAGCAATTTTTGAGGGCGGGGGAAATTTTATTTTGCTTGGGCAGGGGACATATTTTAGGTGGCAGGGGAGTAATTTTAGGTTTTTTTTGGTCGGGCAGGGCAGCTATCGGTTGATTGTCCTGGGGACAGGGCTTGGTGAAAACGAGGAGAGGGGAAGCTACTTTTAAAACGGCTTCACACATCACCCACCTTGTCTTGTATGTGCTTTAGTGTGTTTTGTGTCTTAATTGTGTTTTGGCTGTTAATGTGAAAATTAACAAACGGATCGTTAATTTTAAAATAAGACATGGCGAGAAAATCGACAAAATCGACAGGTATTTTCATCACATGGTAGGGTAGTGTCATGTCTGAAGGGAAAACAGGCAAAACTAGTGGGGAGTGGGTAAAAATGAAGTTTGAGTGTGGGAGGGTAAGTCGAAAAATTTTCAGTGGGAGGGCAAATTATGAACAGCTAATTAATTACCCTCATGACTTAAAATTAGTCAGTTCACATTACTTGCCATGCACATTATATCTTATCATAGTAAGGACCCCTTTAAAAATGCATTGTTCGTTGGCTGCACCTGTATATCATAGACCGTCCAATGTTGGCAGTCGCCCGTCGGAAATGCGCATGCGCGGATTTGTGACCCACGATTCAAGTTGTGTTCTTTGTGTTCTGTTATGTCCAGGAAATCCTCTAAATCTGTTGCAAAACTGTGTGAAGTGAACAAATTTTAGTTGTAATTTGTTGCCCTGAAGCAGCATCGTACCACACAGGCAACGAAATAACTAAGCTAACGAACAGGTCAGGTCAGATGGATTCAAGTCACGTTTAAATGGCTTGTTGCATTAATACCATAAATGTGCATAAAAACCAAAAGTAACCGGATTCAGTTTTCGAAGACGCCTTGGTTTGTATGCTTATTTGTGTTCGCAATCGATTTACTCGAGTGTCAGCACGTTTATATAGGCCTACACTTTTCTATTTTAGTATGCCATTATATTGACACTGTTTCGATGTTATTAATTTAGATAAAAGTTTGAAATTTTAATTTTATTTATATTACTTATTTCCGGCGTTATGCAAGGCGTCGCCTATCGCAAAACTAAACGTTTTTAATTTCTAAGAATCGTACCGATGGATGCCGCCGCAGTCAAGTGCTAACAATGGCGTTGAGGGCGCCCTTGTCGCTAGAAGAGGCTATCATACTGGAAACTACAAAAATTCTTTATTCAGTCATTTTTAATGCTATAAGACTTAAAAACAACATTGCTAATAATTCAAATGGGAATTATTTTAAATTTTAATCCCCATGAGGAGGGGAAGGATAGACGGAACTGTTCATTATGAGAAGGAAAAGAAAATCATACTGTGGCCAAGACCGGGGGCCAAGATGGGTTCGGTTTGAGCGTAACCTACATATGTACAAGAAATGTAGTGAAAATGCAGCTCTTATAACTAGAGTAAAAGCGCTGATGTCGACATGTCATGAAAAAAAGTGATAGCAGTAATTTACGATGACGACAATGGATCATTTGTTGCTGAAAATTGAGTTGCTTTTATGTCTTGTCCATTTTTATTGTTTTTATTGTTTTTATTGTTTTTGCTGGGTTTATTTCCTTTATGGATGTCTCCTGAAGCTGAATGGGACAGCATGTTTTTGCAACGCTTGCAGATTTTCGGCTCCCCCCTTTCCCTGATGTTTGATTTTGTCGTCTGTGATCTCTTTGACGCATTTGAGAGTTATTTAATATTTAAGTAAAAATATTTGTCATGAACAGAATGGAAAATCGTCTATCCAAAGTGCGGTTTGAAAAGAATTCCACTGGTAATCATAAGATTTCCGATAAATAAGTATTCTCTGGAGCCGCTTGTAAAAAATATGTAAAAAATTAAACAAGTATTATTCTTCCAAGTGACCTCCCGGACATAAAATAGTCCACCCCTCAAAAAACAATTGTGGTGTTAATAATTGTTGTTTACATTTATTACATAGACTTACAAACGAATGAACGTACTTGAAACTAATCTTGTGTCTTTAGATTACAGTATGACTTTACATTCAATACCTCGCCCACTATTTAAAGAGACATTAACAATGATTTAAGCCCAAGGTTAACGGCCGAGGGAGTCAGACACAAGTAACACAACATTATATGCCGGCCCGATGCACTGGAGCAAAGTATTAACACACATACGAAATAACCCGGAAGCATTATCCTCGCGTCCCTCGACATCTCGGGCCAGGCGTCTTCGAACCTTACTTCAATATTATCAATCTTCTACCAGTTATTAAGGTAGGTTTTGCGAAAAGCATCAACCATCACAAATCGACAAATGTTAAAGCGTTGAAGCATGCCGCTAATCTCGAACAGGTAACGACAAGTATATGATGCGAATGGGTTTTATTTTTGCGCGGGTACAGCAGGGCGAACAAAGAGCCAGCAAGCGTCCCTCCAGTTTTTAACATGGTGGAAACTATATATTCGGTTCTTCGTTTTATACGTAGATATCGTACCAGTATATTGTGTAAATCTTACCAGGTATGGCTTAGGTTAATATAAAAGAAACGTCAGCTATCTTCACACAATGTCACAAGCTCACATTTGGTCAACCTCGCGTACGATCTGTTCCTTCGATATCCCATAGTGTAAATGGCTTCCCCATACAACATTTAGGAAGCCTTGTAATGCTAGAAACACGACTCTCGCACACACCCATTGATATTAATTTGTTACGCGGCAGGGAAATCGAAAAATGTTGTAAAATTCGTCTCTACTTCACCATCATCAACATTTTCAGATATGCAGAGTGTGGAAATTTTTAGGTGTTTTACGGAACCTTTTCAGCAAAAACGTTGTTTTACAAGCAGCAAACAAACAGAAAACCAGTGGCTAAACAGTAAACTGATTGTATGCACATGCATGCACACACAGACTGTTGATGTCGTTGAATGTAAACATCTTAATTTATTTATTTATTCATTCATTTATTTATTTATTTGTACATGTACAACTTGATTGTACAAATGTTTTCATTACTGCCAATGCTCATTTCAATTTAGACTATTCATTTAAAATTACATTCGGAACGTCAAGCCCCAAAGAAAAAAGATCATATGAATCAGAATCTGTTTCTGACTCTGTAAAATTATGGACCTAAAAGGAACAATATCAACCTCATTGAATTAACCGATAGTGTACTGTGTTGCCCTAGTGTTGTTGCCCCTTCACCGTAACCCCAACATGCAGTAACTGGACAACCAATAGTAACTGGAACCTTTATGTTATCAAAATAACATTATAAATCAATCCAAAATTAACTGATTAATATGTATGGATTATGCTCAAAAGCGAGTAGAAATTCTAGGCAGCAAATTTTGAAAGCAAAACTAGTATCACAGTCACCATACTGTATGATGCCCTAAAAACGGAGGGTCTATGAGTCACCATTCTGTAAGATGCCATAAATGCAATGGATAGCACTGTTGATATCATAACTAAAGAGGAAAATTACCTCATACAGTAACCTAAATATATTGAAAAATACTCATATGTTAGCTTGATTTGAGTGAACATGCTCAGCAAAGTGGTATTGGATCCAGTTACTGACCAGAATCTTGAATGCCATCAATCAGTTTACCCCATTGTCAGTGTAAATCGGTCCACACCCTACACTGATAGAACTGTGTTTTGGGGCCAAACCATGGCGCTGAAAGGGGTGAATCATTGTTGATAAAAAAGTACTGGCAAGATTTCCACATAACCACTTAAAGGGTCGAGCTGCTGTGTTTTAATGTGTGCACATTCTGTTTACCTTCAGGCTTCAGAGTAAACCCATGTGAAATTATGAAAAATTTTGACTACGTAAAAGCTTCACTATTTCAAATCACAGATAGACTTACAAAAGACAACGCCATTATGACACCAAACAAAAATTCACTAAGTTCTTCAAGTTTGCATTTTACCCATCATGCTCTGTTGTCACTGCTTGACATCTTCCCTGTTGCATACAAAATATGTACACTCAAATTTTCCAGAAATGATATTTTAGAGACCTTTACCTGAAGAAAGTGTAAAATATATATGTGGATGTGCTTCCAGTAACTGTACATGTACCTGTCCTTTTTCTAAACTGTAAACCTCCAAAGATTGTTGCATAACATGTAGTGTTTTTGTCAAGGGTGTTAACCTTTCGAGTGCCAAATTTAATTTTTAGTGGCCTTTATACAGTATACATAATGCCTACAATTTCTTTCAGATGTAGACAATTTTTTTTTTCCCAAAAATTTTGGTCAAAAAGTGTAGCCTATGGAAGTAATGTTCATTTGGTCCAAAATCATGGAAAACATTACAGAAAAATTCATAAAATTTGGTGAAATGTTGCCCTGATATTTCTGGGGAAAAAATTAGAGTTCTCACTTTGGCTCCCCATAGTGTATCAATGCAATCAAATTGGGAACAGCAGAAATGTTACCAAGGTTCCTAAAACATTAACCTATATTCACTAACCATAGCAAAACCACTGTGCTGTGAGAACAGTGCTGATCACCATTGTTGGTTTGTTACTACATGAACCAACCTATGCAGAGTATTTTCTGCTGCAAACAGAAAATTTGGACAAACTTTGTCTTTTTGTGCCTGTCCACAGTGGGTGGAGGAGGGACTGTGGCCCATGTTTATCCCTGCAACATATTGTATGGTCTTTTGGCATGTAAATTCTTTAAGTGTCAATAACAATATCCCTAGACAAAAATTACTAATATGCAACATATTTTTGGTCTTTTGACATGTAAATTTGTTGATGTCAATAACAACATCGGTAGACATAAAGTACCTGTTTGTTAAATATTGCTTTATCTTTTGACTTGTAATTTGTGTAAATAACAATATCAGTAGACACAAAGCACCAATTTGCAGCATACTTTATTTTCCTTACTTTCAATAACAGCCATCACCAGTAGTGACAAAGTTCCAATTTTGCTTTTCCTGTTCGTATAATTTCTGCAAGTCGTGTCAAAATTTTTGGACAGATAGACATTTATTTTTACACGTATTCGTATTCATATCATGCAACTCTGATGTCTTTGAAAGGGTGACCCTGTCATCAAAGTCTTTTCAATGCAATTACACTTCCAGCATTGAATGCCATCATCATGTTGGGAATGTCAGTAAAGTTTTTCTTTTCAAAAAGATAGTTCCATAGTGTACGTGTATTTGCTGAAGAACAACCTTGTAAATTTTCACACAAAATGCCTTTTCACCATTAAATTTTCATTTGACCTGAAAATGAAACAAAACACTAGACTGAATTATTCAGTCAATACATACATGTAAGGCCTTTAACCTTTAAATGCAAACATTTACACAAACATTCTACACTATCTTGATTGGGAAATGTTTTTCATACCTACAAAACTTTTTTTCATTTTTTGAAAGGCAAAATAAATAAATATACATGTACTTAGTTTACTAGCAGTAACATGTATAGTAGGTACATGTACCACAGAGTAGCTGGGCACGTTTGCCTCGAGTAATTTTGACTGTCAGCTGTAACTTAAAAATTCTGTATTTTACTTCTTTTTTGTCCAGATAACCGGATAATTTCCTTCTTAGTAGAATGGATCCTGCAGTTGCAGGCCATCAAGTGGTTGAACCCGCCCTTTCAGAAGAAACACCAAGTGCTGCAGATGTTCAGCTACAAGGGGTGCACCCAAACATTGACACAGAGAGCCTGCCGCCAACTAGCTCTACAGCGCCCTCAGTAGGCGAACAGATGGAGTCAACTCAACAAGAGACAGGCATGGTAGATGCCTTGGCTGACATCAGAGATTCCCAGACTGGTTCCGATGAATCCAACACTTTCACTGCTTTGAAGGAGAATAGAGCGACTGAAGAGGCTGATGGGGACAGCCATTCACCAATGCAGTTATCTGACACGCAGGCGGAGTACGCACAGTCTCTGCCATCGAAAGACAGTGATCTGACACAAATGGAGACAAAAGAACAGGTCATCAATGAGATGAAACGAATTCTCATCAAAACAGTAAGTTTGTTGTGATGGTTATTTTATAAGAACTGGCTTTTCAGTGTTTTGTCCATGTTTCTCTCACAAAAGGGGAATGTTCCCCTCTGCTTTAAACTTTTTAGAGATTTGGTTCTAATAAAGGGGACCATTATGAAATATGCAATTTTAAGTCATACAAATTAATGTTTTTCAAGGTAATAATAGCAAATTTAGGTTATTATGTGGATCTAATACACAATTTCCATCCATCCAGTAAATGTCATAATAATATAAGAAGCCCACACAAATCATTCACAATTCATTCATATAAGTTTTCAAATGCAGTATTGAAATCGGGAGTCAAACTCTAGTTGATAGTCTTCCAGCTTTAGCACATCATTCTGAAGATTGGAAGCTAGTTTGTCATTTTACTATTACTAGGTAAATTGGTGGTTAAATCATAGACCCTTGTTGACAAGATGTCTAATGTTATGCGATGTACATCACATCATCAGCAGCAATCATGGGGCAGAATGCCACTATCAATGCACTGAATATTAATATCTCAAATTCTAATTGTAAAAGGGGGATATCAAACTGTTCTTGATTGTTTTATATGTGATTTAACCCTGTGAGTCCCAAAGTCAATTTTTGTCACTTTACAATATATACCTCAGTCAAACTTTTTCAAAGTTTTGCCAAAATTTTGATGAAGAACTGTAGCCAAGGAAATGTGATTTCCATTTGGTCCAAAATTATCAAAAAAATTACAGAAAAATTCATAAAATTTGGTAAAATGTTGCACTAAAATTTTGGTGGGAAAAATTACATGTACAGCGCTCAGAGGGTTAAACAGGGGTAATCAATACAAGGGTTTGCACAGGCTCTGGAGAAAACACTTGTTCATTAGGCTCCCAGGAGAGGAGTTACTCTAGGCTGTATTCTAAGCTTTAATGCATGCTTTGCATTTAGTATTTTCAATGTAATTTCAGTAAATTTTTAATTGTTCAAACTCAAAATGTATGGCACCTGGTCACTTACAATGTAGTGGAGACATCACAGTAAAAATCGCCAAATCCCCGACCTCAATGAAAAAATCACACTGACACCATGATGGTGGTTTCTGAAGTATTTTCATCAGTGTTTTTGTTAACCCTTCGAGCGCCAACGTCAATTTTTGTCACCTTTGTAAAATGAAACTCAAATAATTTCCTTCACATGTCATTTTCTCAGAAATTATGATGAAAAACTGAAGCCAATAGGATGTGATGTCAATTCAGTCTAAATCCATTACAAAAATTACAGAAAAATATACAAAAATTTACAAAATGTTGAAATAAAATTTTGGAGGGAAAAAATATTGCACCTCAGAAGGTTAAGGCAGTTACATGGTAAATTTTTACAGGGGCTCCTCAGTCGTGTTACCAGGGTTTATCCAGTGACATAATGGAATCTCATCAGGGTACTACAGAAATGGTACTGGGGTTCCCATATCATTTACATATCTTCCCAAACCTTAGCCAAAACAATGATAAATATATTGAAATTTTCGACCCAACATGCTTTAGCAATTGGTCTACAAATTTCTGGCAAGGTCTGTGAACAATACAAATCCACCCACCATGCATGAATATTTTATCTACAAGCAAAGGTTGAATAAAAGTATCTTATTTTTGTAGTTGTGGTGTATCCTTATCAGTATATGTAAAATTGATTTTTTAATCAGAGGCAGTCCACATTAGTTCTTTGTCCTTTGGACCTCCACTGGTCTCTGAAATAACAAGAGACCCTAGCAAAAATTTCAAGGAAAATCAGTGATGAAATTAAAAGAATTGTATCAATAATATGAAGAAAAATCAGTGATAAAATTAAGATACTCGTTAGATGAACAGTATACACGTGTACTAGTCTACTACCAGCCCATAAAACTCGTAGTGTTTACATTTTTGTATCCATGTCTTAAGTTACATGTAGTATGACAAATCATTGTAAAATCCTTAATATTTGTATTTCTTTAGGCTTTAAATAGCTGACTGATCAAAAACAAGGTGTGAGACATGTCTTTTGGTCAACATGCATGAAGATGATGTGCGGAACAGAGTTGTGCATTAATGACTTTCGACAACTTTATCTGATAATAGCAGGCAAACATATCAGAAAAGAATTAAGACAGATGATACAGGTGATCCATACATGTTGATATGCTATGCACAACAATAACTTTTGATCTGTTTTGGGATGATTTCAGGGCTACAACCTGGCCAGTGAGATGGGCTACAGCATCTTCATCAAGGTAATAGACATCACAGGCAGCAGCGAGTACTACGGCACCAAGGACTTGCTGCAGGATTACCACGGCAGCGGCTTGAAAGTTGGCGCCAAGGACGTGCCTCTCAGTGGAAGAACCGCCCTGCCAATACGATCTGCCAAACTCTCTGTAAATACTGCACCAAATGATGGCATGGATGATGATGATGATGGAGACGACAACGATAACGGTGATGAGGATTACAGACCACCCTCACCAACTGAGCAGCCTAGTGACTCAGATACAGCTGGTAAGAACCCATGTATTTTAAAGTTAATTTTTCAAATATTCAGTATTAAAATATATTCACAAATATTCACTTGTTTGTGAACAGAATGATTCTTCTCCGGAATAAAAGGACGCAGTGTATTCTACAGACTCAGTACGCCCAAGAGATCACGTGATGACAGTGCAAACAATCCCACGTGTACAAATGTGTTTTCATGGAAACATACAAACTTCTATGTGCGTTTGCGCACGTGGGTTTGTTTATACCGTGATCCGTTCAAATTCTGGGTTTGACCTATTGCAATTTGTGAATTGCAATGTCCACTGGAGAAGTTTTGAATTATCTGTCTTAATACACGTATGTTTTCAGTGTTTTTTGAAAACTTAGAAAAGCAGTGAGGTGGCTTATTTACATAACGATATACATTTTGCGTATTCATTCATCGCGAAAGTGAAACACTTTCTTTGGTAATTTATATACCGATATCAATAGATTGCTCCAAAACAGAGGGTTACCCAATCCCTAAAAATCCCTTGTGGAGAACCCTGGTTGTAAGTTACAGCATTCCATTCAACACAGATATAACTTATTAACATGTTATGTTAAAATATTTTGAAAAGCTTACAAAGCTTTTCAAAATATTTTAAAAGCTAAAGATCGCATCATGCAGGGCTGTCAATGTTTTTTCAGAATAGAAGGGTACAAGTGAAAGAACAGGAGGGTACAGCCTTGTGCGGAGCGAAGCGGAGCAAGGCGTGCGCGCAAGTGCACGTGGGGGGAGGCCAGGAGCGGGGTGTCCCCCCTCCTGAAGCTGAAGCTTTTCTAATTATTCATCTTCAATTGGCGGCCTGTGATGGCACCTTGAGGGCAATTTACTGTCAAGTTTATTATAACTGAAGTATCAAAAGTAACATGAAATTGAATCTTGTGAAATAAATTATGAAAGACAAACAGAAGTATTACAGAGTTTATATGTTTATTGATACACCAGGTTATTATTATTTGCATACAAATTCTGTTGAATTACAACCTGCTTAATAAAGATCATAATCTGAACCATAATCAGAATCACTAGAGTACTCATCTAAGCCCAAGGCTTGTATGGCAGTACCAGCTGACAATACCTCAATATTGTGTGATTCTCAGGCTGATGAAACAGTAGCTTCAGAAACTACATCTGCTAAAAACTATTTCTTCAGATGTAGCTTTAGAAACTGCACCTGCAGAAACTGTTTCTTAAGAAACAACATCTGCAGAAAGTAATTCAATAATTGTTATACGTTTCCATTCAAAAACAGCTAATCGTATTAGAATTGAAAAAAATCTTGTCCCCACTGCAAAACTGATGTCATAACGTCACGACAAAAAATTCCGATCTACGTCTGGTTGATACTGCTGTAATTTTATATTGTCTGTTTCAAGACCTCTCCTCAGAGTTACCGGCTATGAATTTCCAGTGTGAAAATTTACAAATGTAATGGGGTAAATACGAGACCATTACCAGAGACAATTTGAGTAGACGCTACGTCATACAAACAATTACAATACTCAAGTTTACATCCGCTAATGAAATTGCGTGGCTTCGTTGTCCGTCGGCCTCTCAATCGACAAGATTGAGAATATGTTGATTTATTTACATAGTAAATCCTTGCGCGTGAAAGTTAACGATCACATCTTTTCTCCTGATGACTATCTATTCTGATAGCCCTCACAGTAGTCAGAGTTTTGTTGAAACCCACGCCGGCCAAGTGGGTAGGCTCACTACATGCTTAATATATCCATCTTCAAAACATGGTTTACCGCCGCACGTACGTGCAAGATACCGCGAAAGTATATAGTCAAGCCTAGCTAAATTTTGTGATTGCCCTAAACATTAAAAAATGTTGGTCTTGGTAAATGATTTTGAAGGATCGGAATACCGATATTTGCTTTTGAGGAAAGATTTCGGATGTCGGAAAATATTTATCAAACTTCAATACTCGGGCCTTCGAAACAACCACAGTACACAGCATGTACTACCGTAAGAATACATTTCATAGAACGGCGGCTTGGTGCAAACAAATTCAGTGGTAGTCAAAACTCACTAAAAATTATGTCAATCCCCACAAAGTTGTTTTTTTGCGCTGAGTAAACGATTCTTACTCATTGTAAAGAGTGTTCACGATCTGCAAACAGGAAAACAAATCAAAAATTCCAGTTGCTAAATACACGTAATGCTATGGCATTTTGCTCAGACGCAGCGTGAAATCTACATTGCATGCTATACCATTGATGGATTGAATCCCCGATCACTGAAATTCCTCAGGAAAATAAAATTATTTACAAATATGAACATTACATTTATATCCAGAGCTAGTGTAAGCCTCTCAGGGTCTTTTTTGGACCCATAAATCCAACATGGCTGTCGTTCTTTTGGTAGCCATATCGATCATGTACGTCCGAAAACCAATCAGAACACGTAAAGCTTTTTTACAGTACTGATTGAAACCTATCAGAAATCGGCTACCAACGAGCCTTAGGGGCTGCGCCTCTGTAGCACAGCGCAGCCAACGGTAGAATTGGGACAGGAAAGAATTCATAACATGTGTAAAGATCATTATTGCAGGCCTTGAATAGGGAAAACAGGCGGCGGCAAGACTGTGTCAGACGGCGATTTGCCGCCGGTGACCGGCTATAATTGACAGCCCTGATCATGTTCAGTTTCCTATCATCGGAAGAAAACTTCAGAAAGTTGTCCGTACACATTCACAAAGAAATATTTTGAATATATATATCATCAGTGATTTTCAGCTCACATTTGGTATATGTATTAAATACCAAAGAGAGTTTATATGGTAGGTTGTCGGTGTCTGTATGTATGTATGTTTCTACGTATTGTTTTCACTACACTTTTCATTTCTGTTTTTTATTTGTTGACAATAGATGACAATCATGAAGGTAAAGCAAAGCTAGATCTTACAGAAGCTACGAGTATCATACAAGATCTTGACTCAAGTCAGGAAGTCCAAAGGGAAGTTGTGTCCGTCGCGATTCCTGCCCACATTGCAGAAACCAAGGGCGATTCAGAAGCCAATCGGAAATCTGCTGTCAGTGAGGCCATACTGGAACAGCAGAAAAACCTTCAGGTTGGTTCTCCTGCCGAATCCGGCCGGAGAAGGAAAAGAAAGGCGGAGCATCCCATGAAGATAAAAGTCAAGCTACCCCCAAAGAAGAGGAAGATATCGGTCACCATGACCACACGGAAGAAGAATCCTGTCAGAAGGGGAAGAGGGCGGCCACCTAAGAAGGTGGCGGAAAAGAAACCAAAGCCGGTGAAGGCTGTGAAAGAGCCGAAGAAACCTGTTGAGAAGAAGAAGACTGTGGAGAAGAAAGATCCCAGCCAACCCAAGGAGAGGAAGGCACATGCAAGGTTGAAGAAGCTGACGTGCAAGCATTGTGAAAAACAGTTCAGGGACAAGTGGCATCTGGACAGACACGAACGGTCGCACACCGGTGAGAAGCCGTTCGTCTGCGGCGACTGCGGCAAGGCGTTCAGCTCCTCCACTCACTTCAAAGAGCACCAGATGAGGCACCAGGGTAAGCGGGACTGGGTGTGCGAGCTCTGCAGCCGCGATTTCTACTTCAGAGCCGACTTGCAGGAACACATCAAGAAGGTGCACGCCAGCGGGAAGGGACATGCCTGTCAGTACTGCAGAAAGGCCTTCTCCCAGGAATCCCAGCTGAAACTACATGAAGAGGCCCACATCCCAGAGGAAGAGAAGGTACTCGTGTGCATCATATGTGGTCATAAGTTCGCTCATGTTATCAGTTTTTCCAGACATCATCGCAACGAGCACGGAGCTGCTTCCCACCTGTGTCCGTTCTGCGACAAGGGTTATCCGTCGTTTGGAAATCTGAAGAACCATCTCAGCAGCCACGCCGGAACGAAGCCATTCCAGTGTGACCAGTGTGGGAAGACGTACTCTTCCGAGGGTGGCCTGAAATGGCATCAGGTGATTCATGCGAAGGGGAAGACGTTTGAATGCTCAATGTGCGATATGAAATTCTTCCGCAACATTGACTTGACGAAGCATTTGACCGTACACACCACGGAAAAGCAGTATGTGTGCGAAATGTGTGGAGCGCAGTTCAAGCGCATACACAGTCTCACAAAACACCAGCAGAGACACATGGGAATTGTACTGCGGCCGTACAAGTGCGGTGACTGTGGCAAGGCCTTTGATACAACCGCTCACTTGAAACGTCATGTCAGCATTCACTCTGGCGACAAGCCCCACGAGTGTCCAGAATGCAACAAACGCTTCAACAGGAAAGATAACCTGCGGACTCACATGAAAGTACACGGAGTGGGCAATCAGTCGACACCAAAGAAAGTTGTGAGGCCAAAGATCCCAAAGCAGAAGGTGCGCTTGTCCAGACCGACGGACGACTCTGACACCGAAGTTTCCGACGACTCGTACACCAGCGAAAGTGAAACAGAAACCCCGATCACGCAGCCACCGCCGCCGGCCCACTCATTTCACTCGTATTCTGCAACTAGCAATGAAATGTATGGGCAGCAACAGCAGCTGCAGCAGCCACAATTGCAACACATGCCTGAACAGCCACCACACCACGAGCCGCACATCCCAGCTGTAGCAATCCCCACCCCGGTACACAGCAATGCCATCGCAGAGGCTGTTCAAAGTCTCAGAACAATTCAGTGGTCGCATGTATCATAAAACTGGCATAAACAGCACCTGTGATGTATAGTTAAACCAATCGGTCTTTTAAAAAATGACTTGCATCAAGGGAAAAAAGTAAAAAAAAAATTAGAAGACAAGAAACTATTAAGTATCTACACTTGTATTATAAATTTGTAATCTGTCAAATACGAAGTGTCAATTGCTGTTTTTAAAATTTCTTTATGTGATAATGTTCTAATTAGCAAAGGTGATTTTTTTTAAAAGTAAGGTTAACTTCTCAGATATTGATAAAAGAGTCAGCGGGATAGTTGACTGCTTAACACCTTCCACTGCCAATAGGGATTTCTGGATGCGAATTATTAATACTGTGTCTTTGATAGAATTTGGGTATTAACATTGAACTCTTTCACGTTTTGATGCTGGTTGCCATTGAAGGGAATAGGAGCAATGTCAAAAGGCCACCAGACAAATTTTGGTTGTCTCCTTCAGAATTGGCATCGGCCAGTAACAGCCACAGTGAAATTCTCATTCTGTACTTTGAGTGTGTGTGTGTGTTTTGAAAGTGAAATTTTTGGACATTTCTACAACAAAGTCAGATGAGATGAGGTGAGGTAGAGGCTATGGCTCTGGTTTCCCTTGGTCCTAGAATGAGAGGCCAAAGGAAAGTGTCTGGATTGACAAAGCCATTCATGATGTATGGGTTATTTTCTCCAATTTATTTCACAAATGTCCTCTTGCAACTCAGAAATGTGATTCCTTGTAAGTTTCCGGTAATCAAACAACATTACATTTCCACTGGGTTGAATCTTTTAACCCTCTCACCAGCATGGTTTGGCCCAAACCTATTGTTATCAGTGGTGATTGTGGACCTGTCTACAGGAAATAGGGGTTGACAAGATTAAGAATGAGATCTGATCAGATTTGCCTTGAGTACTTTTATATGCACGTACATTGAAGATTTCAGTGTGTAGGAAGAATAGATAGAGAGAGGCAAATTTTTTTAACTGTTCCATTGTGTAGTCAATATGATGAAGAAAATACAAACAAAATATGGTGTTACCGGTAAATGTATGCAGTTTTATTGTAACTTTTACACATTGGGAGCAGATAGGGTTTTTAGTTTTTAAAAGCATTGTGTAATCTGAAAAGGACTTCATGGAAAATTTAATCTCATTGTTTCTCACTTGTAAATATGCGTAATGGTTTAACAATTTTCAATTTTCATTAATTAGTTACCTTAGGCTAGAGATGTGGAATTTTACACATATTGTATTTGTCAGATTTGCTCAGTGCACCACTGTGTAATTACGTCAAAGAAGATGTTTTTGTGTTTAGACCTGTTTTTCGTAATAATCATAACGTGGTGTATAGTATTAAAGCCTTCTGAAGTGACGGTTCACAAGTTCACGAGTTAGACGGAACATGCATGATTATTGCATAGAACTGTGTTGGCATTATTTCATTCTGTGGGTTCGTAGCACTGGGTATATGCAAAGTCTGATGTATCTTTTCCTTGCATTTTCAGCTGTTCACAGTTTCACTTTGGACAGTGTAGAAGCAAGTTTCTCTTATCCTGATTCCTGAGTAATTTCATTTCAGAGTAATTAGTCACATGATATCGTGATGTCATCATGACATGATAATGTAATGTTTTGATGTCATCATAAGTGCCAATATGATGAGATTGTGATGTCATCATAATGTTGTCATCATGACTGCCAGCATAATGTCGTGATGTCAACATAACTGCTAACATAATGTTATGATGTCATCATGATGTGGTGATGTCATCATGACTGCAACATACTGTTGTGATGTCATCATGGTGTTGTGATGTCATCGTGACTGCCAATATAATGTTATGATGTCACAGAGTGAATTTTCTCATTATGTAGCAAAGTCTGAAGAACATTATATATTTTCTTTGATAACAACTTCAAGTCATTGATTGCATACCTGCTGAATTATGTGTCTTTTATGATTCTGTCGTCAAAGGTTGAGTCGATATTGTTTTATTTTTGGAACCAAAATCTCACCAGGTAATGTAAATAAAATCTTGCTATCTGCATTGACTTGTCGAAATCAAAATCACCTGCGTATGAAAATCATGCCATTGGCTGCCAATGGCTAATGTAGCTGTATTTCTTATTTTCTTGTTTATAACTCAAGTAGTAAACAACTGTCTCGCAGTGGCATTGCAATTTTAAAAATAGTGAAAGCATTTTGTATAGGCTGAAAGATTTTGTGAATAAGATGGGCATGCAAAATGAGCGCCCTCAAGTGACCAACTTTTTGGTACCATTTTTCTTTCTGAGAACAATAGTCTAACTTTTGAATTTTTATAGTTTTGGTTTTCTAGTTCGGGCATAGAACGTATTCAACAACTCCTTTAGATAAGACGTTAGCAAGTAAAATTTCTGTTAGAAACAACATAATTAATAATATAGCATTGTATTTATCTTCTACCGTCGGTTGTTTTATTATTTCCCAGTTGTTGCAGTCACAATGAAATAGAATCATCCACAATTCACCATTGAGAATTTTTTAAATGTTTGACCATGTCAATTAGAAACAGTTGTACATTGTGGGCTTACTTAAGTAATTCTAGAGTGTGTAGATAATATAGAGCTTTTCAACAAAAGCGTTCATTCTTCCCTGTGACCAAAATAATTTATTACTGGAAACCACAACTCACTTCAGCAGTGATGTAAGAATAGTATTAAAGCATAACTGACTTTAAAGAGATCACCCATTGAAATTTCTCACCAACTTGTTGTGGTAAGAACCAGTAAGTGTTCTCTAGGTTCCTCAGTGCCTTTTAACAGGTGTTCCCCTTCGGTATATCAAATGTAGTTGAGCGACAGTCAGCAGATTTGAACAAATAACTGTGACTGTACATGGCCTTGCGTGCCAGTCTAGTGTGTAGCGCGGTCATCAGAAGAATCAAAACCAGGCTAAGGAGTTGCTGTGCAGAAATCACAGTAACCTAGAGGGTATTCATAGCTACAGGAACATCCCCCCAACAGTCATCTTTTTGGATATGAAGGGAGTTGAGGTGTAATAAATATGCATTGTTAGATCATTCTTTTACATGAATCTTGAACTTGACCTTTCAATGGAAATAATCAACGTCTACTTGAATTCATGATAATGTGGATAGTTTCAGGTACTATATACCTACTTATTAGAAAATTGAAAAAGGGACTTTGTTTGATCATAGTATGTTTCACTTTGCATGCTCTACATTATGTACAGGGAAAGTGGAATCTTCCAAATTTATGTCAATTTATATTTTTATTTCCTGAATGAAATGTTTAAATCAATGCCAATGAGGCAGTAGAATTTTATGTTCAGACTCTCACTACTGTTCTCGTAAATGTACTGTCATTATTTTTGTCTTAAAAACGTAGTTTAGATAAAATAAAATGTTCATGGTGTGTTACTAGCTTGATTTTTTTGAATGTATGTGTTTCTCTATGTATGTTTGTATGTGTGCATATATGTGTGGCATGAATGTGTGTATTGATGGGTTGGTGAACATTGCATTATACGCACCCTTTCAATGCGAAAATAGGTAAACAACGGCAGGTCATCTCTCATAAAAGTCTGAATAAATGGCACTTCCTTCCCCGAAAAATGCCTCCGGCCTTGCGTAGTCGTGGCAAGACGTAAGACTATACCAACAGTGAACAATTTTACAAATCAACATAATCCTAGGGGGTCCAGTGGCTTCACAGAGCAATGGAAGGTTCCACCAAGAAAGCCTTGCTGTTCTCATAGTGACGATTGGACCTAATTTTCTTCGGGTGTGCCGCAATTGTCATGTAAAGATAAATTTTGTCAAAAACTTGAAGCCTGTCTCGGTGACGTAAGTGGCCACAAAGTAGTAGAACGGTATTATTTAAGGCAAAGTCGATGCCTTACACTCAAAATGAGGTTAGGATTTCAGCAAGAACGTAAAATTACGAAAAATGAAAAATGCCGAACTTCATATTCTCTTTAGGTTATATTCACTCATGTTAGCAATTTATTTTATTGATATTGGTGTACTGAGTATGCCAATCTGTCTTTGCATCTGGTGTCACAAAATCTCAAAACAAAGTTCCTTTATTTATGATATTGGCTTGATTAGATGCTTGATCACATTGACCAGGAACCCTAAAAATTACATTTTGTTTTTTAACCAGTATATACACCTCGATTTTGAAGGTGAGCCTTGATTTCTGCGAAGAACGCCCATACTTCTGATGCACGTCTTTAGGTACATAATGGAAGAGCAACATTGAAACTTACTATCTTGTTTTACCATCATGAGATATTTACATAAGCGAGTTGATGGAAGCAACGATAGCACGCATGTACACCTGATCCCAGTGTGCCTGATAATATCAGACGCAAACACACACCACGACGAACTCAACTGTTGCCGGCGGACTTCTTTGATTCATGTTTTACAACAGACAGGTAGATTCAGTTGTAATTCAACATGCATGCTTTGATTACGTAGCTTGCCAGATTTGTCCAAGGTCATTGCAAACAGAATTCGTGTAGGTTCGATAATTCCAGTTCCTGTGCAGTCCTCGGTACCTACTTGGTCGTGCTTACAGGTATTGAGAATGACAGACTTGGTGCTTCCCCCAACCAATCCCCGAATACCAATATTCTGTTTCAACCATTGCGTGGGCATCCTTGGGCAAATTTCTTCCAAATTTTGCATATGCATATAAGTTTGCTTTAAGTATCGACTCTGACATTTTGTACGGTTTTCCATATTTAGAGCCAATATCTAAATTAAGCTGGTCTTTTTCGAAATTTGTGCAAGTGTTTAACAATGCCATGCCTATGTGTACGCAAATTTGATTTGCGATGTGACCCAGTATAGTTGTGGTTTCATGCCTCGCACACGCTTGAAACGATTTCTCTCGAAGTTGTGACAGGGACACGGCCACACGACCGCCAAAAATATGGTGACGGTCTCTTTTTATACAACAGGATCACTTGAGTGTTTATTGCTTTCCCCCTCCATGTCTGGAGATCTCTATTAATTTCTCTATCAGTTGTATCAAAGCTGGTTAAAGTGTAATAATAATGACTCGATTTGGTACATGTTTCCCTATTTTAAGCACACAAGCTCGAACCAGGAAATTGTCTGCCCTTATCAAAATGAAGAAGAAATGTATCTTGGGAAGGCGTCGCCCATCTCCTTTCCGAGAGTCATACCGTACTTATATTTTGTAAACATCCAAATTTATAATCCAAATAGATTATTGAATGTATATACGGGTGCCATCTGAAAAGAAATTGACATAATCCCATCTTCGTGGGTTTTTTTTTAAAAATTATAAGCAAATACAAACGTCAGTGTCCATACCATCTTCCTATTTTCGCACCACGGTCAAAGCAACCATTAGAGCACGTATAGGGATTTATGCATATTTGATACTTCAGCACCATACGCTCCGAACCATCGGTGAGTGCGCAGGATGCATTTTATAGCTACTTTGACAATGTTTGTATGTAGTGCTATCACCTTGTACAGAAGATTTTATTAGACACTCAGATTCATCTTGATAGTAGGCTGAATGAAATGAAATCGACATGAATGTCGATATCAATACCTACCTTTGTTTTTTCACACACAACATCAGACGTCGAATAGTTTAAGCTCCAGTGTCTGTAACGCTTATGTTTTGTTCTGTTTATGTGAGACAGTATCTTGTTGCACATCAAATTCCTACTCAATAACCCACTTTGGGTCATTTCCGTGGTGTCTTTTAGAGGTAAGTTTTATTCATTGAAAGTTAAAATGTGGTGATGGAAATATCTGCATAGAAATTTACCAAGAAGAAAGTAAAGTGTCTGAAAAAGATTACAAAACTGAAAACTTTGACATTTTCGTACAAATAATTGTAATGCAATACCCCGGGTACTTCTTCATGAAAGCCACTGCTGTAAGTTTAATGTTCGTTCAGCCTCTTCCCATTTTGTACTAGTAACGGTTTGCACCAAAGCTTATGGTACATTGTTGCGCTTTTTACAAAACTGTGATTTTCGTGTAATAAATACTGCATCTCTAGCACTCTCTGATAGTATCTGCTGTACATGTGCACCGATGAAACATTAGGTGTTGTAAGTGAATATCAGTCAACAAACGTTCAAGTTCATTTCAACGGTCATAAAATGGAGTGGCTGTACAAATAGGATACACGTAAAGAACCGGGGACCACAATCTCCTTCATGGTAAAATTAGGGCTTGTCTTAGGGTGTCTTTAATGGTGAATAATTACAAACATACCCCCTAAGATGACGCCGAATTGTGTTTCAGAATAGTATTGGCACACTGTGTTTTAGTCTTGCTCAAAGTAAAACTGTAAAAGCATGCTCCACATACAGTAGCATGTTGCTCTCTCCAATATATTCCAGGTCAGGCCTCTTTGCTGCATTTCGTTAAGATCATAAATCGAAGATAATAATAAAAATCTAGGGTACCCGTGCAAAGTTTGGAACTAGAGAAACAAATTATCTAGTATTTACAGATATTTGAAATGCAACTCGGTGCGGCACATAAAATTTTCGATTTTCAAAAAGCTAAGACGGTAAAAGATTACTTACTTCAGAGCTTTTAAATGAACCGCCACAAGTTATAGCCTGGAAAAGTATTGGAAAATTTGAGTCCGCGTCTGTCACAGAGGTCGCGTCTGTCACAGAGGTGAATGCTTCTCTAAGGCGAGGCAGCGAAACAACTCAACGCTATGTCAACATCACTAGAGTAAGTTCTTAACAGCGAGACAAAGACGCTTCGAATCTCTATATCTTACAGGACATGAGCTCAGAACGTCCAATGTCCCACACTTCACTAAAGCAATTGTAATTCAATGAATTTTCTGCATATTAAAGCGATCTTGTTATTAAATGCCTGGAAACTTTGTAGGAATTTCGTTTTTATCAACCCGTTTCCCTAAGTAGCGGAATGCGTATGTATGCAGCATAAACTTACTGACTGGATAAGCCATGGCAAGAATTTAATATTTCAGTTTCATACTTATGTTAATGTTAACGTGCATATAATTCTGATATAAGATGAGAATGACGGTTTAATTTTATGATTTTTGTTAAGTAAGGGCTAATTGATAATCTGATGCCTTAATTCAATATACAGATGTTATTTGCATTGAAAAAGTGTAGTCTTTCATAAAGTTATAAAAGGTGTTAATTATATTTAATGTAAAAAATACTGAAAGGTAATTGTACTTGGGAAGTTGATTCTCGTGGTTGATTTGTGGAAAACTGATGTCAATTTATAAACATCAAAGAAATGTATGTAGTGAAAAAATGTGGAAGAAACAATTCCTCGGTGCAAAATATTTTTAAAACTGTTGATAAGCTTGTAAACCTTTTCAAAGTGTTCATTTTGGGAAAACAAATATTTATAGAAATAAACTGTTAAATTGCTGACGTTGTTAGGTGGGGTTTACTGATTACAGACTATCCTTTACAACTCGTTTAAAAGCTATAAAGTAGCTATATGATCATAGACATCCCAGAAAACATATGACGAATAAGCTATGAAAATTGCTGTGCAAACTCTGTGCTATAAATAGCTCTGGACAGTGCCTTGGTTCACTTGATCCTCGGCCGACCCTAAATATTGTGGCGCGGGGCCCACGGCGCCGCCACCGTCGTCCGGCCGAGGTTCCTCCCTCGCTTCGTCGTTTTCGTCGGTCTCCTTTGCAAGCGCTCTCATCTGTTCAATTTTCATCCTCTGTTCTCGTCTCTTCTGCAGGGCTTTTTGTTTTTTCTTGTACTTCTTAATGTCAGGTGGGTGAGTGGAGTACCACATGCAAAACGCAAACATCAGAATCAACAGTACAAGGCACATGACGGCCACTGTTATATCAAAAACACTCAGGGAACTCCATGGTTCTAAAATACATAAAAAGGTAAAACGGCATCGATTATTATTTTTCAACTATAGATATTATTTTTAAAGCGTCTACTATCGCATAAGATTTTTTCTTTAATTTTAAAAAGTAAAGTTTGTAAAGAGTGAGGTGTGAATGAGTATTCATAAATGTTAAATAAATCGTCAATAAACAAGGTATGCCATAACGAATTAGTTCACAGGCTTGACGTCACTCAAAATCAACGAGATTTGGGACTAGAGAGAGAGAGAGAGAGATTGCTAGATAGACAGAGACAGAGAGGCAGATAATACTTCGAGGGCTTAAGGAAAGACAGATAAGGACACAGAGGAAGAGTACTAATATAGTACTAAAGGCAGACAGTGTACTCACTTGGTCCACACGTTCGCCTCTCTTCATCCAAACCATCAACACAGTCGGCTGAGCCATCACAAATTTGACTCCGTCCAATGACCTGCTTTCCTTCGTCACACACAAGCGGGCACGATTTATCTGAAGAAACAAAGCGAACGACATTCAATCCGATAATTATCGAGCGACGTTGCCTGTACAAATGCAACTTCGGTCAATCTAAAATTTTAACATTGATCTAAAAAGCTCTCTAATATTTCGACTGTCAAGGTGAAAGGTTATTCACAAACTGATTTAGATTCAACACGTGTTGTTATTTATATAATATTATATAGTGTAATCCAGCAATCTATGATTCGATTCAATTCATTCTGTGTAAACAGAACCAGTAGTAGGCTTGTTTAATTTTTGTTCTTGGTGGACATGGTAGTACTCTAATATGTTTAGGAACTATAAACATTGTAAATTTTTGGGTAACTTGATGAATAATAAGTTCTGAATAGTTGTTGACAACAGTTTTTGTAAATGACTGCAAATAATATGGCTTGGTATTTCTTGTCAGTCTAGCTTGAAAACAAGTTGTGAATCAATGAAATGACGTTAGTATTGTGAAAATAATTTCATGCCGTTTGGAGATTTTGGGATGTATTATCAGTTGTTATAAAAATGCTATATTAGTGCATGTTGACTCCCTCTAAGGTAGTATGCGCCTCAAAAATGAAAGATTGAAACTTTTGCTCAAATTTTCCTCAAGGAATCTTTCAACTGTCCTCTTTCAAAAACACGAACAAAAATCGATGGTCAACGTGCAAATGTTGTTACTGGAGAAACCATAGACCCGGACCTCGAGAAAAAAAAACCGAGAGTCTATGGAGAGACAAATTACAGAAGATTGACCGATATCTAAAATTCAAAATGGCCGCTGCCCCACCTACCCCCTCGTTAACTGTATGGAGAAAAATAAAATTTTCGATTTTCTAAAAACTATGACAGCGAAAAATTTTCTTACACCAAGAGCTTTAAAATGAATCCAAACAAGTGGTAGATCAGGAAAACATTGTAAAAGTTCTGAGTCTGAATATCCGTCCCTTAGGCGCATTCTACCTTAAGTGAATTATAAAGAATTACGATTACGAAACACAATTTTTAGCCTGTGGTAATAATTCTTGAGGCAATAAAATATCCTATCAGTAATTGCACCTATTATCCTTCAGCAACATATGCGCAGACTTTGTGTTATGATTAACTATTCGATAAGGGCATACAAACCTCAGGTGTGTGAAAGACGCCTGTACGTTTTTGACGTCGATGGTATACGGGTATTTAGTCATTTCTATTTGACAGTAAACATTAGCGCATTATTCGCAAAATTACGCTTGTTCAGACATGCTGTCAATTTCATTTGGACGTTTACGCAAATTGTCGGGCTGTACACAAAATCCTTCCATTTTTTCATTGCTCAACGGAAATATTGAGGTGATTTTTAAAAGAATGAAAGAAAACAATGGTACTTTATCAACACCCCACAAACGATCCGTCTGGTAGGTTGACATTATTCACAGTTTGATGGGTTCCATTTTCAAACTTATTCGTGTTTTGAATTCGTGCAAACAAACAACACCTGAAAACATGTATCGCATGATTTACACTGGCCTTCCCTACAAAAATATTATCCGTCTTTTTCAGTAAATTTCCAAAGTCCTGACCAGCCATTCGAAATATAATTCCGGAAATACAGGCTAATTGCGGGAACAATATTTCAATTGAAGTGAGCCAGATGTTTAGCTGACCTATTTTCTACTCGCCTTGGAAATTTTGTGACTTGAATATATTTGGATCCAATTTAACCTGTCATCGATTGTCAGCATGAAAGCAAACTAATGGGTGGCAACACACTAAGCGATCTGCTGTGATGATTTTTTGTTAAAAACAATAATGTCCATAGAGTTTGGAAATGTCGTATATTTTTGGCAATTTGAACTCTCTCTCTCTCTCTCTCTCTCTCTCTCTCTCTCTCTCTCTCTCTCTCTCTCTCATCGATTTTGAAATTGATGAGTTCCTGCTTTGTAATCGGTGCAGACATATTTCAATTACCAAAAAGGATATAATTTTCAGTTAAAGACTTGTAATAAAATCGAATGTGAAGACATAATTTTGACCTTGGTTACGCGCCGTGTACCGTTTACGTCAGCAACTCGACGTACAAGTTCAAAAAAAATGATACAAATCCAACAACAAGAATTGCCTATCATGTTTATCTGACGTCATGACACGCGTTTTGTCCAGGGCACTGTTACTTGACTGTAACAACAGCGAACTGCTCACCGCTTTTGCTACACGAGAATGCTGTGTCAACCACGCAAAAATTAAGTAAAGATTCGTATTTTGACTAACCGTGTCTTTTATTAAACTCAGCTGTGCATCAGTAAACTTTAGAGAACATGCTGGCAAGCCCTCAAAGACTTACACAAATCGTGATTTGTGAAAATTCCATATGGTTACAATAAACTTTGGGAAATAAGCTATCTTCCCTGAAACAAAACCTACCTCTACCTTTGCTCTGACCTCAATGTTCCAATGACAAAAAAGAAATCAAAGGTAAGACATCTAAAATGGTAAATCGCACCTCTAGTATATTCGAAGGACTCGTCTTCTCCATCCGGGCAATTTTGAAGACCGTCACACGTCAAATCACCATGGATACAGACACTGCCGCTTTTGGCACATGGAAAGCAATTACCTTTTTGTAAAGAAAAAGGGGGTTGTCAGTTTTAATTCATTCAAAACCGTCAAGGATCCAAGTTGTTGCCGAGTTAGTGAGTGAGTCAGTGAGTAAATAGGTGAGTGAGTGAGTGAGTGAGTTAGTTAGTTAGTTTACAGTTAGATTAGTTAGATTACAGTCCGAATGCATTTGAGGTACAGAACAAAATAAGTGTAGAAAAACACCAAAAGTTACAACTATTGGCCTTTAAGTTCTCCATTAACGGAACAGCAATGAGGAGTGAAATGACGACTTTTTTGTCTTGGGGTAAAACAGTTTGTTTGGGTTTCAAACCAACAGTATAGAGTTATTACAGATATAGAAGCCATTTTTAATTTCAAATATCGGATATCATGAAGCACTGATTTGCTTCTCTTGTACAAAAAAATGTTCTGTAACCCTTATTTTATTCTTTCAAAATGGCTTACCGTTTCATTCAACAAAGTTTGCGTAAAATTTACGTTTTACTGTTTCTTGGCGCGTAGTACCTTAATCTTGTTCACGGCGCAAGTGACATCGATGCTGAACAAGAAGACATTTAACAAACACTGGGTCTACGTTTTGTTGCAGTGGCTGAGGTACATGCACTTACCTGTTGTGCTCTTGCTGTAAGCTTCGACCATTAATTGAAATTCTTGAGATTCCAGATCACTTATTTCAATGCTAATGTCGACAGATTTGCCGGAAGCTTGATAAGAAGACCGGGTCTGATTTCCGTCGCTGCCGATCGTCCCATCTCCCGATTTGCGGCAGATTCCGAGGTCGGGGATTGCGTCATCGGACGTTGTGACGGTTACACCGCAATCTGTCTGTGTGTCCGACAAGAAGTTATCGTCCCCTGAGAGAACGTCCACTTTCAGCATCTTGTTCGTGCTTACAGTCACCTGTACGTTTATATTACACACATCCTGGCCACTGTTTCTCGCCAAATCCACTGACACGAGTCCGACGGGTGTTTCGTCTGTTAGATTTATGTGAATTGTTGGAGACTGAGGGTCACATTCCGTTATATTTTCTGCAAATTTAAAGAAGAAATAAAAATACAATGGATACATTCATATTGTAGTATAGACCAACCATGTAGGCAGTAGAAATGTGAAGTATCGTGCAAAAAATGTGGCTTTCCTTGATATATATATATAGATATAATATATATATATATATATATATATATATATATATATATATATATATATATATAATCATAGACCCTCGAGGGTCTATGGTCTATTCGAGTTGGTCTGCACATGCAAGATTTTCATTTATAAACATTGAGTGATCGAAAAGGCACTTAATTTATCTCAAGTTTCTTGGAGAAAAAGAAATGTTCATCATCAGTCGTCGGCCAATAACAATGAGACAGTGAATTACTTCAACGAACCGGACACTTTTCAAGGCCTAAACAATACAACATCTTTCTCCGGTATAAAAACATCTGTTGATTTCTACGCATGCGTGATCGTTTCATCACTCAATAAAAATTCACGTTTGAGTAGTAAACCTTGCTAGGTGTCACATTCAATCAGCATTCTTGAGCCCTCGACGGCCGTTTCATTTACAAAGCATTTGCCTCCATTTATACATAGTCGTTCTGACGGGTGGATTCAAATCATTGCCCATTGTTATTTGTGTTTGGGCCTCTGAAGGGTTATCGAGTGTCGGGCAGAATGCTACCCGGCAGAACTGGGACGTGAGATATTTGAACTGTCAAAATTGGGATGCACTTATCATAAATAATAAATTCTCAATTTTACAGTCTTCAAAGCGTATAGCTTCCTTTTATTCCATATTTCATACATTTTCATCCATTTATGACAAGTGATGAGCGGATTTAAAATCCCGTCACTCTATAGATAAAAAAAATAACTTTATGCCCTGTTAAGCAGGGGTTTTCCTCCTGAAAGCGTTTTGGAAGGATAATCGACGACTTTGACATGAATAATTGTACGTTTTGATGCCATATAGGGCTTGTGTAGAGCAAGCTCTCAGAATACTAACAGTTGCGTATAAGATCTCTTCTTAATAAGGACGAACTCAGAAATAAATCGAAGAATTGCCTTCGATAAACATAGTTTTGGTCGCTTAAAGCCCTTTTTAGTTCATTTAGTTGCACCTGTTTCTCGGAATATACAGTCGGAACATCATTATATTGCCATAAAAAATTTCCATTGGAGGGCACGCCTTCGCAAAGACTGATTGTCATTAATAATTCACGGTGAAAGCTTACATCTGATTCAAAATCTTCCTTATCGCCGTCCATCTTGCATCGAACATCGAGTAATTTATGTTTCCGAGATTGGGAATATGCAAGCCAATGCGTTACACACTTTGATTTCCTCTCCAAAGAAATCATGTAATTTCCCCCTGAAACAAGGCAAGTAGCAACGCCCCAGAGGGAAGTGGAATAAAAGGCTGAAATATATGTAAAGGAAAATATTTCACGGGAGAGTCAAGAGAAATACGGACAAACTTTACGGCCGGAAGGGTAAGCTATAAGGGGGTCCATAGGGCTAATGTTACCAACGTCGTCATGGGATGTCTTCATTACGAATTTAGATTCCAGGTAAGATATTCTCCTGGTTTCACTCGTGGGCTGACAGAGTGACAGAGAGGCAGATAGGGGACAGGGGAAATTAAATAGAGAAAGATAATGTAGGAGCTCAAATTGGTCTTGCGCAGGATAGATCGTTGACTTTAACAAACTGACCTCTGTCCAGCGTTTACGCTGTGAAAGATTCGTCGATTGAGCTTCGATTAAATATCAGTTATCAAGTAGATCAGCCAATTCGTCGCCTAATATGCTTATTGTGACCTTGTCGAACAGCTAAACCATTCAGCCTGTTTGTAGCTCCTCGGTGTCTGAGACCTCATTTAGAGAAGAGTGATACTTTAAACATTTTTATTTCTGAAATACGGAATCGAACACCGACTTTGCCTGCGGACGTACACTTATTTACATTTGATACGAACGGCAATCATGATAAAAGTAACCGGCCTCGATTGAAGCTGAGCACGTCATCCTCTTCACCCCATCATCAATCAAGTCTTCATCTTTGTTTGATGTTGTAAGGGAAAGAACCGGCCTGTAATTTGTAATATTTCTTCATATTTCATTTTCAATTGTGGAAATATACCGCAGCGACACTTGAAAAAGTACATGCCAGCCATATTGATAGCTGAATGTAGTTAAGTGACTTCCTGGTTTGATTGATTGTGGTTTGGTAAAGGAGGAAATTTATTTTAGCTTTTTCAATAAAATGGAATAAAGCATCGTATAGGCGTCACGGTGGGGCGAGTTTACTCAGCGTGCAGACAACATCAGTGTTTGCAATCGCCGCATATCTCTCTTGGGACCCGGATGCAATCAAATGGTACTGATCGATTACGTTAATACATGCTCGTCTCACTTGCATAGATTTCCTGAAATAACAAAGTTCGCATTTTTCCCAGCATTTTGACGATCAAAAGGAGTCTGATCATCGTAACAGAGAATATTCTGAGGTATTTGCAGATACAACTCATGTTGAAAATTCGGTCAACGTGGATGTACAGGCAACAACACAGTGCATTACCGCTGTAGGACAGTTCATCACCATTACCAAGTGACCCAGAAAATGAGGTCAGTCTCTAGACTATTTGTATATTGCAGTTTGAAAGACTAAGTATCGTAATACAACCACTACAATTAATATTTCGTGCCGACAAGCATTTATTTGTCCAGCACTTAACAAATATCATTGACGTATCGATAAAGGAGACATTTTCCACTTGGAAAAGTTGCATTAATTTTATTTCACTTTTACATGTGCAAATTCCTGGAATTTGCGAATGGAATTTTCATCAAGGGAAGGAATGTTCACTTTTTATGGCGCGTTTGATGGGTTGGTAGGGGATTTTTCCTTTGGATAGAGGGGGTTGCTTATGGTCAAAGAGAGTCACACGGTTGAAAAACTTGTTTCACTGCAAAATATTTCCAGGAGTGATTGTCCTCAAGTTACGTTCTGTAAAGGCATTTCACTATCTTCTGATTACGAGTATTATTCGTCCTATCAACACTTTTCCTTGACAAGTTTATAAAAGCATGTCTAAACTGTGCCTGCAGAATGGATATGGCGGGTTTCTTGCACGCTTTGGCTGGGGTAAGATAACAGGTGTCAGCCCTTTGTTGGAGAGCTGCATTGTTGATGTGTAACCGTTATTCAAGAAACATGTGGACAAGACCTATCTTGGGAAATAAAACATGGATATATATACAAACACACACACACACACACACACCACACACACACACACACACACACACGTATATATATATATATATATATATATATATATATATATATATATATATATATATATATATATATATATATATATATATATAATATATATATCTGCAGTCAACCTGAAAAATTTTCACAGGCAAACAATTGTTCTGAAAGGTTTCAAAAGCTGCACGTGTAAAATACCAAGCGGACAACCCGTACATTTGGAATTTCTCGCTCATATTTTGAATACCGGGCCAAGTCTTCGTGATGAAAACGATCAAGTTTTGTTAGGGGCCCTCTCATAGCTTTGTGAATCATCTTGACCCCCTAAAAGGATTTTCTTGATTTGTAAAACTGTAAGCCAGGTTTTCTTTCCTCAATAATTTTAATTGTGAAAACATGTTAACTTTTTATAAAATATACACCATCTTAGAAAGTAGTAAAGTAAACGTGGGCAACTGGGATGAAGTAAGAATTTTACACCCCATTTTATTCATTTATCTACATGAAGCGAAGGAAAAATTAACCATCCATGTAACTAAAGTATAACCCTGACCTATATACGAACTCACGCATGCGCAGCAGTGCATTGTCCTGAACTAAGCGGGGAAATTCCCTGCTGAGCATGTTTATACACGTTCCGAAGGTGTACGGGAAATTCCGTGTGAGTCATCACCATCAAACTAGCCTATATAAAGGACCCCGTTGTCAGTCCGGCCGGCCGGTCGCGGAGTCTAGCTGATGTTGAACACGAAGTTCCTATCGGTACGAACTAACTTTCATATCCATTCAATCCATAATATCGTAGATATCGCTCCAGAGGTGGACTAAATCCTTCTTGTTTTTGTATTTCTAATGCCTGTTTGAATATGTTCTGAATAAGTTCTGACCCCGGAGCCTCTGTTGTTGCACCTTTTTCTTGTATTTGTGTAAGCAGCTGTTTATATTGAACATAATAATGTTTATATTTCTCTCGTCTCTTTGCTACACCCGTTTTTCCTTGTATTACATCAATAACGACGCCAGGTATAGGAGTTAAGGCTAACAGTACCGGAACTGTTGGAATTGCTGCTATTACAGCAGAACTTACAAGAATTCCTTAGTAATATTAAGAGCCATATCAATTCGACCCATCAATTTGTAACTTCGTCGATATGCAGCACTTGTTCTTTCTATGTAATCAGCCAATTGTTCAACGCTTTCAACAACTGAGATGTGCATTTTTTACTGTATATGTAAGGGGGGATAAAAAATAATTGTAGTAATATAGAAATACAATATGGCAGAAGGAGGAGAAGATATACCATTCCAGGATTTCGTTAATGCAAATTTGAATGACGATGATGCTACTGCTGAAACATCTTTTATTGGCGATAATGTCCTTGCAGAAGCCGATACTTTCCAGGCCGGCTCAAGCGACAGACCCGCAGGTGAGTTGTTGATTGGACAGAGAGGACGAATTACAGATATAATGGCTAACCAATACTTAGATAGTAATAGGATTACTGATGCGCATAAACGAGAATTAATGCATACGAATACTAGTATTAGGGATGGAGAGCTGTATTATCGAGAAGCCAGGCTGACATCAAATAAAGGCACGAAGTCTTTAATGCCCTCCTCAATAAAAGGTAAGGGAGCTGCAGAATTTAAAAAAGATATATTAGGAATAGATCCAGATTTTGTATCAGAATTGACTGATAATGAAGCGAAAATGTTATGAAAAGGCGGCCGATAGACTGAAACCATACGACATTGGACGACTCAGAGATAGAATAACAGATTTACGAGAAAATTTTAGCGATAATGCTGATGAAATACGTACTATCGAAAATAAAATCGATGAATGGAATAATCTAAACCCTGACTACAGAGCTTTTGTTGATGAATTAAAGATGGCGAATATGCGTCTTAATGAGCTTTACAATGAAAGAGATAAAATTATGTCAGAGCAGACAGAACTTACACCGAACTCAGAACAAGACTAGCTAAAATTGATGATCGAATTGAAGTACAACTTGATATGATCAGTGGGGCACGTGAAAGACTGGCGTCGACTAGGTCTCTTCGTGATGTAATTTCCGATCCAGAATTGTCACTGAGACTGAAGCTGACAGAGTTATTTAAACGAAATGGTATTACAATCGCTGCAATACTAACTGCCCTTGGAATGACAATATCAACAATTGCCCTGGCTGTGACTAGAGGAGGAGGGGGAGGAGGAACTGGCGGGTCTGGTTCAGGTCCACCCAAAGTATATACAAAGCGAAAGAAATTGTAAAGCAATTTGGCGAATGGTTAAAAACCTTGGCCGCAAAAAGTGCTGCTGCAATACCAGGTTTAATCGGCTCCCTCGTCAGTTTTCTATTAAAAACAGCAGGATCGGTTGTCGGATTTGTCGGAGAACAGCTATGGATATTTTTAACTGGTTTAACATTAGTCATTATAAATAAAATTATGTATTAATATATGACACCCCTACGGCATCAACATGTTTGGTGAAAAGAATATTGCAAAGTTTCTTTCTAAAAATAAAGACCTGTTTGGTTTCTCTGTCGAATTGGAATGGTGCAAACTTCGGCGGGTAAATCGCCATATCCTTCGAGCAAATCCAGGTGTCCGACTCAAAGATGATAATCTATATCATAACATTTTAGCTTTCGTGAAGGAATGTCAGAAGACTAACTTCTTTAAGCGACTAGAATTCATAGCTGTATTCCAGGATACTGAGGATGACCAAGAGGCTCATCATCTCCAAGAATATTGGGTCCTTCGATTGATTCGCGACACAGGCAATCGATTTATCTTTCAGGCAGACGGAAATATTTACGTAAAGATGTGATTTGAATTTTTTTTCTTCTAAGTAATTTATATACACGAAGTGAAACTTAAGATGTGATTAATTTTCTTTTCAACTGTAATTTCTTTTTTTCTTCTACTATATACATTACACGAAAATGGGGTACGATAGAACATTATCACCGACTTTCACCAACCGAATACCGAATGGAACGAAGTCAGAAAGAACTCATCACGTGATTGCTCATAATCCAAGTGAGGCAGATCCAGGCCAGACACTTATCATACGATGTCCAAAGTTAGAAAGCGGAGTACTCTTAGTTCCAGATACTTTCGACCTGGTTTTTGATCTCGAAGTAATGGGAGGTGGAACTACCCGTGTAGTACAAAATGTTGCAAAAAATTTGGTGGAGCGTATGAAACTCACATTTGAGGGCCAGACACTTTTCGATTTGAATAAATATAACCTTATTGAATGTTATCGCGATCTCTTCAAACATAAAAAGGAGAGAACGAACATGACACTGTATGGAATTCAGAACGAAAATCTAAGAAAATAAGAAGCGGTTCGACCGATGCAGATGCCGCCGTCGTGGGCGATAAGTTACTTTTCGACACATATAAAACAAAATATGCTATTCGTCTCACTCACCCCCTCATAACAGGCCATGGAGTTGCATATCCATCAGCGTTAGGGAGTCATATCGAATGGGAAATTACGTTGGCACCCGCCCCCCAATTACTTGTCAGTAATCAGTTTATTAAACCAATTATAAATTAAAAAAACATTCAAATGGAATACGAGACAATTTCTGACCTCGATCTCGCGAGGTCAACTGCTGGTTATTACAACGGTGGAAAAAGTTACCTTTACGAGCATATACATTATTTTAGAACAATCCCATTCAAAGAATCGGACACGGTTATCAATGAAAATATAAATGTACCACGACGTAGCATTAGAGGTATCGCTATACTCTTCACTAAAATCAGAATCAGTCAGAACTGAACAGTGAACTTTTCTTTAACCCCTCCATTGAATCTGTGTCTGTATCAATCGAAGGCATTGCAAATAAAGTATACGCTCAGAAGATGATACCAAGACAATTTTGGCGAGAGGTGCGACGGTATTTTGCTGAAGATAAAGATTGGTGTGAAATTGATATAGATGAGGCCGATTATTTGAAGAATAAATTCTGTCTGTTTATCGATCTGCGTAGTTTTAAAGATATTGAGTTTCATGGAAATGGTTTAAAAGTAATGAACACAAAGGACGGAATTCAACTTGAGATCCTGAAGAAAGATACCGCGTGGGTTGGCGATGACGCTCACAATGATAATATATTTGCCCACATTTATGTTATCAGTGATGCCCAGGTCACTGTTGAAAATAGTAGATTAATGTCTTTACAATTTTAAACCGTAACCATGACCCGTCGTCCGTCCTATCGGCCATGTTTCTGCCAACCATTCGCCCGTGTCTGGATTATATAGCTGCACACGTTTGATATCATTCGGCGCCATCATAATTTTACTACGCTTTCACTACGGATTTCTCCAGCCTTTTCCGTACAAACTGTACAAACTGTGCCGGCTCCGGCTTCTTCCCAGTTTCAAACAGATCTTTATAATCTTCAAAGTTCAAATGTTTTCTAACACAAACATCTTTCACCCCTTTATTTTTTTTCGTCTCCGAAGTTGGAGTTCGAAAAGCATACACTTTCGAGCGTATGCCAACAAAATCAAGAATAGGTTCACCATTCAACTCATCTTTAAATTTACCTATCACTTTTTATTAATCTTCGGAAAGTTGGGCCCACTCATCCCACTAGTATCATATATAGACTTCTCACCATTCTTTTCCACATCTTCCCGAACTATATCATTGAAAGTTACGTCCGGGGAGGCGTTCGGTATCGGCACACTGTAAACAAAACTGTCAGTATCCATGTAGGCTAATCGTATTCCAGGGAACTTGGCCCGAAAGTAATTGTAATGCGTCTCATACATAAGCAGCTTAGAAAGTTCCAGTACTGCGGCGCCGATGAAAACTGGTTTTACATATCTATGCTCATCCGTTTTCAGTTCCAGTAGGGCACTGTCGCAGGAATCGCCATCCTCTTCGGAAGTTATGAAAGTTATATGTTTCATCTTTGGATTATACTTCTGAATCTTTTTTACGTCCACTATCCGTGCCGTTCCAGTCCGAAACAAATTTAAAGTCTCTGTACTTTCGAACATCTTCTATTGTCTTACCGAACATTGCATTATTCATCAGCTTATAGAAATTCTTTTCGAAATCTGTCCTCCCCTTTGTCCTCATTTTAGTGTTAAGTCAATATATTTCGCGAGACATGGAGCTTCATCGAAAGCAAGCACCCGATAAATCTTTTTCAATCTCATTCCCATCCGAAGATAGAATTCCAGCAACTTGTAGTGAAGACGTATCTCTCTCTATCCATCACACTTGTAATCAGTCGACCGCCCTGCCTCGGAAATTCATAGTGATGTGGTGCTAATGGCAAATCGCTGTGTTCTTCATGTAATTCGGCTGGGTATTCTAAGTCTACTTCTAGAAAACTTGGTGGAAAGGTGGCGCCGGGTCCCCACGCTCCGCCGGCTCCGCCCCCCGCTCCGCCCCCTTCTTCCCATTCTCCCACTCTTCCATCGTCATCCAATGAAGTCCGCCCGTAGGCATTGCCTGACTCATTGCCCAGCCGTAGAGATTGTTTGCATCGAGATATTTTATTTCGGTCACCGGCTTCTCCGGATCGTAATTCCCGCCGGCGGGGCCAGCGTAAGCAGGATGATTTGTCTGTAAATAATGAATATTACACTGGCTGATACCACCTCTAATTCCCCGTTGTACGAAAGTCATCTGCTCAGCATCTTGAATGAGTCCAAACTTATTACCCGTGTAAAGTAACATAGCATCCCATGTCAAGCCAGGCGCTGACATGTATGGGCCGGATCTAACTTATATGCTTCTAAACATGTGTCGCGAAAATTTTCGAATATATTTGCAAGAAGTAGAACATCCGTCTCACAATAGAATTCCATATAATCTTTAATCGTACGACATCCAACTTCATCCCATACTCGCAAAGCATGTTCGTAATCAGACTCAGAAATCCCCTCTTCCGTCAATTCGCTATAAAATTCCCCCCTCTCCGGAGCTCCTCCTCTCCCAGTCTGTCAACCGAGTCTAAATATTCGTAGGGGAAGAAACCTTTCGCCCTTTGAATGTCCGGGTACGTAAGTGGTACTGCCGTCCATCCGTGGTCCGGCACAGTTTTTGCCAACTTCGCCAATGACCCCATCATCAGCTGAGCACTGTCCATAAACTTTATAGAAAAGAAACGTCTCTTTATCTCCCTCTTCCCTCCGGCAACAACAATTGAGGCGTGAAAAATAAATGTTTTCGAGAGACCCATAATTCCTCCATTGCTCGTCTTAGCTATAATTTTAGGCTCTGGTCCGGAACCCCCATCATCTCCTTCGGTAACGATTTCATGTAATTCTTTCAAAATAAAAGAACCATCGTATCCCTTGAGGTTGTGAAAGTAGATAGGAATGGTTCTCGACGGCCGGCATCCTTCGCAATAGAATGTCGCCTCCTCCTTCACTACTCGGTATCCTGCCGGCTCTCCACATGCAATACAGACTGGATCACATCCGTCGCGCCGGTAATTAGAAGGATCCCTCATCGGTATTATTTTCCAATAATACGATTTAGAATAATACTCGGCCCGTTCTTTCATATCCTTTAGAAAGTCTGTAACACAGGAGAGACCTGTGAATGTTCTTTTACCATAAACAGTGGGTCGGCCCGGCCTCGTTCCGAAGGGGTCCGCGATCCTCCCCACCCCCGTTCCACCATAACATACGAAAGACAAATTGGAATGTGTCGGCCGGTCCCCTTCTCAATAATTGCCTCAGTATCTGCATAGACGACGTAGGAGAAGGAACCTTCTTCCGATGTCCTTCAAATTGACACACTTCCTTAGGAAAATCTGGCTGGGCAGTGTCTGTTCCACAGTATACCTGATGTTTTTCTAATTCTTCTGTTGACTTAAAACCTCTTTTACAAACCGGACAAATACACTTCCGTCTGCGCTCATTCTTTCGATTAGTACGAGAATTACGAAGGCGATTTTCCGCAGTAATTGGTACGAAGTGAGAACGGCCGCCGTCTTCGCCAACTATCAGTAAGATATTTGCTATTTGATTCCTATCACCTTCGGAACGGGCTTCACCTTCCGTTCCGTCAGGGGCTCCGCCAGGGGCACTATATAACACAGTTATGTCGGACGGGGGAGCGGGATCATTTTCGTAGATCTGAAATACTTGAAGTTTGATGCCTGGATTTTGCTGCTCGAAGCGCCTGAATACAGTCAGATCGGCGGGCGTGGGCGTGGGAATACCTTCCCAACAGTAGTCAGCCATAAATGGGGCGTACGTATTCCATTTTCTCCTTACCTGACCACATTTCTTTTCACGAAACTCGGGGTCGGCCAACTTTAAACTTGCTACGATGGCGTATTGAAAACAGTTCTCGCTGCCCGAAGGTAGCACCAGATCGCTCACACAATGCTTATTTTTTAACCATCTGGGAAGTTGGACTGCGCCAGCCCCAGCCCCGAGTAAAACTTCTACTAGAATTACTTCAAAATTAAGTATCTCCTCGAGAACGAGACCAGAACCCTCAACATTTTCAATTGTATCAAGCATACGATCGTAGCGATCTATTAATTGTTGCCCCACATCCGATCCCGATCCTCTTACATCTTTTGTGTATGTATCATTTAATTTAACATACAATGAACGCGGTTGTGTATTACCAGTTTTCGGATCCGATAATTTGACTTCCATTTCGGTAAAAACAGAGTACATCTTTCGTTCCGAATGGACCATACCTTCAATATCCACCAGCTCCCCGATATCCTTGACTCGCTTGACTTCAGGAAATTCTTTTCGTAAAACTGCTCCCTTGAATGCTGTATGTAATCGACGGGCCATAATAATCTTTATGATATATACTATCCTAAAATTTTTAAAATGAAAAAATAATTATTCTATGATAGGTCATCAAAATCCACTATAATATTTTTGGCAGCATTTATTTGTTTATATATCTCGCCTAATCTTTCTAAGTCGACTAGTTCTTCCACATCTTGAATTTCTGGTTTATTAGGCGCAGCACAAAATATAATCTCTCAACAGTGAAAGAAAGAGCACGCTTACTTAAGCGCGGTTTAAATGCTAAGAATTCTATCTTACTACCTTTTCGGATATTACGAGGTACAATAGCAGGATTTTCTCGGACTGGTAGTACGGACTCACTGTTTTAAAACCGCAGTCAATTTCTTGAACCATATCAATACATGTAGCGAAATCGTGATTTCTCCCTCTCCCTCTCCCTCTTTTAAACTGAAATTTAAAATACCTCATGCCCGGCTGCGCCCCGCTCCCTCGCTTCTGATACACTTTAGATGGATTGTAAAATCCAGTAGTATTCTTGGAGTGAGCGGCCAGGCTTAGAGCATAACTTTTAGCAGTAGATGCATCGAAACTTTCACCTAGGGTACGGAATATTATTAAATCAGTAAACTTTTGAAGACTCAGTTGCCAACTGACACACCACCCCATCACATGTAGCTGGATCTCCTCCCGAACCATATTTAGGTCCGATGTTGAAAACTACTTCTAGCTCACTGTCTACGTATATGAAAGGATCTACATATTCACCAAATACTAATTTGCCTCCATCATCAATTTTGATGTTTTCTCCGGTTTCAAGTATTTTTATTGCAGTTGAAATAGAAAGGATTGTCATTGTCTTATCGTATATATCTTAATAAAAAATAATTTTAAAAAATTTTTTTCTATGATATAGTATCCTAAAATGTCATACATATTCATAAATGGACCAACTGGAAGTGGTAAGAGTTACGATGCAATAAATTTGGATCCGTATCACGTACCAGAATTTGACACTAGTTTTTCCAGCAACATTGCCGACTTTTATAATGGGCGCCACGTTTCGATTGCTGATTTTCAGAACCAGTTTATAGAACATACGCTTAGTTTACAATGTCAGGCTGGGAGGAGGAGGGAGGAGGTTTCCTCCTCCCCCCTCCCTTCAGAACAATACATTATTTGTGACTCTTCCATAATTCAACATCTGACTTTTTCTCGAATCCGGGGCGTTTCCGTGGCAACGGAAGAAAAAAAGATTGTTTCTAGAGCATTTGACCATTTACCCAGTTTCATTATCATATTCAAAGATATGCCTTGGGATTATTGCAGGCGGAATGTGTTGACTCGAGCCAGGTCGTACGAAATAGCCGCCTTAGAAGAACTAGAAGAGATTCACAATAAGTTCAAACAGACTTTCTTAGAAATTTGCCACGACTACAGACTTCCATGTTTGGTAATTCGGAACGCTCTTACCCCCCTCGTTCTCAAGAATATACTTAATCCAACAATTGATACCGAGACAGTCGGACCAGTAGAATATCCACGAGCTTTTGACTTTGGAATTGCATGGAGCGGCGGCAGCCAGGGATTTTTATGACGGTTTTTCCGAAGGTGAACTTGAAAAAGCGTACTTCCCACCTGGTCAAGAACAACTAGAACAACCTCGAGTCTCACTAAAGAACCTACACAAACTTCTTAACGCTTGTGAATCTGTGTGTGCTTATAATGCTTCGTTTGACCTACGAGCACTTGACATTATGAAACCCTACGGTTCTGTAACACCGGACTTTGAAGTTACTTGTCTATGGCTTATGTCAGTTGTGTACATTATACTTCAACCAGAACTTATCGATAAAGCTGAACAAGGGGGACTCGAAAGAACGGACTGTGGTAACATGAGAAGTCGTTTTGAAGATCTTGCAAACTTAATATGTCCTCCGGAGGAACTGAGGGGCCCCCACCTCATCCCATACGGCCGAAAAAGATGCAATAAGTGAACATTACTTACGACAGTACATGATAAATACTTGGCCAGGTGGGGGGTGGAAGTGGGGTGGTAAACTGACACTTTCGGCTTTCAAGAAATTAAGACTTTTTCCATGGTACTTATTGAATAACTTTCGTAAATACTTACGTTAGTACTTACGTAGTACTTGACAAGTACCATGGACAGGAACTTACGAAGTACTTACGTAGTACCATGGACAGGAACTTACGAAGTTCTAATAACATTTTCCTCCGGCTCCCAACTATTGAAACTTTCTGGATAACCTTTCCATTTTATCAGATAATATTTCTTTCCTCTAATTTTTTTCGTCTTCAAAATTCGTTCTACTCTGTACAGCTCGTCGGCTCCCCGGGCGCTCTGAAGTTCATCAGAATAGAAAGTGCCGAGTATTTCCTCTCCATTCAGATCTTTTATTTTGTAAACTGGTGGTGTTCCCAAGCCAGCTGCGTACACAACTTTTGAAACTACGAAAATCTCCTCTGTCCAATTTGGCAAATATCCTTTCTTAAAAGTGGTCTTGTATTTTGTAATTCGGACACGTTCTCCCGGCTTGAATTCAGGGTCAACTCCCCCGGCTGCCAACTCAGGACTGAATAGTGTATAAAATGCCTGCCAATCGTTCTCCTCTGTTACGTCCCTGGGTTTCATTTTGATACTTCCGTGAACGGTGTTATTGTAATTCTCGAGAAGGTGGGGGTAGAATAGAAAGCCATTCACGTGTCTGTCTGTATGTAAAGTATTTCCACATCATCGTCTTGAGGGTCCGATTAAAACGTTCAACGACGCTAGCTTTTTTGTCACTGTAGGTGTGAAACCAATGAATGCCTGACTCCTGGAGCCACCCCTGCATTTTTCGATTAGTAAATTCCCGCCCTCATCTGTCTGAAGTTTGTCGGGTCTTCTCCCAGATTTCTTAATCACATCTTGTAGTGCCTTCAGAGTGTCATCGGCCGTTTTTGACTGTATTGGCCTAGCCCAGGCATATTTACTGAGTACATCGATTACTGTTAGCATGTATCGAATGTTATGATTCTCTTTTGCGAATGCTGCAGGGAATTCCACAAGGTCTGCTTGCCACTGTGAGTCTATCGATGTTACAAAAACGCGTCGGACGCCCGTAGCATGAGAACGAGGTACCGGTTTATGTAGATTATAAGTTAGCTGAGTTTTTAACCAGTCCTTCACCTCTTTCTTAGTGACGTGGAGTCCGCTGGCCCGTGCTGCGTCATACAATTTTTGTACACCTCCAAAACCATTTTCGGGTTGTAATATAATTCTCTAAGAGTTCCTTCGGCTTCAGCTTCCATAATTGTTATATTATACGAATAATTTTATGTCGTACGGATTCCGTAAACGAAATACTAGTTTACTGAATGGCCTGGATTTCAATTGCTTGATTAGGCCCACGGCTTCCCGTTCTGACACCTCCATTCCATATTCTTTTATAATAGTTTTGTTGTCTATCTTGTTCGGTGTGTAAAATAGTACTAACATCTGTATGTTTTCCCTAATGGTTTACTAATACTAGTATATTGTTGAGTCAGAACCCAGACAGATAATCCGTCATGTCTTGCGCTGAAACCAAGTTGGACTAAAACGTTACTGCGCTTCTTCATATCTTTGGACGAGGCGCAGTCGTCGAGGATTATTAAAGTGTTCGTGCCGGCCCATTCTTTATGCACGTAGGTTAATGTATCATCCACTGCATCGAGTCCGACTGGAATATAAACACATTATCATCGGTGAAAATGAATCTTCTATTATACGCTTTATTATTCATGAATGTTGGGCAAATGAATATCACATATTCGAATTTCCTTAAGTACGGACCGGTGAGGAGGTCCAACATAAATTCTGTTTTGCCAGAATATGTCGGTCCAGTTATAATCATGTTGAATGGTGGGGTTACGTATATTGACATTTCCTCTGGATCTATATACTGTAAATTAATGAATCTCTTCTAGTTCTTTTAAGTTACTGGTTCGAGTTAGATGAAACCCAGTCACATCGACAGCATCTGAATGAACTATATAGTTAGTGACTTTATTCCAGTACCTATAATAGTAATGAATATTGCTAAAGATAACAAACCAATTTTACCATATTCGTGAATAGGGTCTACGCTGGTCGTAGATGCTGCCCGTTCTGGGGAGGGGAGGGGAGGCCCCCGAGTCGTGTCATTGTGAGGTGACTCTCCGGGCTCGTCCTGCCACTTCACGGGATCCCCCCCTTCCATCTCATGTACAGCACTTTCTCGAACTTCCGTGTTTATATCACCATTCACTCCGAAGACCATAGATTCTGTTGCGTATTGCAATTCATTATTATAACCCGAGATTGCCGGGCCCGAAAGAATGACCATTTCAGACGGTAAGAGAAGTAAATTTGGTGGAGACTGCCATATCAAGTTTGACACCAGTATTCATTATTGTGTCTTGATATCGCCGATAACTGATTACTTTGTCGGTATTGCGAATTTCATCTTCGAGGAGAACGCCGAATTCTTTTCGGACTTGCTCTGCACTGCCAGTATCGCCCACAATGGTACTGCGAATATTTGCTTGTGCGCCGAGTATGCAATATACGTAGGCTTCAAGACTTTCGTTGAGGCGGGCGAGACCGGCCTTTGTTAGTCCCGAGTCTCCTGTCAGAGGAATGAAACTATTGTATTGTCCCTCCGATCCATCATTTCGGAAGAAATAGTAGTGCGGTCGTTCTTTGTCGGACAATTTATGTTTTTTCTTTCCAAAAATGGTATGTGTATAGAAAACGCCTCCGTCGGCGGAGAGGAAAAAGTCCTGACCGTTGTATATCGCTTTTGGCTGTCGAACGGGACCACGATTAGTGTAATATTCATAACCATAACCAAGACCTTTATTTTGACCTTTTCGATAACGAAAGTCGGACTTCGTTGGACTTATATTTCCAAATTCTGTACATAGAAGTTCATATTGGACGAGATTGTATGGATTGTCGCCCGCTTTGAAGGTGGGGGTATCGTCTGGAAGTGCAACGCCCATTTCGTGAAGGATCCGACGTATTGTAAAGTATACATGAAAACGACAGAATGATCGTATTTGCGGCGGAAATTTCTTATCGAAGAGATGGGTGAATGATATACCACAACCAGTAGTGCTGCACCATACGGCGAAATTTAATTGCTGGTCCCAGTATTTCATGTTTGGACCGCTCAGCCAGACATTACTTTCTTTAGCTGATCGATGAGTGATTACGTTATCTTTGAACACATCCCGAGGATGAAAAGTAAATTTTTCTGTCGGCGTTACATATATTTCTAAGTCCATGAGAATAGGTTTTATTCCCCCGTCCGGTTTGGAAGGGGGGGAATCAGCATGCTGTACTGTCGGTACGCTCGTCTTATTCAATTGAAAAGCAACTGGGAATGCGTCTGTACTCATTATTCGTGTTTCTATATACATATAGATTTAAATGGAGGAGAATTTTCCCGGAATCCCTGTTGGAATCCCTATCGGTACGGTTCTGTTAGGGGTACTAACATTCCAGACTATGTTAATACTTTATTTCGGATTCAGGTTTAAACGAATTTTTTATTTTTTACTAAGAATAGATAACATACTGCAAACAATGGAGAATTTAATAAAGTCATCGGCAGCGGCAAATATGACAGCGCCCTACCGGAACGGTTCCGAAGGGGCTTCGGCACCTTCAGCGCCTTCGGACAATAATCAATCCATAATAGAGACAAAACGTGAAAAAATACTCTGTGTCATCGCAAGTGGTCAAAGTAAGTTATTTTTTGGTAAGGAGATTTCAGTTGCTGACGTAGAAAAATGGAAAGATGAAACGGTGGTTAAAGCCTTCAAAATGTACGAAGCGAAATACAGTTCTCTTATAAGTGATACCATCACTCAAAGTTTCATAGATCTAGGAGCCCGTGCAATCAGTCAGGTAGTTCCAATCGATGATCGAGATAACTATGCCACTGATCTTAAAAAGGATTTTATTCTAAACAGTGAAATAAAACGATTATCAGGACGGATAGGGTACACATGGGGGCCCCTGATTGCTCTAATTTCCACCGGTTTAATTACGGGTAAACATTTAAATTTTAAAAAATCGGGTTTAATATAGTACCTGAAATAAATGGATTCAACTTCAACGACTCAGCAAACGCTTCCGCCAGGGACTCCGTCAGAAGCCCCGCCGACGACCCCCACACCGCAAACGGCTCCGCCGACTCCGACACAGCGCAACATAGAGAAAGTGACGTTACCGCCGAAGCATCCAGGGAGAGTTGCTGCGGGCAAGAAATTAGCGGAATGGAACAGGCAAAACAGGGAGAAGAAACTAAAAGCAATGGAGGGGGGGAGCGATGCGGTAGCAGACCTACCGCCTACAATGAAAGAACAGTGTGATAATAATTCACGCTGGTATAATAAATGTTATCTTGTTTTAGGAATTGTGGGAGTTTCATTGACTGCATTAGGGCTATATTGGGGGCGTGCTCGACATACCCCCTGTTCCGTCCGGAAAGATCCTCCACAGAAAGCGAAAAAAACAGAGCACGTAGCAGCTCCATCCGGAACAGTTCCGACAGGGGAGGGGGAGGGGGAGGGAGAGGGGGGTGTTCCCAGCTCCTCTACATTGTATGAGATGGATTAACTCCCCATATTTTTTATTTTTATTTTTTATTTTATATACTAGTCAGCAATCATGGATATTAAAACAGTTGTAAACACAATGTACGATGGTATTGTAATCGCAGGACTTGCGATGGGATATCTTATGATCTCCAGCAAATTTCTGAAAATAGAGGTTGGCGATCCAAGTAGACCAAATTTAACTCGCTTGGCAAAATTAGGCGGTGCGACTGCTGCCGCGGTTGCGACCAAAGATCTCCTTGAACAGAAAAATATTATTCCTGCAGAACCTTATACTTCGTAATAATAATATTCATCGAACATTTATACTTAGTAATATATACATACAACGTACAACAATGATCATTTGGATTGAAAGCCAAACAGGTGAACCTGTTACTGTTAATTTTTACCCTTGTATTGACACGACACAGTTTACGAAGATAAGACTGCTAGAGTGCGGACTATATAATTCATGGCATAACATAACATCGACGAATAATGTAATAAAATATCAAGAAGGTGACCAACCGAAGAAGACTAAATCAATACGTCCAGGTAACTACAATATCGATACGTTAAACAAAGCAATCGGGTTGAAGCAAAAAATTAATTTTGAAAAACATCTGCCGACAAACCATGTTTATCTAACTTTGGCTAAAGATATTAAAGTTTATTTTAATGCCACAGGTAGCTTCGCCAACATCGTCGGCTTTTCAGATAAACCTGAGGACAACCCAGTTATAAAAAGTACTATTAGTCCGAAGAGAGTGGATTTCTTAACAGTCACTAAATATATAGTTCATTCAGATGTAGTCGATGTTACTGGAAATTATGTTTCATTTGGTTCGGGTGCCTCCGGAGGATACATACAGGGGAAAGTATCGAACTGTTTACAAATACTTCCCATCCGGGATACGAGAGAAATAAGTGAAAAGGTTACTTACGATTTTAAAAACGGAGCAATTTCTATGCCATTGAGAAAAGGGGGAGATTACATGAATTCAATGCGTATCTGGATAACAGATCAGGATGGGAACATGATCGATTTCAATAACTGGCCAATTAGCTTTTGTATTGAATTATTGTAGTCCCGAAGCGGGGCCGGTGTAACCCTATCGGAAGATAAACCATCCCACGACCAATCCTCCAGCAATATATATCATTTCATATTTCTTTTGCTCAGGACTGGGTTGATAATAATCTGAGAATTGAACTGGCCCTTCGGAACGACCTGATGCATAGTTGGCTTGCGCCGCTGCTTCTTCCAGGATTTCTGCATCTGTATCTCTTAATTCTGCCGCAGCATGCGCATCCTTTGCTTGATTTTCTCTTTCCCAGTCAGCCTGTAGTAATCTTTTTTCTGACCAGACGTTGCGATCATGTTCAAATTTTTCTAATGCTTTATCATGTCGGATCTTTTCTTCAATAAGAGCGTCACCATTACCAGAAAGCTTTTGTCCGATAATATTTCCTCCTGTAAATGCCGTTGCATTTAATACAGCACCGAGAACTGTCATTCCTATTGCTGAAGCCATGACTGTGTATTGTATATTACAAGGTATTATTTTAATTTTCACTGTATATAGGTCCCTACGGAGTATGTCTGATCCAAGTGGCTTTGGTCTAGGTACAATTCGTATGCAAAATCTTGAGCTTGAAGATCTGAGTGATGTTAAAGTTAACAATAATACTAAGATGGCTGCTAATCATAATAAGGATTACGTCCTTCGTTATAAAGACCGCGAAAAATATTTCGTTTTAGCCAATGCCGCGGTGCAATCCCACGAGCATGCTGTAGAATTTTCCGAACTTAAAGACATTGATGAAACTGTAATTGACGCCACAAAGGCTTCGAATGATCCTACTCCTTTTGCTCTGACATGGGATGGGGATAGTCAGAAATTCATGCCTTATAATGTGCCGCGTAACATCTTAGATATATTGGATAGTGAAATGCAGGAGGTGTTGCTGAACCACCAGGAACTCCGAATGTGATTTATTTTGATAGCAATGTAAACAAATATAAATTGTTAGATTTCGTAGTTGGCTTACTCCTACGAATCCATACATTGCACTTCTTGGTATACCGATTCACCTTAAAATTAGTCCTCTTAATACAATAATAAGGCAGATAATACACTAAGAAGGTGGATAAACGAGGGGGAGAATTATTGCTCGTATACAGCTAGCGGAGTTCCAGTTAGATTATTTTGGGACACAACTTTAAAGAAACTGGGTCTTAAAAGTGTCGGTGATGAGGCAGCTGTTCTCACTTTACAGACTGTAAATCAACAGATGACTGATAATATGAAAATACTTCAACATGGTACAGTTCTCATTAGATGTGTAAAGTTAGCTACTGGAGATGAATTTGACGATTTGGTTGGATATTATGCTATGAAAACAGATAACAGAACAACTTGTGATATTATCATAAGTATTGATAAAGATCGGGGAGGGGAAATGAGTATTGAATGTTTTGTTGGTGGGAATAGAATAGAGAACGACTTAGGAACTACATTTGTACGTAGAGATAAAAGAGTGAACACTTTAGATATCAGTACCATTCATCTGAAACGTCTCATATTATTTGAAGTAATGGTCTTCCGTCACATTTTAAGTTCAGAGGAAATTACTAAAATTTTATCTATCAGGTGAACAAGTTCGCACCGATAGGAACTCCGAGTTCAACATCAGCTAGACTCCGCGACCGGCCGGCCGGACTGACAACGGGGGTCCTTTATATAGGCTAGTTTGATGGTGATGACTCACACGGAATTTCCCGTACACCTTCGGAACGTGTATAAACATGCTCAGCAGGGAATTTCCCCGCTTAGTTCAGGACAATGCACTGCTGCGCGTGCGTGAGTTCGTATATAGGTCAGGGTTATACTTTAGTTACATGGATGGTTAATTTTTCCTTCGCTTCATGTAGATAAATGAATAAAATGGGGTGTAAAATTCTTACTTCATCCCAGTTGACCACGTTTTCTTTACTACTTTAGAAAACAACATTCATTTGACAGTGGTTGGTTGCTCCACGTCTATTAGGGAAACTGACGAGGTCGGACACACAAGCACGTGTGTTCAGTCGGCTCTATAAGGTAGTACGCGTCTCAAAAATGAAATGCTTCAACTTTTTTCCCGAACCTTCCTTAATGAAATATAAATTTTACTATACCCAAACGGGATTCGAACCCCCACACACTCACGGCAACATCGCCTAGCTGCTAGGCCTCACACAAAACCAGTCGGCCACTGCTTCCAACCCAAAAGAGTTGGTCACAGTAACCGACTTAGATGTTTCAATTCTGTGCGCGACCGAACAACACGGTATGCGTGGAGCAGACGACACACAGACACAGTACACACACAAAGTACACACATATATAGTAATCGGAAAAGCACAAAGCTTTTTACTGAGCTATCAGACAGACTCGGGGACAAGTAAATATCCACCAGCAGAACTGTCCACTCAGGTTAAAGAAATATAAATTTTACTATAACCCAAACGGGATTCGAACCCCCACACACTCACGGCAACATCGCCTAGCTGCTAGGCCTCACACAAAACCAGTCGGCCACTGCTTCCAACCCAAAGAGTTGGTCACAGTAACTGTCAACAATTCTCTCACCAAATCAAGAATAAAAATTATGGATCACCGATTAGAGAAACAGCTTACCCAACATATATCGATATGTGAAATTCAAAATGGCCGCCAACTCTGTCTTAAATCATAGGGTCTATAGTTAATTTAACGGGGGGGGGAATTAATTCGGGGAACTTACAATTTTCACTAAATTAAGACTGATTTTGTTCTTATTTCAAGAGCTTTAAAATAAGCAACATAAGCAGTAGACTAGAAAGACATTTGAAAAAAAGTCTGAATATCTGTCCTCGATGCGCATTCTCCCTTGAAATAATGTGTTTGACTATCATTGTTTGTTTGATTGCTGTGTGAATGATAGGTAAGACGAGTGTTGCTGGGACATCCATTGAACAAGTTGCAAGTCAGGATCGAGACACTTCTGGCCATGTGAACTCCCGATGCAAGTAAGTTCTTCTGTGTAGTTTAATATTAACGCATTCAACGTATGCAGTATATCGAAGAGAAACACGTCCACGTCAACTCAGACCTGTACTACAAAAACTATTGTACACTTAAAACCACAAAAATAGATGAAGCCCCATTTTCTCTTACTCTCATTTTTTGTACTTTTGTTCGGTTTTTAAAATATTGTTCCTTGTTCTACTCCGCAAACCAAGTAAAAAGTCTTGTATTTAACTTGTAAACTGCTTGTATGTTGTGTAGTACTAGTGTGTTCTTAATACTGTTTACGACTGAATTTTATCCCGGACTAGAATCCATATAGACCTTTTTCCGATAATTCCACAATGCATTGCTGTGGTTTTATCAAACACCGTATATACACTCAAAAAAAAACAACGAAAACACACGGATTTGTGTTGTATAACGGATTGTTATAGAAGAATGACACAAATTTGCAATACCAAATAATGCCCCGTGTATATTCTAACCATCAGCGACGAAATATAGGTCAGGGTGTAATCTGCCATAGAGTTCTATGATTAACATACCCTGCGTGTACCCTATGGCTAAAAAAAAGGCCCCATCGTAATGTATGCTTTGCATACCCTGACTCGCACTGGATCATGGAAGCGGTAAAAGAACTATCGCATATGCTATGTAATGCGTGGTGTGTTTTGCAAGTTTTCGCTTTAAATTTCGTAACACTGTACAGAATTGGACAGTAAACAGTTTTTTTTGTTGAAGAAAAAAACACAAATGCAAATATTGTCAAGAGTCACAGATGTTGTCTCTTTAATGGTTGTTACTGCTCACTATTAAACCAAGGGTTCTACACGTATTAGTTTGTCGGCCATAATTTGTGCGAGTCAAATTTGATCGAGATAATGATTGCGTATATAGCCTGAGTCACGTGGTCGGACGAGGGCACAACTTGCCACTCCAGAGAGCTAGAGTGGTAAAATATGCAGAAATGAAGTATTGATAAAAAGTGTTTCCTTAAAACTAAGTGTGATTTCATTCGTCATTTTTGTTCAAATTAAAAAGCCCTCGATCGACACGCTGTTATTGCACTGTTGATCGCAGTTGTATAGTCATAAGCTGATATGCCCACTCGTTGCTTTCACTGATTGGCCCCTAAGATCCTTTATAAACTACCTTAGGTCTGACAATAATTTACTAATACCAATGCCATAGATTTTACACGCATCGAACTCGTCGATGGGTTGTGCAGTTTTCCCATCATGAACTCAAGGCTTATCTCATCTCTCCAATGTGACTCCATATTAAGCTACATGTATTTTTGAAATTACATGTATTTTTTAACAGGTTTCATCTTCTTATAGAAGCTTTCAATGACTTTTATCTGGGAACGAAACCTTATCTTTCAGCTCTGGCCCCCGAAATGTGATACTTCAGAAAACAAATAAGTGTACGAATGCTGCCTGTACGTCTTGAAACTTCCGTAGGAAGTCGATTTCCTGACGTCTAAGAAAAGTGTTGTACGTCTATTACCTCACGTTACTGAAACACCAGTCGTTTTCCCGTTGGAAAAGACGTCCTCACCCTAGCTTCACCTGGCCCCGTCACGCTTTCTAAAAAAGCTCATAATTCCAAACGAAATAGCGCCTCAGGAATTTATGGCGATTTTCGGATTCCCAAGGGTGGTATCAACATTAAAAATTTGGACGGCTGCGGCAAAATATCTAAACGGTAAAAGGAAGTCAATAGCAAAGTATGGTGTATTTTTTTCGACTAGGTGACACCAAGTCGATATTTCTCACTCAGTATTTATCAGGCAACCTCCCCTAGGAGTAAGCAATGACACAAAGTTCAAAAGAAATTCGGATGTCATCAAAATATGTTCATGACAGAAATGCATTTTTCATTCGTGAACACATCATATTTAGTAGGATAATGTTGAAACTGACTTCAACTCGCGTAGACGACTTCTGTGATGTGCGGTTCGCGTTACTACTCTGTTCCTGTGCAAATAGACTATCGCGTGTGTATTAATCTCAGGCTGAACGGCTGTTTTGTGTGGTGCACGCTGTTCAGACAGAGACAATGACGAATAAATAGTATAGGCGGTCATGAAAGTTGTGTGATAGGTAACTTGACTGTATGCCTATTCTGTAGGTTTTTATATTGTGGCATTTACGCGAATATCATGAGACAAAGACAAAAATATTGATATGTCTGAGGCCCTTCAGAACTGAACGAGCAAAAACATACACAGAGTATGTGTACGCACAAAACATATGTCACAGCGTTCAAACAAAAGAACCCTGTTTTAAAATATGGTTTCACACAACGATGTAGTCGTCCACTTCAAATTTACAAGCGATAAAATTTCCGTCGATTAGCTCTATCACGTCGCCATGCCATTAGAAAATTAAAATGATGCAAAGTACACATGTAATCATGTAGAGTGCGACTGAAATGAATATGTTAATTATTCATAATTGACTGCTAATCGGGTAAGCTTCTTTCCTCTGCCGGTTCGGAATTTTTGCTATTTTTGTAGGTATCTGTGAGCGCGGTAAAAGGTTACCTACCTTTGTGATACAACTGTGTCTGGCCGAATGAGACAGTCACAAACGTACACGCAAGGTACAATAGCACTGTTGGGAGATCCTTGAGCGAACCCATCGCACGACTTGATGTATCCAGGCTGCGTCAGTCGTGCCAACACCACCTGTTTTGTGGAATCCAGTCTGAGTTTGCGGTTAAATTTAACCCTGGTATCAAGTCAAAATGCAGATTCCTTGATCTACCTTCAACAAGTCAATTCTGCTTAAACCTCAAAACATCCTGACAGACACAACCCGATGCGTTTAGCTTTGCTGAGCGTCCCAAGCTCGACCGGACGTCCCGTATCGTCGACGCAACTGGTTTTTATTGAGTGACAAAAGCATTATGGTTTCTTTCTCTCTTTTGTCAGCGGAATTTGTGTCAGGCAGTGCCCTCTAGACGAATGAAAATTAATACATGTATTGTCAAGGGATTTACCTTGCCGCCTGGCATTGGCACGACGCGATGACATACCTAGCACAGCTGTCACACACAGAGAACCTCAGTCACAATAATTGTTATCTTGCCGATGATATTAGAATGATGTTTTTGATGATGATGATGATGATGATGATGATGTGATGATGATGATGATGATGATGATGATGATGATGATGATGATGATGATGATGATAGAAATGAAGATGATGAAAATAGAGATGATGATGATGATGATGATGATGATGATGATGATGATGATAGAAATGAAGATGATGATGATTTTCATGATGATCGTGATCATAAACATAATCATGCCGATCATGATATGGATCATGATTATGATAATCTTGATCATAATCATGCCGATTATGATATGGATCATGATGATCACTTTAATTTGATGTGACTGTAGATGTACAAGTAGCAGAGGTCATAAAATTATCGTGTAGTGGATTAAGTAGGAAGTAGCTGGTATTTGCATCGATCAACGTTGTTCATATCAGAATAGAATAGCGATAATTTTTGTGTTGCTATGGTAGTTTTAAAGGTAAACAGTCGACGGAACTTCACCTGTGCGAGTTTCTTGTTAACAAATTATGTATTTCGTGCACGATATCTAATGCACGTGCACGATATCATAGCTGCAACATTTAAATTATACGATGTAGATTATGACAGACATGGTATAACTTTCATGATCGTACCTTGGATGAGAGTTTACATCGGTCTTATGGGTCCCATACGACCTTTGCGCAGTTCCGATGACTGTATCCCTCTAAAACGGACATCCTTACTCTTGTTTTTAGCCCTGATTTTCCAAACGGAGGATCCGTTCAGCTGGACTAAAACTTTTCACAGGAAGAGTTTGTCAAGATTGTTAACTAAGGTTCAGGGAAGTACGAATATTCAACGGAAAGTCGATATACATTACAAGTAATGCCGCTCCTTTATTTTGACAAGCGTTGATCAATAGCTGCATGACTTTAACACCGCGATACGGTCACCATGGTAACTAGACGATGAAATGTATCTCATTCTTGATGTTATGTCGTATTTGAAGCTCATGTAGTACACTTCTTTACAATGACAAGGCCGCAGTTGTGTGTAAATGCCATCCATCTGTTTTTGTATCAGGAAAAACCTCAATGACCTTGACCAAAATATAGAGGCGGCAAAGGCAAAATGACAAGGTGGTTACAAGAGAGTGATAAAATGCATAAAGAGTAAATATAGGGGGACAAACGCTGTACTCAGATGCATTTTGAATAAAATATAGTTTGGTTCAACGTCAGTTATTACAGTAATTGACGTCATCTTTTTAATTAACCTGAGAAACTAATAGTAACAAATTTGCATAAAAGTTAATGTTATGAATTTCTAGGGTGCGTCTCAATGCCGGTTTCGCATAAATAAATTCCCATCGGGCTAAGCGGTAATAAATTACCATGATAAAAGGTAGGTGGAGCTGAGTAATTGCTGAAACTGTTTCAGGTAAAAGAGGAAATAGTTTCTCACTAGAGTACAATATACCATCCTGCGTGCCGACGTCAGAACGCAACACTGGATTAAATTACAAGACTCTGTTAGCCTTTCCTCATAATAATTTGAAAAAATTCACCATGCACTTTCTTGAGGCTTTTCAGAATTTCCCCATGCAGTGTCTTGAGGCTTGGGTCCGGGTGTCATTCCAACGTTACAGTGTTGTGCATTGTCAACCGCTTTGCCGTCAAAAGATGCGACAAAAGCTGTTGGCACAGGCAGAAATTTACGACAAGATGATATGTTGACTGTAGGTGTATGCCTTCAATCTGACGGAAAAGGCGGCTGCGTCTAAAAGGCGATCGACTTCCCATCTTTGCTCCACAGAGACAAATCATAAATGAAAGGGTAATTTTGATCAGGTGGAAGTCATTGGCGTAGCGCTGACTCAGACTTTCTGAACCGTTCGTTCAACAACTGAGTTCTGTGTTCGCCCTTGATCATAGACACACCTTATGCATTTAATATGAAAGTCAATTCGTAATCGACCGGTTACAGGTGAACAGATCCCATCGCCAAGTTCTATCATTATATCGACATCTAGTGCTCACATGACAGATTGCGAAGTTAATCACGTGACTACTATCATAGATTAACGAAGGTGTCTACATATCTTGCAAAATTCACAGGATGCTAACGTAATTGGAAAATTAAGAATTCAGTTCATCAGTATTATCTAAGCCTTTCCGGTCATATGTTTGAGTTAGCCTTGATCATTTCTCGACTGAAGAACCTACTGAAATAAACACACGTTTTTAAACAAACGTGTGTTTACTGAAATTAACAAGCTTGTCCGACATAACCGGTGATTGCCAACTACACATGGTTTTTGCCATGTCAACATTACCATAGTAGAGTTGATGGCAATATTTGACCATCTTTTGTCCTAATATCAATCAATAATGACTTCAGATTTACATAGGCTAATATATATATATATATATATATATATATATATATATATATATATATATATATATATATATATATATATATATATATATATATATATATATTAAAACAATTTAAAGCGACAAACAACAAATAAAAAACAAATCCCCAGAAAACGATGATAAAAACAAACCCAAGACAGTGGGCTGCTACGATCTGTACAAATCAGTTAATTGAGTAAATTAATGAATGCATTCGACGTATCAGATGCGACAGAGGGTCAACCATGAGTGGACTTCCAATAGCTGCGTTCTTTCAAGTTTAATTCCGCTTAAAACAAAAATATTGAATGATAAGATGTCAGCCATGACTCAAAGTATTAGCTGATAGATAACTCGGGCCCGTGGGGTATTCATTTTTTAATTGGATTCCGGGCATTCATAAGTAAATGTTGCAAAAGTACGCAGAATATGCAAGGTACTTTTTACTGCCTAGTTGGAAGGTCCTCTATGGTTTCTTTTACCTCGGTTTCTCTTATTTCCAGACTGTTGTAGGCCTCGATTTCTCTGAAAGAGCACAGTGTAAAGCTGGATACTTGGTTGCCGTGGGTTTGTAGGACTTCATTAAATGCTGCTAAGCCAGGAAAATTCATCCCTCGATTTCACCAAATGTTCCGATCAATGAACATTCCATTTTTAAAAGTCGATGATAAAATAACCCCCTTTTAATTTGAAAAATGACGTTTGAACCGAAAAATGTGACTCAACGTATTCCCAGAGGATGCAAGCACTCTTACGTTTATGTGTTCATGAACACATAGCAGTAGGTGCGTTCATGTGAGCATGCAATTGGTTCTCTGAACTACATAGAGATATTTTGTGAATACTGGCCTCAAATCCAGGTCATGCGTCGCCGTTATAGTTAGATGGCCGCGTTACAATAACTACATCGTGCCCGACAGAATATTTAATCATATACTTAGGTAAGCCTGCTCTCGTGACAATATTTCAATGTTCTAGTATTTTATTTTAACAATATATGATTTTTTGTGTATTTTCTCTGTCTGCAATTTTCACTTCAATTTTGACATGTGTTTAAAATGACCATCCGACCGTGAATTTAATGCTCAAATACCAAACCCCCGTGGCAATTTAAACCTTAATCATTTCTTGATATCGATATGGAGTCATCGCTTATGACTTCTCACTTCTTAAAATGGCATTTTCCTTTCCTTGAGATGTTTAACATGGAATTCCTTGGAGAGAGGTTGCCAACGAATGTAATCAGCGCAAAGCGACTGATATCTCATCTTTTCACCCGACGTTTTTTTGGCGGATGCAGATGCGATGTAATTTCAACAAGGCTACATTTTCCAAGAATGCCTCGCAAACTTGAAGTCGCGCCAGTACACCTGTTCAATGGTAACAAGCCATGTTGAGAAATATACTCGCATTGTCTATGCTGTGAGTTGTTGCGATTACATTAAGGTAGAATGCGCCTCGGGCATACGCTATTCAGACTCTCAAACTTCTTGAATGTTTTTTAGTCTACCACTTGTCGGGGTTCATGTTGAATTTGACGGAGTAAATAAAGTACATGTATTCACCAGCTAACATTTGTGAAAATCGAAACTTTTACTTTCCCATGGTCTTAACAGAAGAATAGCGGCCATTTTGAATTTCAAATATCGAAAAATACTTGTTAATTTGTTTTCTTATTACCAATTTTTGCACGATGACCCATGATTTCAATCATGCTCTCGACAGGGAATTGTTTAAAGAGTCCTTACGGAAAGTTTGAACAAAAGTGTAAGTTTTTCAGTTTCGACGCGTTTACTGCCTTAATGCAGTCATGTTTTACGGACGTTCAACCTTTTTCGGTGAAATGAACTGACAACACATATGCCGCTGTGAGATCATAATTCATCATAATAACTTACGAGGGGTCAACAACCCCAGTGAACCATTTTATAATAACTGATAGTGTCACATGGCTATTGTACTTAATCCAGCAACAGCTGAATAAAATAATCTAACATATACACTCAGTATTGTATCAGACCACTTTGGTTATATGCATGATCCCATATTTTCTCCTCTTTGTTAGTAAAGAAGTCTCTAGTTCTAACGAAGTACTATAATTACGTCGAATTTATCATGTTCAATTCGTAAACACAGCCTTCATATGTGCGATGTCCCACGTTATTGTTGATATCTAAATTCGTCCGGACTAGAATTTATTTGTCAACAATATAACAATGCATATTATACACAATGTCTTATGTTTTGAAAGTTAACATTTTATATGTAAATGCTCTTAAGGTCGTACGCGCTTCGAAATTGAAACACTGCAACTTCCGCTCAATTTTTTCCACAAGGAAACTTTCAACCATTCTCTTATCACCAGATCAAGAAGAAAAATGAGGGGTCACCGTTCAAAATTCGTTACAAGAGAAATAAAATTACCAAATATTTACTGATATTTGAAATTCAAAATGGCCGTCGTGCCCGCGTTAACTCAATAGGCAAAAATAGAATTTTCGGTTTTACAGAAAAATAAGCTACTAAGAACTGTAGAAACAACAGAAAAAAGAAAATACTCTGAAAACTTGTTCAGTGTGCGACAGAGCGTCTTGGCAAACGAGTAGAGACTGACAAAACATATGGTTAAACTAATTCATCGTAAAGACGGAAAGTTACATAACAAAGTTAACGCGACAGTGTCTGGTTTGAGATAATTCCTTGCCTGACTAATTCTACTGTCAACGGATTATAAATTCTTAATGAAGCTCTTTAGCTTTAATCATAAATTAATTCTACGTCTTCGGTGATCGTTATGTATACTTGTCTTGTAATGCAAAACGTCAGATTCCCCGTATTACTAAATAGACGATAAAACTGACGTAAATAGTCTTTTATTCTGCACGAATTATTTTCGATAAACCACCTCGTATTGTCTTCTGACACAGGAAATGCTGATTGTCACTCAAGGAAGGAAAATAGTTTTACAGTTCTAAAATCCGCCACCATTATCATCCGCCCGAGAATTGAATGATAAATGACAGTTGCCATTTTCACATCTTCAGTGATGATTTTGTTTCTCCGGTAGCATTAAAGAGGTAAAAATAACAAAATGGTAATGCAATAATTACTTTCGTAAAATAATATCATTTCCAACTTCATATAAAAATGACCGTTTTAGTGAGCTATTCGAACTACAATTTAGAGTTGGCTTAAACTAGTGTTATGATTACAATTAGGATACATTCTTCCAATCGGATAGCGAAAATAAATGGCTATTACGGTACTCACAATCGAAGTGGCATAAATGTAGGCGTTTGACGTAAATGACTATGATAAAAACACACAAGGCACCTGAAGTGACGCCGACATAATTGTGACTTGATAACAATATTACCCGATGATATTATATGTCCTCACCTTCACGTCCATCTGCAGGGTTTATTTGTAACGCCGCAAAATATGCATTTCGAGAACAGCCTAGGAACTGTCATTTATCTTTTAATGGATGCGTAAAGTCTTAGATTTGAAGTAAAAAAAGATAAAAATCGATTATTTTGGCCGAATAAGCGATAAGCATGGCCACGCGTCATGGAGAGTTCGTCAACAGAGTCCCATGGCGGACGATTCAAATTGCACAATGGGTCAAAGGTCATAAGTTCTTAAACTTTCTATGAGAAATCTTCAAACAATTCCTTTCGAAATAAATCATAAAAAACTTTGTGCCATAGACAAAAATTTCTCAAACTTCTACAAAACGGCTGCCGCCCCTCTGTTCACTATATGGTTAAAACTTAAATTCTCGATTGCCAAAATAAGCTGGTGAAAATTGTATAATTAATTCATGAGCTTCAATATGAGCACCCTTTTGTAATTGACAAAAAAATATTGTATGAGTTTGAGAGTCCGAATATCTGTCCCCGAGGTGCATTCTACCTTAACTGCAGCAAGGAATACATTTAACATTGGATTGACGAAGTTAACACGTACATTATATGGAGTAGCGATAGAGGTAATAAATCCGGATCCGTCCCCGTCATGATTGTCGGCTAGAGAATTGTGTGATAAATCGTAGTTGCAATATTTTTCTTTCATAGGAAGCGACGGTTATTTTGCCGTTCGAGGGTCCTGAAAGGTTTTTGGGTGTATCGCCTTTTTTTAAAAACATGTGAATCATTATACAGTACGGCTCTTTATGATTTTTTTGTGTCTCCCCAAGCTTCATACTACTTCATATCTAGGCTGTTCAACCGTTCGTTTTTAATACATCAATAAATTTCACTGAATTCTGAAACAAAATGGATTGTGCAGTCTACCTTCAAATTTTGTAAGGAGGAAAAATGCATGTCCTAATGTGACCACCCCTCCCAATACATTGTGATGCATTCCTAACTCAAGCCTCTAGGAGAATACCTCATGTTCACAAAATAGCCAACAGTAGTTTGTTTTATTAACACAACTAATCGAGGCATTCACTCCTCAAACGGTACTAAGGAGTTGATAGGTTTTCGTTGATGAATATTAATCATATTGATTCAGACGTATGACTCATATAGGTCAAATGCAACCGAGGCATAGATATCTATTTTTTTTTCAAAACCCGGACAACCTCCTGTCGAATTATCCAATATTTGAGATACCGAATCTATCTTCAACAGCGCTGGAGTGCACCTGGTGGGATTTAGTCATTGTGATCTATCGGCTATGGTTATATTGACGAGAGAAATCTTCTGCTCACATGTTCACAAAGCGAGCATTACTAGGCTGTAATTTGTGATCTTGCAGATATATGTATCAAGATTTATGGACTTCGATGACGCGTTGACTGAACGTGACGGCCATGAAAAGACAAGGTTCACTCTTTCCAAACATATGCATCACAATATGTTTGACCGAAATTACCCACAGTTGCACGCTAAAAATCAGAATTAGGTCTAAAAGGCGTGTATCAAGTCGGACATCTGGGCAGACGATAAATGCTCGTAGTATTCAGCGTCATTACATCACTGACTATCGCCTCGCTCATCGCTTTCTCCTTGCTGTCGTCATTAGAAACTTTATTAATCGTTATCATCCTAACGGCATATTCTTAATTTCTGTAACTCATAAAGTCCTGATAGGTCTCAATATCGCCGCTGATATGAACACACGCATCATGCCTGACCACCTTTTGAGCGCCATTTTCGTCAAACACAAATTTGAGTTGATCACGACACCATGTCGAACAGAGAATAATACTAGGTTCAATTCAATTTCCCGCGTACTTCAAATCCATAAACCTTATAAATCAAAATACATTTAAACAGTGCGATTTTTTACCTATATGTTTACCGAATGATAAGGCCTAGTAAGCTGCAACGTTCTTGAATTGTGTTTTTGATTTTGCTTTCAAACTAAATTAGTTCATATTTAGTGTGTTTACTGAAGGATGTGTACACATGTATTAACCTTAGAACTATTATAAAAATATTAGTTTACGTAATAATCGGGTTACCCTTTTCAAATATGGCCGTCTCCACTCAAGTACGATAAAAAGGGTGGCGACGATGCTTAACACAACATGTTTTCATCCATCGGAACACAACGTACTTGCGAAGGATTTCCTTGAAATTCACACGTATATTACTTTGTTCCGAGAAATTGTACAAATGCTGCCTACCAATTGTTTCTATACAATGTAGGTTACTTTGTCAGGTATGAGCCGTGACGTAAAGCAATTTCTATCTCATTTTCTATCTGTTATCGTCCGATCAATAATAAATAGGAAATCATGCCGACATCCCCGTATCGGCCGTCATGCCTGCCGCCTGCCGATAACACTACGAGCTAATCTTATTTAGATTCCGTCAGCATCAGCTGACCGATGTCATAGTGTCACCTGGGAATAGAAATTGTTCCGTTTTTTTGATGAATAAACGTCGATGTTGTTGATATGGCAACAAACGTGCCGCTCCTCCGTGTGATGGTTGGATACCTCGATATTGTTCCAGTGAATAAATTAGTAATGCTGATTTTGTATCAACCGACGAATTCACGGGGAGAATAATCTAAAGACTTTTCCGTTGAACAGACTGCGAGAGCGCTATATTTTCGCCTCGTTACACCAATAAGGCGATGGCTGTCGGCTAGGAATCATATTATTAAAATCCTATTGATGTATTTTTATAATGAAAACATATGCGATGCTTTCATCCGAAATTTAGTATTGATAAAATTCATTTGAAATTTATGAATATTTTCCAAACACAGAAAGTCGATATACACTTGGTTCCCATTGTAAATGTCATACACACGTCTGTTAAGACGTCATTTATGTTAATAATGAAATACAGCCGGGAGTAAAGTAGGCCTGTCCTAAAACGAGTCACTTCTCGGGTTGTAATTTCCTTAATATATATAGCCACTGTCGAAACGGCGAAATTTATGACAGAACGTTTATGTGACCTGCGAATGCGTTCATGAATAATTCAGAACGAGGCCGACATCGTCTCCCTGTATACCCATAAATAAAGTAGTATAATACAAGCCGATGTAACTGCAAAATTACGTAAAACCACACAATTTTAAATGCGATAGCCCAAATAGCGCGCGATGTTCGCGTGATGACCCGTGACCCCACGAGAATCGTTGATGTTTGGGGGAACTTGCGGAGCAATGAGCAGGATCCTGACTTCACAAAGTAAACATAGAGAACTGATAAACAGTCTGTGAAATGTGTTGTCAAGAAGTTTAATCATCTACAAAGAGACAAACAGAGTCTAGAGAACTAAATATTGCGATAAATAAAAAATAGCATGACGGCGTGGGAGACGAGTTCGCTATGTCATTGACAAAAGGCAAGTACATTGACCACAGATTCATTCAAAGTTTGCCTTTTTATGGGATTTTTTTAGTTCAAGGATACAACGATCACATACAATAATGACATTTTCGGGAACATGATGACATGAAATCGTGTTGCGAAAACGCTCGGTAGAGGAGTACTACTGTTTGTTTCAATATATTAGTTGCCTTTTTCCAGGGCGCTGTAACTTTTGGCGATTATTTTCACTAGTTTTGTTTTGTATGCCAGTTGCAAGTTCTTGTTCTTCTCTCCAAAGCAAGGAGAGACGCCTGTGCTATTTAGTCTGCAAACGCAGCCTGTACATATGTAGACGGCATTGCTGTTTTTTTACGTTTGAATTCTAGTCCGGATCTGAATTCACTTGTCAACAATGACTATGTAGTTTATAAAGGAATAGGCCGAGCTGACAAGCTGAATACTGTGTATCTCAATGTTCTTTGGGGGAATAGACCAACAAACGGTTGCTGGCACTGAAAACAAATACAGTACAATGAAACAAAATCAACAACACTTGCAGCTACTGGCTACTTTAACAACATACAACACTAGACTTTAAACATGTATGGAGATATCAGCAAGTTATAGGCGGTGCGAAACTTCTTTCGATCGATAACGGCAGTTTGTAGTTTGGCTACTACCCTGAATTCTTACCATATTTGTCACATTAATAAATCAGTCGAATCGTTTTAAAGGAACATCAACCATTGCAAGTCTTATTTCTTTGTCACTCTCCCTGTCAAAGTTGTTCCGCGCTCGAAGCGTGCTGCTACCGGCAAATTAGTGAGTACAAAATGGCGCATTGTTGGCCTGTGTCGGTTTCGTCAATCGAGTTTCAGCGTGGTCTTAGTGCCGAGAATTTACGAGGTCGGCAATCTGAAGTCTGAGGTTAATTACACATGGACGGGTAAAACATTTATTTTCATTGGCACTCTGAAGGAAAATTACATGTACAGTTCATATAACTGCCACATCATGTTTATTGGGAATGTCACATCAAAAATACACCATTTGTAGCTTGACTGCTTCAACTAATTGGAGTATAGACAGGCTAATTTTAAACAAACATTCTTGCTTGCTTTAATCTCGTGTCGGGTACTTTGTCACTCTAGTGACACATTAATTAAGTATGAGAGAAATCGATTTCTGAATTTCTATTACGCGATGACACGTGACTATCTGCTGTTTATGTGTTATCAGTGGTTATCTAATGCCCCTAATGACGTCAGATCTTTTTTGAAATCGCATATTCTCCTAGACTATCTGTTTTGGAAATTGGTTTAAATTTTTCATTATGGTGACTTTTTTATATTTTATTACATACACTTCGGGAGTTCTTGTACAAGTTCTGCTTTTCAGTGGCCGATAGTTTGCAACACTATACGCATACATACAGACAGAGACAGACAGATAGACAGGCGGGTGGACTGAAAGGCAGTCTGACAGAGAGAAAGGCAGATAGGCCTAGAGAGATAGAAAGCTGGAGAGAGAGAGAGAGAGAGAGAGAGAGAGAGAGAGAGAGAGAGAGAGAGAGAGAGAGAGAAGCATAATAACTTATACAGATGACAAAAACATTTTAACAAGGTCTTCATTTTAATGGCTAACCGCTTTGCACTCGCCATGGCGCGCGTGCGCATGACGAGTCTGGTACAGCGTCACGGAATAAATAACTACAACGATCTATAAATAATGGAATATTATACATCTAACAATTACTTTGAACCTACCAGTATTTATATTCAAAGCGTCTCTACCCAACTTTACATGCTGTTTGTATGGAATTCTGGCCAGGATTAGTTCACTCAAGCAAGGAAGATACAAAGTGCATAGAAGTCGTGTATTTTTTTCCTGTGAAAGTCAGCTGGTTGGTCTGTCGAATTTGTTCTTCCCTTCCTCGTTTGCATATAGATCTGAGAACATTCCATCACCATGTCTTGTTCATAAACCAACTGACTATACCATGGCTTATATTACCTCATACACCCTAGATATTCTGTGAATGCATATACCAATTGCGCAATACTCGAGGTATGGCGCAGGATAATCACGACATTCATTGTCGTAACGAGGTTTTACATGCAATGGCGCCAAAGATGCTATCAAAAAGGGTAGTTGCCAATGCTTGTTTTGCTCCAAGAGGTAAGTCTTACTGATCTCTGTTTGGTTTACTCTGGCTTTTGAACCTTGGTGCCGAGACTGCCACGGTGGTCATGTCGCAGAGACGCGCACACTCGAGACACCGGCATTTATTGGTAGAATGCAGGAATTTGCGAAAAGATCATTCTTTTCTTGCTTATATCATCCGAACACCTAACTTTCAAAGCGAATTATAAAAGAAGTACAAAGACTAAATCTTAAATTGATATTTGCTGACATTTGAAGTACATTTTCAAAATGGCTACACGCTTTAGTAGTACACATGATGACAACTGACGACTATTTCTATTTCACATCGCACAATACATCTGGGTTTTTAAAAAAAAAGTACAGTCAACTATTTCAAAGGCAATGGTCATACACGAGTAATTCCTCAAACAATTAACCGCCGTTTCGATTACGGGTACAATCAGCCTCCCTGCAGATCAACGAATCGTTTTAGTTTATTATTCCTAGGAGTCGTTTTGTAGGTTCAAGACTCAAAGTTCAAACTATGTTGTTGAATTCACACTTTTACGCGGGTAAAGTAGTTATATTCGAATGGGGCGGTGGGTTCTTGTAGACTTGGGAAACATTTTTCATTTCATATTACAAGAAAAATTTATTTACTTGAATCCCCTCACTCAAATTACGCCATGGATGTTTTTAAGCGTTGGGGGTCTTAGCAACGGATGGTTCACATACATTAAATAGTACTCAGATCGAACGTGAACTTGCATGTATATATCTTTAAATGTTCTTCCATGTTGGCGCCATATTGACTTTTCTTTCCCGACATAACCCCGCTTCATGTAATTCTCGACTAATCTTTCTATAAGTATGACAAAGAGAAATACAACCTTTCAGGTTTCTCTAAATCACGGTCCCTCCACAAAACCGTGTCTAAATCTAACACCTAAGTAAAATCGTGCCGAAGTAAAAGAACGCACGTGATTATGAATATCAGCCTCGATCTCAGTCATGGCGGGAAATTTATCAAACGAACGAATCAAGCACCAAAAGAACCGATCCATCTATCTAGTGTAACTTTTGATCAAAAGTTGATCCATCAATTATTGAGGTAACGCAGTTAATAGTATCTACAGTTTAAACACTAAAGTTGCTGTAAAAAGGCATTTGCCTGTTTCGTTTGTCTACGTGCATATTCGTAGACTGCGTATTCGTCCTCAGAGCCAATGGAGAACGAGACTTGACGACAGGTGAGCAACGAAATGAGGTCTCGTTTGACATCATCACGGCAAGTAACACCTGTCGTACATAATTAAAACAGTGTTGAACGATAATAACAAATGAAACGGTAATAACTCCAATATATACGACAATCAAACTTTCACACGTGTCATATGTTCTGCGATATGAATTGCGACCTCTACGGCAATATTAATAAAACAACTGAAATTAAATTGAGTTCGCCGTTTCATGGCATGGCAGAGGTGTTTGGTCCCAGACATATGAAAGGAAAGAGTAGGGAGCGGTAGAGGGTCTTTCGTCATACAGTGGTTCGCTTATTCGCTGTCTTCCCTATTCGACGAAGAACGCATTTGTCGAGTTCAATATCTGAGTCGGGATTCTTTGGATCCGATCGGCAATCCCAATGGCAGCATAAATCATAGACCCTACAGAAACTAGGGTCTATGCATAAATGTAGTTGTTTCTCTCGTCCATAATCTGGTAATACATTCCTGGTTCTTCCCCTCTTTATGATTGGACATAATTACCATATATTAGCGAATAGAAGACTTGGGTACTTAAACATCACACGTATAGTGTTAAATCTGAGCCATCGGCGATACAATCCAGAAGTCAAATGGTCAGGCGAGTTTTCAAGGAGTTAGATTTTCGCCACAACTTTCGGAATGATGCATTTCGGTAACCTCCGACTAACTGAGAGGCACGTCACGTGACTTCTGGCAACTATGTTGTAAACAAAGACACAAAGTCGCTCTTGTGAAAACCTTATACTTCCTCAGCATTACTCATTTGAATGCAGATCACACAGCAGCAGATCAACTGTCTGAATGAAGATCGCATACGATTGGATGAAGATATCACAAGTTGGATGACCACGTGACAGTAACAACCAATGATGTCCAAAACAAAGTTATGTGTCTTGATTGGTTGTTGACTTTTGTACCCAGGTGAGTTCCTTCATGTTAAAACTCAGGTTGGGGTAACGTGTCGAAATTTGTTGGTCCCGAACCACGTTGAGGGTGTTGTCTGCATATATTTATGTACGGTCATTAACAGTGGGAAACGTTTGACATTGTCAGTGGTACTCTGTCTATTGTTTCCATGGTAGCGTCTTTGCGCTGTCCTCAAATTCAAGTTATAAACGATGAATTACACCGGCTGCGCGTTGCGGGCTGGTTGACCATCTATCGCGGCTTGTGCGCGCGCCCTCGCCGCTTCCTTCTTGGCCCTCTTGTAAGCCTTTCTGTATCTCCTCGGTGGGGGCGGGCAACAATAACAATACAAACAGACGACACTCAAGATGATGAGAATGACGGCGCAGAAAACGCTGACCACTATATCCACCACGCTCAGGGTGCTGAATGGCTTGGACTTTCCTGATGAAAAAAGCACACACACGGGTTTATCATACAATCTTATGAATACAAATTGCGACGTTCCTTTCCCCGAAACTGAGATAGGAACGTCAAAGGTTACTCCCGGGACTCCGGTCCCCGGCACTCGGGACTGAATTGGGTAAAGATGTACCCAGAGACGTGTAACTACAATGCTCAAACCCTACAATAGTTTGTTAATAAATGGCCGTAGAGAGCCCAAAGTCTACATTTTTGGCCTAGTTTATTTCAAAACTCCTCATTTTCTGCAACATGATGGTTCGAAGTTCTCATTTATATTCTTAAGTCGTGCCAAACGCAAAAACAGGGATCAAAAGTTCACTTTTTCAAATTTTCCTTGGTCAAAAGTCAACATAAGGCAAAATGGCAGATCAAACCATGGCCGCTACGTTATTCCTGGAAACGGCATACTTATTTTGTAGTGAAAACAACGATTACAATAATTTTTCTCCCTTTTTAAACCCTGAGACAGGTATTGTGTCATGAGTTGACGCATGCCCGTTTCAACTGCCGCTTACGACTGCTCAAGGGCGCCCTCTATCGCACGGAACATTATCATTCATTGGGAACATCTGCCGTTATTGACTGCTGTTCGATCACATTAGAACTTTTATCACACTATGCTGTCCTCACACAACAAAAATTAGCTTTGAATTAAAAATCAGATATCAGGATGATAATGACACGTTTTCAATTCCCTCGTAACTGTTCCTTCAGTCACGAATTAATTATCAGTTTCCGATCCGTTTTAACGGTTACTTACGGACACCGCACACTTCATCTGATTCGTCAGTTCCGCCATAACACGAAGGTTTGCCGTCACAAACTTCTTCGCCTCTGACCTCGTCTCCCCTGACCCCGGAACACAGAAAGGGACACTGCGTGTCTAGGTTCCAGGAATGAAAATTGAAATATTAACATAATCATATATTAACATAAAATATTAAAATTATATGTTTTGTCTGACCCATCGATTTCGCACAGTAACAGATACACGTGGACGCCGGTACGATCTTTCAGAGGGTTGTCCAATTTCTGTAACCACCTAGCAACTACCCCTATGACGTCATATGGAGCATAGAAGTACTAGCACAATAGTTATACACCATCAAATGTTGATATCACATTCCCACCGTGCTAATAAACGGTAGAATGCGCCTCGCGTCCATTTTGAATTTCAAATATTGGTTTATGTAATTTCTTTCTGTAGAACCAAAATTTACGCGGTGACCACTGATTTGTATTCTTGATTTGGTAACAGGGTGGTTGAAAGTTTTAAGAAGGACAGTTTTGACAAAAAGTTTAAGTCTTTCAGTTTCGAGGCACATACTACCTTACAGGGGCAGCAGCTGTCACTTTCAACTTTTCAATTGTTTTCCTTCTTCGCCTTAAAGCATGTTTTAAATACAAAGTATTATCTGCCTAAACACAACACGTAATGTTAATGTCATCTTAGTACGGACTTTACTGCGCCTGTCGGCGATAACATCCGGGACATTACATACATGCTATAGAGGCTGTAATGGCAAGTAGAACACAAGGCATTTCGATATGGTATAGGGCGTACAACAGGAGGCTGTGTATACATACAGAAAAATTGGTTAAAATGACACAAATAAATACATCTTCTGCTGGAGGGCTGAAAAGCCGACACGTGTGCAGGGTTGTTTTCGTAAAAAAAATTACCCATTTAGACGACATGTACCAGAACAACACGATTGGAACTAATTTGGGATAATTGGTTAATGAAGTAATGTGGATTTAATCTACAAATGTAATCTCGTCTGCTTTCCTTTTTACATTACACACTTGTTTTTATGAGTAATTTGCAATATTGCAACATTCAGCTATACGGCACTTAACACTTTTGAGAAATTTGAAAAATATGAAAATCCAATTATCCCAAAATAGTTCCAATCGTGTTTTATATAGGAGTAACCCCCCTCCCGCCGGGGCAACTTGTCATCGTTATCGCAACCTCGAAAAAATGACACGACTAGGAAGCTTACCTATGGATTGGCAGAAAACTCACCTCGTGTGTATCTATAATCTTCGTCCGATCCTCCGATACAATTTTGTACCTTATCGCATTTCAGCCTGTTATCAATGCACATTGGAAGGTCAACATTCTGATCTCCCTGACACAGAAAACAATCGTCGTCTGAAAAAAAATGAAAAATATCGTCAAATCACTTGTGGATGAAAATTACAACGATGATATACAGAATGAAATTTCTGGGGCTAGAACTGGCATGAATAATTTATAAACACTGTTACGGTAGTATAGGCCTCGAAAGTGAAAGATTTAAACTTTAGCTCAAACTATCCTCAAGGAATCTTTCGGCAATTTTCTTTAAAAATCAATAATAACAATCGGGGCTCACCGTGCAAATTTTGGTACTAAAGACACAAATTACTCAAGATTTATCGATATTTGCAATTCAAAATGGCCGCCATCCCTGTGTTAGCTCTATGGAGAAAATAAAATTTTCAACTTTCGAAAAACTAAGACGGTAAAAAATTTCCTTACACCAAGAGCTTTAAAATGAACCCCCACAAGAGGTAGATCAGAAATGAATTGTGAAAGTTTCAGGGTCCAAATATCTGTCCCCGAGGCGCATTCTGCCTTAATTAAAAATGATCTGTTTACTCAAATGGCTGGATAAATACATCGTAATAACAAGAAAACAACTGCGAGCAAATAAACTAGAGGCTCACCCACCCAAGGGCGCATGCGCCTATAGTAAAATACGTACATTTGGCAGGCACATCCGTGTTATAACCTCAATAAATATAATAATCTCCATAAATTTAATATTAACCACAATTGTAATAAAATCAACCACAAATGTAATAAAAAAAGTCAATCATTAATATAACAACACGGAACCACAAATGTAATAAACAAATTAACCATATCTATATTTCAATCTAGTAAGCATAATACTAACACTACCTGGAGCACAGTAGAACAAAATTAGACATATTAGCTTTCCCGGTGAAAGAACAAACTTCAAGTGGGACAACATAGTAACATACAATCTATCAATTATTCTACACAATTTAGCCACTGAAGATGCATTTGAGGCGACTAATGAAGAAAGTATGGCAAACTTTCGACACATAGCGTTAAAGGATCCTAGTGTCACACTGGCTTAACTTTGGAGAAGAGATTGCATTGACACACAGATACAGCTATGTCTTGCAGTGGTTAATCACTTCTACATACAAAACAGCGAAACGTAAAATACACTTTCAAAACACACTAAATACACTAAACGCAAACAACTAAGATAATTATGAAGGGCTAATTCTTCAATTGCAATGACATTATAGAATTATTACAATTGTGGTTGACAAGTATTACATTGGTGTTTCGTTTATTGCATTTATGGTTACCATTATTACAATTGTGGTTGTTTTTATTCCATTTATGATTGATTGTTTTCATATTTGCGACATTACGTTTATTGGCGCACTTTATTACAAATATGGTCAATGTTACATTTACGGAGAGAATTACATTTATGGAGGTTACACGTGTGAGGGCGTTGTACAATAAACCCTGCAAGGTGTATACTTAATAGTAGACCACAGTCCCTGAAGGGACTGTGGGTAGAAACTCTACTGACCTTTCTGCTCTGTGCTGAAAATGGCATATTTGAGGACGAAATTAATGCTTCCCTGTAAAACGTTGTAGCTAATTATCAGTTCCAAAGCGTTACTTTCCGTGTAATATGGCTTCATCCAGTCAGCCGGTTCGTTTCTCCTAACAATCCCACACAACTTTGTAGGCGTCGTCAGTTTCTTCCCCGTGTCGGGATCGTGCAAAACCAGCGATCCATGGCCGCAGTCGTCGTTGGGCACCGGAAAGTAGAACGCCTGGTCTCTGAAGACGAACGAAATCCGTTTCCCCGTCGGCGCGCTCAGAGTTACAGTACAGTTTGCATGCGAACCTTGATTCTGGTTAATTTTGACCGTGACCGTCCCTGCCGCTGCGTCTATCTCTTCCACTTTAGCCGTATTGTACCCACACTCTCCGATGTGCACTGAAAAGGAGGAAAAGGTAGAATTGAAGGTTCATTCACCGTTGAACACAATCACGACCACATCGTACGCAGATGAACTGTGTATGCATCACATATAAGAGAGGCCACCAGGTACAGATTGAAGCTAGTGCTGTCAGTATTATTCAAGAGGTCACGTCACCTATGAAGCCCTGTAGAACATATTTTCACACTTAGAACGAAGAAAAATAAGCATCATGTGGCGTGTGTCACCAAGAATGATGCCCTGATTTTCTTTTAGGAAAGAACGTCGAAAATTATAATGATTTTCTTGGTAAAATGATGAGCGGCCGAGATAGCAATAAGTTCTTCCCATAAGGAGCATTTGTTCATTGAGAGATTGTGCCCGCTTTAACGTTTGAGAAGAACGATATAGTCAGAGATAAGGCCAAAACAATAAATTGTGCTGTTCCGATGACATGGCTTTCAAAAATAGGGTAGGTATGTCGGTAGGAATTTGTTTTCCAAAATATATTTTTATTTTAAATATGCATTTTTAGGGGTTCAGGACGGTCAAACACTGGCCACAACATTTCCAGAAAAATGTATCATACATATAAAAGGGAAAAAACATAAATGACATCCTCGTTCACAGCAAAAATCAAATGCCAAGTAACTAACGCGTGATTTTACGGTGTTTATCTTTCTGATTTTACTTCCGTGTTTACGTAGCTCTTAAAAGTTTAGGGTGTCAGGTAAAAATAGGATAGGTCGGGTTATTGGAACAGCACAATTTTTTTTTTGTTCGGCCTTTCTGTGATCTGACTTTTTTCGGCACTTCAGTGAGGAAATAAAAATAAGCACGAAAATCTGGAGGAAGTAGGTGATGACACGACACGACATTACCAGGCAGCGTGCTAAATATCCCTAACTACCATATAACCCATCAAAGTATCTACACCAATTGGAGTCAAATGCTATGCTTGCGATCATATGAGATAAAAAAACTGCTAGCAATGGTTTTCATTGGATGCGGCAGTTGACACGATACAAGAAGGCAGACCTTGTTTACTGTGTCAGCTCAGAATTTCCCCGTATTTTGATTAAAAAGAAGTGTCATTATCGATATTTCAATGCTGTCACCTGGGAAATGAATTACACAGTGTTCGCCCGCGGAGTACACTGTGATCGTCCTTGGAGTTCGCTGTGTGTCATAATTGACTTAAACCTTTGTCAGTGGTAATGTTTAATGTATATTTCAGTTGGCCTCAACGATGGAGACATTGTTAGCGATGAAGGGCATGCTGTAGACTTGCCCCAAGTCTGTGGGCAGATAGATATCAAAATAGAGTAAATTGAAGGAATAAACTACAGCAGACCGTCGCGTTACTCTGGCGGGCTGTTGCGTGGATCGCAGCGATGGCCCACTTGGCCAGCCAGTAACTGCTGCCTAGAAAAGCCAAGCGACGTGGACCAGTCTGGGCACGACAGACAGACAGACAAAAACAATCGATGGCCGATTTTATTTTTAATCAAAGAAATCGAAACTTTGATATTTGAATTATTTTGTTCTAGAAAACGATTGTATCTTCTTCTCCCTAAAGTACGCAGCAAGTGAACAGATAGGCTACAGTAATGAAATGCAATGCATATATCATAACTGTACCTTGATGGCGCAAATACAGCCATCTGATTGGTCGAGATGTGAAAATAACCGTGCAACATTCGCAATATGGCACAGTCGGAAGACGCACGAACTCTACGATAGAAAATTCCTTTTTTGGCGTTTAACGCCAGAATTTTAACATACTGTAATGATATAATAGCAACGAACCGCATCAGCAATGGGTATACCACTCGGTTTTGACAAGGGCACTAAATATTGCACCCTGTATAGCGCGGATATGCATCATGAACTGGTAAGAATCTCCTGGTATACCTGTCGCTGGGGTGGTTTATTGCCTAAATGTAATAATCCCATATACTGTCCTTAAATTGTCGGCACTGAAAAATAATGTTACGTGACCGTCATAATACATTAAACATGGCGTCTTTTTGATGGCTATAATCTTGCGTCATGCAGTAACTTTTAAAACTTTATCCAGATAATCTGTGAATGACATAACAATCTGTCTATATGAATATCCCATGCTTCACTGCATCAACATGTTCAGAACTTAAACAGCTTCACGCGGAACAGCGAACACGGACTAACCGGCTTCCGAGGTCACGCGCTTTATTGCGTCTGCATGTGAACAACAGTCGGCTTGTCCGACTTAATGCGAAATGAAAGAACCTCTTTTTAGCATAGAAGCTGGGCAAATTGAACCCGGATGCCAATTTACTGTTTAAAATGTCAAAGTGGTGCATTATCGTGACGTCAATGTGTGTACTGAGTGCCTTCAAATTGCCGCCTAAAGATTAACGGGTCGGTGGTCACTGCAGTAAGCTCTTTCCCTGCAATACTGCCTTATTTCTTTAAGGCAGTCGGTCGAAAGCTATGCAGGCGTGTTAAGTCCCCTTTCCTAAAAATATACGGCAGCTAGCGACGTTTTGCGGATCTAATTGAGGGAAAAGAGTATTGGACACGAAAGTTGCTGAAAAGATGAGACCAATTCTGGAGGGGGTGGCGAAATCAGCTCATGTGCATATGTATTCATGCCAGCCATCGTAAATGAGCTATCTGACAAAAAGTTAAGGCAGTATCATTTTCACTGAGTGGATCAAGGGGTGACGTGCAGCTGTGAAAAACACCAAAAATGAACAAGGTGTAGCCTGATGATTTTTTGGAAGTATTGAGTCTTATCGTTGATGGGTGAAAGACACAGAAATATAACAGACGCATCACCTTGAGGGCGCTATTGCACCGGTGAAACCTTCGCAAAAAATAATAACTCAGGCGTGATAAGAGGTAAACAAAATTTGAAATTTTGGAAAATAGATTTATAAGCTGTCAAAGAGCAAGGTACAGCATCAGCTACTGCGTTAATCACATCCCATTATATGTACTGACCAAATTTCCTTGATTTAAACTTTTATTAGCTATGAAATCAAGATTTTAACTTTGTTCAATGTTGTAAAATGACTTGCTTCAGAGATAAAATAATCTCACTTCTCTCGATCTTTCCTTCAATTTTCTAATGTCTTCGACAGCTCCTCCAAACAACCGCGAATAGCATCTCCTTTCCTTCATGTCTTCAGATAAAAAATTCCGACTCCGTATCTCCTTTTGCACAACGTGCTATAACTTTTGGGTCGCGGAATGTTGATTTTGATTACTATTGTTGATTTGTCGGCTATTTGCATTTTAATGTATATATCTACACAGTTTTGTCGGCAACACTGCGAAATTGAACACCAGGGGGCGTCCTGTAGGTAACAAACTGTGTTCGCGCACACAACTGAAACAGCATGAATTTTTGGACACGCTTGTGGTACAATCCAATTCCTGACCGTCGTATATTTTAAACACCGAAAGAAATGAGATGCCAAGATTGACGAGTGACACGCCGTCCGAGAGTACACAGCCGTGTCCTCTGTCAGTCGATATGTTCGAGATAAAAAAAAAACTGCTTACCGAAAACTTGTAAGAAGCGACTTTCGGCCAAAACTTACTAAACCATTTATATTACATCTTACATTTGTGACTTCAGTGGTACTAAATAACGGCATAAGGTCATCGATCACACGGATTGCATGAACCTTAGAACCAGTCATTTATGTTTTTAGTAACATGTTTGATACAATGTACAAAGTTGACAGAAAAGGCTTTTTGTCAATTTCTTCCGGATACGAAATATGTCACTTTTCCTTGCTAGACATCGCCCAAGCACACACACACACACACACTCTCTCTCTCTCTCTCTCTCTCTCTCTCTCTCTCTCTCTCTCTCTCTCTCTCTATTGCGACCCGCCCTGTCTATGCTTATGTAAACATTTAACAAACCGTGTGATCAAGTAAGCTATTAAAAGGTTTCAGAGAAGGAATACACCACATGATTGAGTTATTTGTCTGCGACGTGTACTGAAAAGAGAGAACGTTTCACAGATTACCAATTACCAAGAGATGGCCGAGAAGGAAATGCGCATGCCCCCTAGCAAGAATGTCGACAAGACTGTACCGTGACTTGAATATTTCGCACTGTACAGGATGAATTCTACGGTTAACTGCGCAGCGCGAAGAAAAGAGAAATAATTGACGGCAGAATATTTTAGTCATATATACGTACATAAATACATACATGCATACACACACACACGTACGTATGTATGTATGTATGTAGGTACGTACATACATGCATACACACTACATACATGCACACTACATGCATACATAGATACATACATAGATACATACATAGATACATACATAGATACATAGATACATACACACATACATACATACATACATACATAAATACATACATACATACATACATACATACATACATACATACATACATACATACATACATACATACGTACATACATACATACATACATACATACATAAGCTTACATACATACATATATGAAATCAATATCAACAATAACATCAAAGTTTATTATGCGTGATTTTAAATACTTGCAATATCAGTATTCAAAAATAGCGTTAAAGCAGGGACTTTGTCGTTGAAAAATCGAGTATTTCATGAACGACATTTTAATATTGCTGCATTGATTATAAAATTTGAGTGATATATAAACGGTCGACGTCGTTTTCAGGAACCGTAAAAGTTAATCTGACCCCTATGTTCATGTTGGGTTCGAAATGTCGTCAACTTATAAGGCCTGCCGTCATGATGAACTGAGCATCAGACTCATAATACAAAATGTCTTGGAAGCACTCAAATTAATAAAATCATCCGACGTGACATGAAAAGGCGCTGCGCTGTCTCATAATCCATGCTACCGAGAGCGCATGCGCTGTCACTAGCCCACATAAAAATGTCATTTGCTGCCTGTACCGGTATATTCATTTTCAGGTTATTTGCGCGATATCATTGGGTTAGGTCGGAATATTGAGAAGTGTCCTGATTTATTAATTTTGCTGGCAGGCACAATGTGGTATTACTAGTATGTATTTATAAATTCTACTTTCAGACAAAAACATTTTTACATTAAAAAGCCGCAGCACATTCGGAGCGCCTCCCAATGATCATCGATATCTAGATCTACATGCAACCATAAGCGTATTCACATTCGTTTTTGTTCCCTAGCTGTTATCGCCTACTGATACTTTGGTAATCTCTGAGTTCGGCAAATTTCCTGAAGTGATGTGAATCCAGAGACAAAAGAAAATACGACCGAAACGCAGCCCATAATCCAACCATCTGCCCAACAACGCTAAAACCTATCTAGATAAAACTCACCATTGCCTGTGGCAGTAAACGTATCGGTAGTTCGCGCCTCGAAAATGAAAAATCTAAACTTTTTCTCAAACGTTCCTAAAGGAAACTTTCAATCATTCTCTTTCAAAATCAAGAATAAAATCGGGGGTCACCGTGCAAATTTTGGTTCTAGAGAAACAAATTACTCGATATTTGAAGATATTTGAAATTCAAAAATGGCCGCCATCCCTGAGTTATCACTGTAGGGGGAAATAAAATTCCCGATTTTAACAAAACTACGCCAGTGGAAACTTAATTTACTCCATAAGCTTCAAAATGAGCCCCCATAAGTGGTAAGCTAAAAGAATATTGTAAAAGTTTGAGAGTCCATATCTGTCCCCCAAAGCGCATTCTTGTAAAAGTGAGCATATTCTAGGTCTGAATCCTACTTTTTAACTTTCGACGCTGTAAAAGTTCATACTTTAGGAAACTGACGAAAACCGACGCGGGTAGTAAACGACAATAAAGATATACTCCCTTCAATGAGATTGTATTAAGTGTAAGATTGGATAAAGTTTTGTGGCTTTCATTTCAGTCTTATGTGCCGTTCACACACAGGCCATTAAAACGCCTCTGAAACGGCTCTGGTCCAATAATGGCACAAAAAGTTACATTTGGACGCTACCCAAGTGGTTCTGAAACATTTCAAATTTGAGACGGTTTAGCTGGAGAGACTTGAGCCGGTATAGGGATTAACTCTATCCGCAACTCGCTGTGTGGACGGACTCAGCCGCTTCTGAGCCGTCTTAAACGCCCTAACTCGACAGGTATTTGTAACATATAACAAACGACAACTAATATTCAATTTCCTTTTGTCATGGCTGCCGAACAGAACACTACATTTCGTGACAATAATTAGATGAGATCAGTCTGCTTATCTTTGTCTTAATTGTGTGTGTGTGGACACAAGCGGACTCAAACTATTAACCCCCTGTGTTTGCAAATGTGTCACAGAAACATTTCCAATTTAGCATTAGTGTTCACGATTTCTGAGAAATATGCATGGCTTATCTCAAGCAATTCAATATAGTGATTCAAAAACTTCACTGTATTTTGCCCTACAGAAGGAGAATTCTATCTTCTGAGAAAGTGGTTAAGAATGAGAAAAATTATATTATAAGGAGAGAGAATATTTGAAACAGACTTCAGACCTCCTGCTCTTAAAATACATAAGTTGTATTACTAGAACAAGACAACAACTGGAATTCTTCAAACAAGCAAACATTACTTTCTCCTTAATGCGATAGAGAAAAAAACACCATCTGGTTCAGAAACACAAAGCTTCCCTCTGACCGTTACTTCACAAGATGTAATTGCCTGTAGCATTCTCCACGGTTGAATGAATTGATCTGATACCGCACGTTGTCAGTTCTTAATGGCAAAGAGCGGAGCATGCGTTATCTACAGGTGTTCAGACTATAGCTTCATACAAGTTCCTTGGTGTTGTTTTATTTGCAGCATGATCCAGGACATAAGTTGCAAATTATCCTAGTTATCCACATACAGCGTTATCAGAGTAGGCGGTATCCGAAATAATGATTAAAGGCACATGAGCTGCAACTTTGACATTATTTTCATGATTTTATATTGAGTTTAAAATTAGTTCGTAGAAATGTTCTTGCTCAGAGATTTTTACTCAAGTATAATTATCCACTGAATGGGACTGCATGGGAAGGTTTCAGTAAGACAATCAAATAATAAACATGTGCCGCACCCAAATATGGCCGCCTCCATGCAACTACATGATAAACAGCGTAAATGGTGCACGCACACATTTGAATCTTTACAAATATAATATGGCGCTACCCACTGAAAGGACGGAAAAGGGATTCACTCCATTTTGACAAGAAATTCTCCGTTTTTCACATAACATGGCACGATTTTGAAAATGGCGGGACATTTAAAATGGACAAAAATCTGTTCAATTTCTTGCCTATCCTGCCACAAGCAAACGTTATTGAGGCATAGATTATGACGATACCGTTCAATTTGCAAATTGAATATCTGAGAAAATTGGAGGTACCTTGAGGTTGGACAAATTTCGCAGAGTTGCAGCTCATGGGCCTTTAAAAGGTATAAAAATATAACAATCAGACTGCATAGCATCACGACAAAAAAGTGGACCTTTTACGATACATCTAACGAACATTAGTTTCCCATTGTCTAGTGTCACATATATTTCACTCGACGCGAAATGTTCTCCTTTCTTGGAAACCGGCAAAACCGGGCGAATTACAACAATCACAACTGATGACCCGTTCTCCAGTGTTTTGTTCAATTAGCACAGCTGAAGACAGCCAAGTTGGCGCTGTACTGCCTTTTACCTCTAATGACACCACATTGTACTGTGCAAGAGTGTAAAATAAGGCTAGTTCTAATGTGTACACAACCCAGGTGTCTTGTGTGGACGCTAATAGGGCGGAGGATTTCATTGTAGTGAATATAACTTTTTCCATCGCTCTTCAGTTTGACTAATTTCAATTAATAACACCTAGTAATTCACGAATTGGCTTCGTCATTTGTTTAATGTTATTGGAAGTCCTCGACTTAATGTTCAGAACCTGTGTAATAATTTTACGGTATTATCGACGGCATTTAATGATCGGATTTACGTTCACCTTCAGATACTGAACGAATTTAATAATTTCACGGGGTTTCGACGTTTTATTTCTCCTTCAAAAAACATTAGCATGGCCGACATTGTGCTGCTCAAGCATCTTGTTGGAGTCGATAATAAAGACATGATCTGATTCGACGTCTCTGGAAAATGCCAAAGGCTGACTATGTAACTGACCCCAAATTTCAAAAATTATGCAATAAGTGTGCCGTCTGAAACACACTCCTGTCCTAAGCTTATATTCTCAGTATAGGTATCCCCTCCGACCTCTTTGTCTCCCTATGCCTCCATTCGTGGATACATTTACCCCTCCTGCCTCTCTGTCAGTCTCACTGGTTTTCCCTGTCTGTCTGTCTGTCTGTCTGTCTGTCTGTCTCCCTCCCTCCCTCCCTCCCTCGCCCCCCTCTCTCTCTCTCTCTCTCTCTCTCTCTCTCTCTCTCTCTCTCTCTCTCTCTCTCTCTCTCTCTCTCTCTCTCTCTCTCTCTCTCTCTCTCTCTCTCTCTCTCTCTCTCTCTCGTAATATTGATATCCAACTGAAAATTGACCCGTAATAATTCTTTACATACGTACATGCTGGTCTATTCAATATTGCTCGGCGGTCATATTATATATCGATTCATTCTGTTGACGTAACACGATTCAATCACCCGAAGACATACAAAGAGATTAATCTGACAATATCAAGTGAATGAAAAAGGTAATTCAGAGACGTAATTCATACGAAACTCAATTAAAGGTTGTTGCCAAGCAGATAGCCTGTTTGACTAAATCTCTTATCTCTTAATTGAAGTCATACACAGTATTATTCATTTGAAAACGTTTATCTATATACGATGAAAGTGGACTTCGTTTCAACGGGAATGTACGACGAGATTGCATCGACCTCTAAACCAATTTGAATTGAGAAAAAGGTCATATATTATACTCTTTTAAATTACAATCATGAAGAGTGCATAATCAAAGAATTGTCGTCTGCGTTTTTGTAAGAAATCGTCGTCATTACACAATTCGCGCGCTGTTAAATCCTTTGAACATACCATACGGCTACAACACTTAAAATTATGTCACTTTTTGCCATGGTTTTGGTGATATTTTATTGCTTGTTGACTGAATGGAGACGTAGAGAGGTTAGGGTCGCCATCTCTTGTGAGATTTGCACCATTAGCCGTTCTCATAATCACTGCCCCCCCCCTCCCGATACCTAATCATAGGTGACTTTGTTCAGTTTTACAGAGTTTACCATTCCCTACCTAAATACATGATCTTCAAACTGAACACAGTAATATCTGAGAATCGACTTCAAAATGTATGATCTATCCTCCACAGAGGCTTGTTACTGCAGTGTCAATTGCAAGCAGCAATGATTGGTATCAAAAAGAGGCAAATTTATGGAAATTAAAGTGTGACGTCATCCAAGCTTCATTTGCATTCTGCTCTACAAGCTCTTTCATTACTCACTAATCTGATAAATTTCTTACTATAATAAGACGTACACTTTATTACTTCGTTTAAATTTGACAATCAGCAGGACATTTTCGCATGCTGAAGTGAGTCAGTCCTCTATTAAATCAACTTATTATTGGTTTACTACGAAGAAAGATTGACTTCGTACTTGCCAAAAGTGGATTACCGGGCGGAGTCTGTGGGGCACGCACCGCGCATTTCAGACACTCGGCATGATTAACGTCTATATATCGGGTATTCAGCCGGGAAGTTCATTTTACGACTTTGACGCATGTGGCATTTAGGATAAAGTTAAGATGTGTACGACTGTACACGTCTTGTCGCGGTTGATGGCATAGCCATACCTGACAAGACACACGTCCCATAATCAATCGCTGTTTATGCTTGACTGGACTACGTGTGGCGAGATCGGTCAGATCAGATAAAAGCGATTCCGTTGTCGCTTTAAAACTCTGTGACGTCATTGGTGTTATAGTAACAAAACTAAAATGTTGGCCATGACGTCTCCGATGGCGCATCTTGGTTTCATAAACACTCCCTTGCGTGCCGTAGAGTGCATATCACCCGAAGGTGAATCACAGATTTCCGTGTCTGCTTAAGACCGCTTCGTTAATATTGATAACACAGATACAAGCGTTGGCGTGGGAGATTTGGGTCATTAAAAGTATATTTATATCCAGGCTACCTCTCAGTGTGTACGGCTCGTGAGCGATTTTAAAGAAGGACGATGCGATAAAAGTAGTTTTATGTTCGTACGATTGACGACTGCCCAGTGACCCTTTTTACTCACGTTCCAGCAGAAAGGCTCAATAAGACCAAAAGGGTTAGGCCAAAAGTTGAACAGGACAAAGGTTAAAGGTTGAATATCTCTCATATATCAACTCACAATAATTGTTATCGACTAAGGCTAGTTATAATTGTTGAAAAATATCTGAGATATTCTCCCCGATCATAGAATCATATAATTTTACTCATGCTGTTGTCAATTAATGTAACCTATTGTCTTTCATAATCAAGGGTCATCGTACACCCAGTGGATTGTAAAACTATTTCAAATTCATACTTTTCCAACACACTCTGCGTTACCTTTACGGGGTGTAATACTGGAAGTCGAATCAGTGTGTGCAAAGTAAATGTGGTCTTTGAGTTTTAACGTGAAGCCAGAAAAAGCTAAAAATAGGCAAAGAATTGTATTATTTTGTTAGTCCAAATATTTGTACTGAAGAAGCCTTGTCTACTTTATAATGACCTTGAGTCACTTTTTCGCCGGACGATCAACCTGAAAGTATACATCGTGGGAATTGTGTTGTTCGGTAGAATCGCGATTTTATCAGGGAAAGCGAGGTCAGGTTCCTGACTTTATAGCTATTTCCTGAAATATTTCCAAAAAGGGCAGCATTATGCATATGGAACATGATTGGCTCATTGAAACATGAAGAACAACGTGTAGGGCCTCCTTTCAGTACAACACAACTCACTGGTAACGATATGATGTATAGATACCGTTGAATAAAGCTACGACTAAGGCCAGCCACAAAGCTTTAGCACAGAACAAACGTTTATCTCAAAATGCCTCAAACATTGAAAGTGTCCGCATTGATTAAAAAGCAACGAATCGCGCGACATTCAATGCGACCGATGATTCTAATATTATGGTCTGTACTGTATAGGCGCCACATCTTCAATTATAAGACATCCTTATTCCATGTATGAAACGACACAGACGGGTAAAACCCGCGGCTGATTGGCGTGGCTGCCTCGCCAATTTGTATGCTGTAGATGCGATCGCTGCAAATGGAGATTATGAAACTCAAACCGACAAATCTAATAGACTGGTGACCGCGTAAAGGCTCTGGTCGTACTCAGTGGATTTGTTCCCAAGATGACAGATGTATATAGTTGGCAGTCTCTATGTCTTTCTTGATAACTTTGGAGGCTCGTCGGTTAGGTTCCGAGTCGGATTCACACGGAATAAAGATAGAGCCGCCGTACTGATGATGAACACGAATCGCACTCTATGTAACAGATATGTCGCCAAGGTCATTGTTTTTAGTATGCATCTCACTGTCTAGTCTGTTAGGAATATCTCAACATCTAATCACAGTTGAGTGCATCCCACGAGAATGCGAGAGTCTAATTTTGAAATATCTAGAGGTCGTTTTAAAATTTCACAAGACGCACACAAAGGCGAAAACACCTACTTCATGTTTCCGACATAGATGTTACAATAACCGTCGAAGGAATTTGAAAAAAATGCGTCAGCCTGTAGGGTAAATTAATTTTCCTTTTTTTCTCGCCATCTTGGTATTTTCCGTGGAGGTGAAAAGTTGGAAATCTAGGGTTCGTTGCACGCACCTAGATCAGAAAACTGACATAATACCGCGTAATCTCACAGATACCCCAGGCGGATCACAGTCTAATCCACAGGCTCTAGAGTCAATGCAGGCGAACCGCTAGCCGCCACTGATACAATAAAAATCAATTATTGTATCAGTGGCGGCTAGCGGTTCGCCTGCATTGACTCTAGAGCCTGTGGTCTAATCGAAGAACACACATTCGCCCTGGATTGCGATACAATTGAATATAACTGCATTAAAGGGTCTTCGGTATGTTAATGTAAATATGGGTTCCCTGAAATGTCCCAGCTTCTCGGGGTGTGCCACGTGAACATGCGTGTTTCCAAGGCAGCATGTAACGCGTCTGTTATGATTGGGATTTGCACAGAACAAAATCTAGGTTAAGAATGGTTCTATCTCGTAAAAATTGCCTGATTAATGTAAATATGTTATCCTTACAACAGTTGATATATTCACAACTTTTCTAACTACAAAACATGATCTGAACAGTTGATTAACTGATTGAGTATACTTTTTCAGTTTTTTTTACTCTAAACTTTATATACACTGCGATAGCATAATAAAATACATTTTATTGGCTGTTAGTATTGAAAGAATGATCATACCCGAGGAGGTAACTTTAACCTTTGACCCGATGGTTGAAAGTTGAAACAGCGCCAATACTCCCCTGACCCCAACTATTTTTCATGTGGTAGCCTTTCTTGAACTAAAGTGAGTCAGTGATGTATTCATCTGATTGATGCAAAACCTAGACACATCGAAAGAGTTAGGATGCGCCTCAAAGACAGATATTGTGCTCTCAAAAATTTGCGATACTCTTCTGGTCTAACATTCGCGGTGTCGCATGCCTTTATATTGCTTTGAATCATATTTCACTAAAGCACATACAGCATATATGTACCTCTAATGAACCAATCAATTATAACGGAAAATGACCCACGCTGAGATTAAATTTGAACAACGGATATGAACACTGCGGGCTTATAGAGGAAACATGATATGCCCACGGCATTTTAGAAGGCGGAAACCGTGCGTTGAGAAAAAGTGGCCTAAAATGGGCACGTATAGGAGCAGTGGGCAGGACATACTACGGGATGATACAGAATTCCAAACTAACTCGCGTTGGTTGGTGCCCTGTCTCCCGGCGTACCCATTGACCTTGACCTCAAAACCCAACGAATGACACCATCCATTTGACCGTGGAGATTTCCTATAACACTACCCATTTGACCTTGACCACGACGCCCCAAAACGCCAAGCCTTAAAAATGACCTCGACGTTCTACGTTCCCATCGACATTCCTTCGATCCAAACTCCAATGCCCTGATGCGCTCTACCGTTATTAAGGTATTATGCGCCTCGAAAGTGAAAGACCTAAACTTCTAAAGTTTTGCCCAAACTTTCCTCAAGGAATCTTTCAATCATTCTCTTTCAAAATCAAGCATAAAAATCGGGGGTCACCGTGCAAAGTTTGGTACTAGAGAAACAAGACTGATATTTAAAATTCAAAATGGCCGCTATCCCTGTGTTAACTCTCTGAAGAAACATACAATTTTCGATTTTCGAAAAACTAAGACGGTGAAAAGTTTCTTACACCAAGAGATTTATAATGAACCTCCATAAGTGGTAGATCAGAAAAAAAAATTGAAAAAGTTTGAGAGTCCAAATATCTGTCCCCAAGGCGCATTGTACCTTAAACCTGACTTAAGTCGCACCACAGTTTAACAGTCCCTCCACACACCACATAAAACAAGCCAAATAATTCTGACATGACAAAGCCATCTGGCATAAGCTTCAAACAGAATCTCATTACTCTCAATTTAGTAGATTTATGACTATCTGTAAACGCTTGACAGATTCAAATCGTAATCGAAATACAAACAGGGTGAGTTATCATTCCTTTAAATGTAAAATAACAATTCAAATAAATTTCTGATATAAAGTAATTCCTCTAGCATATTGGCTGATGATTATGAATAATTGTAAATTTGTAGTTGTTTCAGATTGTCCGGGCTGTTTTTGTATAACAGTGTTTTCTTATTCATTATATACTTCAAATTTTCTAAAAGTCTATGATATTTTCGTGTATCTGTTGACATCAGGTCTTAATCCCTCTCTTAAAGTACAAGATGCTGGCGAAGCCTCGACTCCGAATACACGCGCACATTTTGATGACGTCATCAAATGATCCGAGCGGGTCGATGCATCTCAAGGGGATATCTGTATTTGACAGAAGCAAAGAGCCTCTTTTATCTCGGTCTTGTTCGTGTGTTTAATTTTGGATATGCGGGTTTGTCAATCAATCAATTAGCGCTACAAGAATAGCAGTCTGGTGAAAAGCGGCGAAAAATAACGGGTAAAAGGCACCCTGTCTGAAATGAAGTCAACATACACGGATTTTTTTAAAAGGTTGTATGAAATATTATTTCGATGGATAACATTAATTACGACGATTTTGTCGTAATCGTTGGCAAACCGACAACAGTGCTGTAGCCTGGGGCAGGGACAGCTCACATCCCCCTTGAATTTTCCACACTTTCACTATGCAAATTTATGTAAATTTGTAAGTTAGATTCAATGCCCCTTGCAACATCACTAAAGAGAACATTGATTCGACACTGAAAAATGTGGTTCCAGATTACAGAGTGTCACTTAAAGGCTTTTCCATGGTTGCACCGATGGAATTTTTATTACAACATATTACAATGTCGAATTTCTGTCGGCCAGACGGCTGAAAATGCAGGGCGCATGCGAAACATTCAGATAATATGACCTGTTTACCGTCTGTTTTCCTTACCGCAAAAGAGAAAATAACACTTGTCGAGCGAGCATGAGCAGGTCTTTTTTCACCTCAAATGCCCCGACTGACTTCGTCAAAAGATGAGGTGAGATCGATGAACTCCCTTTGCACTGTAAACGATAGAACGTAAAACATTAAATTGTATGTCTTCTTTTATTAGTAAAGATCGTCGTCTGTCTGAAACAAGAAAATCGCTTTCTCGCTAAACCTATTCCCCAGGGCAATTCTGGCTCCGCGGTGACGTCACTGCTAACAAGATACGCAATCAATCAACTGAACATGCGTACTGACAAGGCATGGTGGTCCGACAAGGTAATCGCGAGGAGATGGGGGGGGGGGGGGGGCGGGGCAAATGGAACATCATGACTTCAGTATAAACCTCGAGCAATCTGCCGTTCTACAATTTATTTTCGCTGGAACGATACTTTTGGGAAAACGCTGCTCTCGTTAAATTTGGCTCCAAGTAACTCCTAAATAAATAATGGCATTTCATGTGCTATGAATGTTTTTTCTTTTGGTCTCTTGGCTAAATTTTGCCAACGCACTATGAAAGTAGGAAGGCATTGCAACACAAACATGTATATAGAGGAATGGGCAAAAGAAAAAAGTGATTTTTAATAAAATTTCGCAAAGTAGGGCAGATTGAATGTCCCAGTTCTGAAAAGTGATTTTTCATAGAATTCCGCAAAGTACGGCACAATGTCCCAGTTTTGAAATATGCTGGTAATCCATGCGGCTACAGAGTGCTCTTTCTGTTATCGCTGGAGAGATCGCTGATGGGTAATTCATGTCAATTTCGATGCAGCTTACTAAAACGCACGCAGAGATAATGAGCGGTTAAGTAGAGGCGCGCGCACTTTTGAGGATATCCAATCCGGGGTCTTTAATTGCCGAGTAAATCGCGCAGTTGCCATTTGGAGAGTGAACCCTCTACGCATCGCGGGAAAATGTCAAAAGAACCCGATGTCTACCATTCTTGTTGACATGCATGCATTAGTATGTGGCGACGTATCGTCGCCATCCATCACTGTCGGAATTTACCTGTCTTACTGATGTGAGCTCCGTGGAAAGCCCAGGCGTACGGCTAATTTGGCATTACGTTCGTGTCTAGAGTACAGAGACACACAACATACATGACTCCGAGGATACTGCATCAATGTGGGATTGTCTTCGCCTGCAAACAATTTTTGTGCCAAATCTGCGTTCTCAAACTGTGATCACTTTTATTCGCACATGTGTTTCAGATGGTTATTTCCAACTTATTAGAATATCCGGGCATTGATATAACGTAATATGTTGACCGTAAGTTAAAGTGAAGACACATGTGGGTTTGCTTGGTACCAGTCTCAGCGATTTCTTCTTCGGGGATTAATAATAATAATAATAATAATAATCTTTATTACCCTTAATCATAATAATATTACAATTCAATGATGAATGTACATCTGAGTTGTGCTGTGATAAAGGGTAAATGGAAACGGAAAATAGCAAATGCTAGTCTAGTCCGTTCCCAAAGCCATTTGATGTTAAAGCAAGGAAACCAAGAAGAAAAAAGAAAACTGAAGTATATCGAGGGTAGTGTACATGAAAGTAGTAACCTAATTGTAACAAAGTAACTAAGTGAATAAAAGAACAACTACATAAATAAATATATAACTAAATAGATACATTACGAGTAAGTAGAAATGCGTAAAAAAGAAAACGATAAGAGAGAAAAAAAAAAACGTATATAAAATATATACATATTTAAATATGATATACATATATGTAGAGTTGAATATAACTCTTCATCACTTAAAAAAAAAACCCCCAAAAAACAATCGTGTAAAAGTAGACTTGAAAGTGCTAAGTAACTAACTAAGTAAATAAGAACAACTACAAAAAATACATTACGAATAAGTAGAAAATATGTAAAATAAAAAAACAAAAAAAACAAAAACAAAAACAAACAAAAACAAAAAAAACCCTAAAAAACAAAATGTATAGTGAAATATATATATTTATATATCTATGATATACATATTTGTAAAGTTGAATATAACTCTTCGTCATGTAAAACACTAACCGTGTATGAGGAGACTTGAAAGGGAGTGTCTGAACGAACTTCTAGTGGTTTTTGTTTTAATTTGTTTAGGTAATGTATTCCAATAGATGCAGCCTGTATATGATATCGAGAATTTACCCAAGGAAGTGTTGACACTTGGGACATAAAGGTTACCATTAATTTTATGACGAGTACTGCAGGAGTACAAGTTTGTCATTACGTAGCCATTTTGCACAAATTTGTTTTTTATTACAGAGAAAAAGGAAAATCTTGCTAGTCGTTGCACACCCCGCCCCACCCCCATCCAGTGTGTGATCATCTTCGTCACTGGTCTAATCATTTTGGATACAAGTTATGTCTTGCCATCAAAAACGTATCTCCGATCCTAGGGCCATGTTTCTAAGTGCAGGTTCAGTTCTTATTTTTTTCCATTCTACATCTGGCATGTCTTGGAGATTATGTAGATAGGATAAATGACTATAAAGGAAACATTAAACATTTAATCAGCGACGATGCATAGCCAAGAAAAGCCATTAACAGCACTACCTCATTATTATTCTCGAAATTTCATGGAACAAGTAATTTCTTCTGGGAAGGGTCATGCAGTACAACAAATAATCGCTCGAACGTTTCCTTTTCATTATTTCTGGTCTCACAAATTCCCTTGCATATATATTCGTGTCAAGATAGCCTTTACGGTGAAGAATTCAGAAATGCACGTTTGTTTGACTAAATACAGAATATTCCAGAAAGATGAAAATTATGTGGCAAATTTTACAAGGTTTTTCTTTCTGTGTCTTCAGTCTGTTAAGCGTGTCAAAAGTTACTGGTGTTGTCTCGGCTCTTGTCTCTTGAAATATTCTGGTCCATGAAAGAGCCTCATGATATTTTTCTCATTTAGATGTCGTGTTGTCGGACCCTTAACTTTGATACAAGTCTGCTAGTCATCTGGGATGAGTTGTTGCTGAAGTCGCCCTTACTTTGCTTTATTTTATTGACCAGACATTCAAAGGCTACATCCACGGTTTCTCTTTCTAATGTGCTACCGATACGAGAATTCCATTTTGCTTTCCAAATATTGCTTCTCTTTTCTTCTCCCTGTTAAATATTTTGCAATCATACTCAATGCCTCCAATGTTCAGTTTAATATTGATACACTTACTTTCTGATAATCTCATATTGCAATTTTCCACCGTCTCAAAATATTTTACTTTCATTCATTTTATCACGCTCATTAATTTACAAAATTTATGGTGCAAGCTGCCGACTGAAATAATGAATCTCAATAAATTTGCGGCGCATGGGAGAAAAACGCTTGTTTCTTTGACTGTGATATCAGAGTATTGACACAACCCAAATATACCACATTCTGTCTTTGTTCTAGATATTTCTGATGTAATACAGGTCTCATTAAGTGAAGGAATCTGAAGCCCCCAAGTATGTTCCCTTATAATATCGCTGTTGACGCATGCGCGTTTCATATCCATTTTCACGATAGACTTACACGCCGAAGTCGATGATTTATTGACATTGCTGTACAGAGGCCGAGTGTGATGTGTGCTTATGCAGAAGCCCCTCTCAGTGCGGTTTGGTGTATGCATTAAAGTTAACAGGTCTGAAGGAAAGAAGAAGTGCGCTACAATATGTTTGATCATCCGGCGTGGCGCCAAAGTTGACCTGCGCACACTGTTCAAAATCACGTGACTCATGAATCGTGCTCTAACATACATTTATCATACCTTCAACTTAACCACGATGTGTAGGTGAAAATGTGACAGAAAGGGCCATCCAAACGTGTACTCTTGAGGATGAAGGAATGAAAACACAAACCTGACCAGGGTAAAAGGAGAAGATTAATATAGATTGCACCATGCGATTATACTGTAGCTTACCGGCTTGCAGGAATTCAATTATCTTATCACCTTGTACATCCATTTTTCATAACAATGCAATAAAGAATCCGACACGGTGACCTCATCTGTAACACAGGAGGACGTTTTTCCCCAAAGCACAGAGTGTGAAGCCTCGAGACATACAGCACGACTGCAAAATGTCATTCTCTAGTTGAAATATACAATTAAAGAAATCGCGACTCCATGAACCCTCCTCCATGACGCCAAGCAAAAAAAATTGCTCGGAAAATTTTGCGTATTTTCTGTTTTCATCCAATTTCTCCCCTTCTGTGGAATCAAGATAATATTTACCTGTCTCTATCTCTGTTCTTAGTAATAACATTATGACTCATTCAAAGAGGATTTTAGTCCTGTTTTAATGATGTTGACGGCAGAAATGCATGAAAGTGTCCTGGGCTTACAACGTAATTACTTGCATTGAAACGCACGCAATTAATCTGTCATTGATAAAAGCGCGTGGAAACATGGGCGTAGTCTGATAACCGCGCCTCCGGAAACCTTGATGCAATTGACTTGCCGGGGTGAGAGTTATTCTCCCCCCGCTCGTTTCTCGAAAGACACTGAAGCAATTATCTAGATTGTGATCATTATAATTCAGGGTATTCAATATCTGTATGAGACCAACCCGGAGGCTCTCTCAGTGCACCAGACAGGCCACGAAATACACTGTCAGTGAGTGTGTACATTCATGGTAGAAATTTCTTTGGCAAACAAAATTCGGCCGGTCAAGTTTACTTTTTAATTTTGATTTACATACGCTTGAAATGCGTAAAGTCACAGTATCCCTCACCGAGGGACTGTAAACGAGAGTGGTATTAAAGATAAGATAATATCTCGGGATAGATTGTCCGTATTCTCGAAATATAGTAATTCTTAGCTTAGCTGAATTCATAAAAAAAAAACTTATTACGAATATTAGCTTTTTTGTATTCTTCTTCTTTGAAAATCGAAAATCAAATTCTCTGTCATGAGAACTGTAAAGAAATTGATTTTGATTTTCGAGTGTAGTCGGTAAATTTGGGCGTCTTATTCACTGAACCGGAAATTTGCCCGATGACTCAGTATTTGATTACTGATTATGGAATTGTACCAAAGTGTGAAATGTGCGTTCTCATTTAGGAGTTCTGTTTTTATCTCACTGCTCAATTGTTTTGCATTATATTACTTCAGTATTTCGTTCTTTGTCTTGCTTTGTTGAACCATGACGCATGCTTAAGTCTTAAGATATAGACCCGGTTGAGTAGAAAACTCAAGTACTGGTATCTTTACTGTTGTATCTGCGTCCTAAATCTTCAATATCACATAGCTGATCCAATGATGCCCAATCGTATTAGCTTGACGTGTCCATTACATCACGGTCCGGGCGAGGGGGTTGATTACACCAAGCACTGATCAGGATCAATTTCTTACAATCTTTAATGATCGTTATATCAAGCAATTTATCCTACCTGACGTTTTCGATTTCAGTTAAAGTCTAAAATCACCATGCTGAGAACTATGATACTTAGAACATAGGCACATTGCTATTGAATCTCAAAAAACCGTTTCTTTTCGCCTCTATTACTTTTAAGCGAGACTGCTGTACTATTTACCACCTCAAATATTTATACACATCGTACTTTACAGGTTCGCAAAGCCAATGACCACATAACAGTTACTGTAGTAATTATAAGATACAGCGTTACTATTAAAGTTACTGCTGGGTGTTATGACAACGCTCAAAAGGAAATTGTTGCAATAACGCTTAATTTGGGCAACAGTACATTTTCCAAAGGACGATTATTAGTTTCTGCAAGAGGCACGCGATGTCTTTCTTCTGCGCAAGCTCAGTGACTTCATTTCGCGGTGTTATAGCATGCACAACTCAAACCTTGGTCGATACCATTGTTTATATTATATTCTCTCGTGTTTCAGTGAAATTTAGGACCACATTTGAACAACGTTAGAAAATAACAGGGCATCTTCTATGGGTTGAACTTTGGCTTGGATATGATATACCGCAATTTATTTTTTCCCGGTCCAATGCATATCGCGTTCAAACATTCGGTGTCTCACTTCCTGGTAAAATTCAGTACAACGTTCATGCATATTCAACAAACACGGCATAGGTCAGTGACTGTACAGAGCAGAATCAGAAAATTCATAATGTATATTACGGTTTTCACCGAGAGATCGCCTTGTGATTTCGCGATAATGACGCATTTCCTTCCCAGCCGCAATCGCGAGAGTCAAACGCGGTGAAACATAGATCACGATCGGGAAGAAACACAGTTTTCAAATGTGAATTAGCTTTCTGTCTGCAGATCCAATTTCCTGCCAATTAAAATACAATTAAGCCAATTAATCGATCAGAATCACTCAGACAGCCGCACATTGCTATAATGATGAGTTGAGCGCGCTGCCATGGCAATGTGCTCTGATTCAAAATCAAAGTCAATGGTAATTCTTGATTTAAAAAAAATAACTATATGCTGAAACTTGCAATGTCTATGCCCGAAGTCCCCGACGTCGTTAAATTGCATTAACATTTCTACACGACGTATGGCTTTATTGTATTTACTTCCTTAGTTTTCGCAGATCGCGATAGGTTTCGTGTGTACATAATGCTAAGTGAGTTGCATTAACTATGGAGGGGTCACTGAATACCATAACCTCGATAAATTTACACGTTCTCCGTTACACAGCGGCTCACGCCTTCTGTAGCTTTTAAAACGCAGAAAGCCTGACAGACCGTATCTTGTCACTATGGAAATACAAAGCGCGAACTGCAAAGGATCTCATGAATGGCGTTCGCGTAAGAATTATTAAAAAAAAACTGCCAACAAACGATGAAATAAGTGTTCGCAGGTGTTCACATACCTCGATTACATGAAGTGAACTGCTATCGGCACACGCTGTTGTTCAATGCAATTTTCGTTCGGATCTCGCATCGCATTGATATGACGTCACGTTGTGTCGACCGCACGAGGAGGGCATTAATCCGACATCGATACGATTATCATCACCTGAGCTGATTTGACGGAAATTTCTGGATGTCAGTTTCTCGGGGGTTAGTGGTGCCATTCGATAATGTAAAAAGGCGCAGAACTATTTGTGCAATGTCTACGAGAGTTGAGAGACGAGATGCTTGGTTCATTGATCGATATGCATCGATATACGCGGGCCAGTCATACTGTCTGCAGAGTGCGAGTGCATGCAAATATACTCGTTCATCATATCAAAAAGAAATCGGAATCATACTGCGACAAGAGTGCTCTACATGTGTACAGGGCCGCACCATTGACAAGACTCCTGTGACCTGATGTGCAAACGATCTCAACCCCATGATGATCAGAAACTAGACGCAAATTTTCCATGACTATAGAATTCTCGAATATCTGTCTTTTCTTTTAATCGCCACTTTGAGAGTAATTGAGCGGCTCCACAGAACAGGATTGTGAATCATCTTCTTTGAAAGCCAGTTGATGAATAGTTCCTGCCACAGCATCATCAATCTCGGTGCAATTACAATCTGTATCTGGCATGGCGGGGGTATGTGAGCGGGAGAGAGGTTCCCCCGACATGCTTTGATTAATGGAGAGTACGAGAAGCCATAAAACGGGTCTGGGCGGGAACCGTGTTGCGCACCATCTGGAACAATGCGATTAATTAACGTCATTGCGAAAGAGACTTTTTAGGTCATTCGCAAGGAGGCCGCGAGGTCATTATCATAATATTTGGAAATAATGGGATATTTGCGTTGATTGCGATCTAAACAGCCTGTCTTCTCGATGTTCAAAATGACAGAAACACAAAAACGCACACAGTCGCTTGCTCTACACCTGTGCAAATGTTAAAACATTGACATCGCTCTGAAGGATCGTGTCTCCAGCCTCGCATCGCCGTCAAGGGAAATCAGTGCATGCGCTGTGTACATAGCGCAAATAATATTTTGACTCATTTTATTTCTTAGAAAAGGAATAGGGGCGTATCTTCATCATACAATAGCTTCATAGATAATGCAAGCTTTATCGCTTTAAACCAGCTCGCGGATAACGTATGCGTACATGATATCCCGCAAATGACATTTGAGAATGTTCATGAAATTATTTAATGCTTATTATCTAACATGCTCACTTACCTGAGGTCATTACAAATATTATTCAACCTCACTTACCTTGTTTGTAGGGTTGATTGTTTGCACATGCAAGGGACAGTATCCACACCGCCAGGACGGCCCATGCCCTGAGACACACAAACAGGAAATCCATCCTAAAAGCCATGCTCGGAGAAGACTCCGCAAAATCGCCTTCCCCGCAAACCAAGCGATTCGGATCACAAGAAATTTACTCTCCGAACTCTCCCAAATCAGATTCTACAGTGAGGTGATAATGTTCTCCGTACCATCCCTGTCATCATACTTCTGACTGTTCAAAAGATGGACATTGTCAACGATCAAATATCCGAAGAGAGGTCGTTCAGTACCGTTGGACAATCTGCATCTCTGAGGGAACACGCAGGTAATACAATCACATTACCTCGAGTTCGGAATCACCTTCTCAATTAGACCCTTTAACCGTGCGATTGTTTACAAAAAGTCTCGTATGTGCACCATCAAAAACGGTATGGCTGCGAGGGCTATTCTCTCTCTCTCTCTCTCTCTCTCTCTCTCTCTCTCTCTCTCTCTCTCTCTCTCTCTCTCTCTCTCTCTCTCTCTCTCTCTCTCTCTTCTGTCGGTCTGTCGGTCTGTCTGTCTGTCTGTCTCTCTGTCTCTCTGTCTGTCTGTCTGTCTGTCTGTCTGTATGTATGTATGTATGTATGTATGTATAGATGGATGGATGTATGTATGTAAGACCAAAATAAATAAATAAATAAATAAATAAATAAATAAATTGTGCTGTTCCGATAACATGATTTTCAAAAATAGGGTAGGTATACGTAGGTCGGAAGGGTTTTTTTTCAAAATATTTTTATTTTTAAATATGCACTTTCAGGGGTTCAGGGCGATCAAACACTGGCCACAACATTTCCAGAAAAAACGTATCATACATATAAAGGGAATTAAAAGTTAAAACATAAAAGACGTCCTCGTTCAAGCAAAAATCAAATGCCAGATAACGAACACGTGATATTACGGGGTTTTTCTTTCTTGTGTTTACTTTCGTGTTTACGTAGCTCTAAAAAGTGTAGGGTCGGCAGGTAAAAAAATAGGGCAGGTCGGGTTATCGGAACAGCACAATATGATTCCTTTGGCCTAAGTGTGCATGTATCTAAAGATGCATGTAAAACAATACTTTCATTTGGGAAACAAAAGCATGACTGGAATAGAAGGAAAACGTTCTTAACTCTTACCAAAGTTATTCCTTCAATTTCTGGAACACAGTAAGAGTGTTATTATAGTGTGTGCAGACTAGCCTGGAGTTATTTTCCCCATGCATCTAAATCTCACTTATTTCAAATCGATGTTTGGAATAAGTTTGCCAAATTTCTTAGCCTGAAATTTCTGTTCGAGCTATTTCAGCGACAAACTTTCGCTTCGGTCTCCGTTATTGTGGACAAAACGGAATAAAATCGGGAGGGACGGTCGTGTCGAGATTTTAGTCCCATTGACTTCCATTTCGGTCGTTTGGTTTTTCTCAAGGGTCTGTGGTTGCATTTCATAAAGCTCATCTTAGAGTGACTTGTCATGTTGATTACCGTGTGTGAAGAACAGCCTGCGGCCTCTGAAACAATACAAAAATTCAATAAGGAGATTTATCACATTTCCCCTCTAAAAACGGCACACCTGGCAGTTTTTTCCTTCGAAAGAAGAACGTTTAAGAACAACGTTTGCCGTCCTATATAAAACCATACAATTTCGACATAAATAGTTTACGCCTATTGATATAGAAACTATAGACTAGACCGACAGCTGACGAGGAAACGACGAGGAATATGTTTATCAGTTGACATCTGTTCGTGCTATCGCATTACACAGCTTGATAATTTCTCGACCTTCGGTTCATCTGATGTTGTACGTCGGTCAACCCGAGCACAGGTATGTTAGAAGTTGAAGGTCACCAGGCGGTCTGATCAAACTCCGCGCCAAGAAGGCTACGCAGCAGGGCGTTAAAGGGCTGACCATTATTAGCATATTGGAAATCGTTCAAATGAGTGAAACCGTCGTCCGGGAGAGTTCATAAGAAACACGGTCTAGTTTTAATAATCGTTGTCCACATAAAGGAAAATAGCCTCGCTTTCTACAAGGAATTAATAATTTAAAAAAAAGATGAAAATAGCTTTAATCATTATTTCGTGATCGAGCTAATTTTCCGAAATCACGAATTACACGGTGGCCGATTAACGAACACCGTGAGGTACTCACAGTGCGGACGCACATAGGCGATTTTTCCGTTGTTGCTAGGCGTGTCTATTCCAGATTCTGTCGTCGCTAAGGCGAGACGACGGGCGCCACCGAGTCGAAGCTGACTGACAGGGCGACACATCAGGTAAGCTGAGCTCTCCAAATTTCATTAAATTTTGACCGTTAAATTAGATAAATATGTTTTAAGTGCGTTGGTTCTAGTAGATTGATGGTCCGACAGTTGTTTTGATGGCTTTTCCCAAACATTTGACTTTTTTCGGAAATACGGCAAAAACTTTCAATGTCAATTGTGGGTGGGTTGTGACATATCTGGCAGAAACTTGCGAAATTAATACGTCGTTTGAGAAGTTAACATTTCCGTCTCATGGGTTTAATTTGTAAAGTTTTGGTAAATTTATTATCCTTACTCATCATTTAATGTGCTGGAGCAAAATCGGACTTGGGGAAGATCGGATGGCATTCTGAGAGCGATTTATTTTCAGCTATGTACAAACCGGAAGTGAGCCAAGGAGGCCTTACAACATGCCCGGTAATCGATTGCAACTAAAATAATATTGCAGGGTTTAACGGAACTGTTATTTTGCAGAACATCTCTTTGGGATGGGCGAAAAATCTTCCTCCGTATCTGACAGTTTCATTAGTTTCCATCGCAACATTCTGTGTAGAGAAATAATATTTCTTCCCTTTTCATCAAAAAAATATATACACAGATCTGATGACAAGCTCTCTGTTTGATATGCTAAAAGCTGCATTCTAAAATATAAAAAGCATCTGTTTATGTGTAGGATAAATATACTTGTGTCAATAATATGTACATGCATAAACTCGTAAGGCTGCGTTCACAAAAAACAGTTAAGGGGGCTGGAGGAATTCAGGGGGGATTCGCAAATTTTTGGGTAGTAGAGGGGAGGGGGACTTGAAAATTTTGCTCCACCTGTAGGGGGAACTTGAAAATTTTTGGTTCCTTTTATGTTTTACATTTCCAATTCAAAGTTTTTGTAGGTAATTCAATGAAAAATGAATACAATTTCTATGTCATCGAATTGTTGTTATGTTAGTAATAATTTAACAAAATCTAGAACCATTTTTGTTACATTTCATGACTTTATTTAGAACAAATCTAAAACATGTGTGATTTGTCGTAAAAAGCCAAATGAGCCTAGTTACACAGGGCAGAAGCTGCAAATGTTGATTTCTGCAATATTTCTATGTAATATATCAACTACAGTTTCTTGCTGTCTCCCTACAGCATGCTCAAACACACAATATTCAGTTTGTCGACAAAACCTGTATATACAAATATGTATTTGGTGACAATTTAATTAGAGTTCAGACTGACAGTCAGTGATACAAATGCATGGTACACATACACAGGCTGTGATAGCAAGCTGAATATTGGACAGTTCAAGATGCTGCAGGTAGTAGAACAAGAACTCAGCTGTATAAACTGGACAAAAATATTGTCAAAATTATCAAAGTATCACTATCAGATTCTGCCCTGCTACTGCAGTGTCACTGTCACTGCATACCTGAGCAGTTCAGAGATAGTTCTGACTCTGATGTACACGGTAGTTGAAGAAGGGTTTCGGTCAAATGACGATCATGACAGTGGTCAGTGAAACATACAGGCCAGGGAGCAACATATGGAAGACCAGGGGACTTGAAAAGTTATCGTGAATTTTTGAATTGTGGCATATGAGAATAAATCAAATATTAAAGAAAAAGATGGGATCACCATGCTTGATTTTCTATATTTTCATATTCTTGTCATGAAATAATACAAAAGTAAAACTTTGAACAGTGAGGACTAAATGAAAAAAATATGTGACTAAATGGCATTATTTGTTTTTTAACCAAATTTGCCATTATTACACCCAAAATTTCAGAGATTAAAACATTTTATTTGATGGAACTTTTTAGCCATCCAGTATTGTCCATTTCGAGTAGCATCTAATTCATATATGTCTTGGACTTTTGAAACAAATTTTTGGTAAGTCACTGTGCTCAGTTTTTGACAACATGGCAATGAGCCAGAATTCACAATTTGCCTACTCTCTGATGATCGTCATTTTTTGTGCTCTTCAGCATCAACAATTGACCTGGACAGAGTTGGGTGAACTCAAGATGGCTTAGACCGATAAATCCAAAAGGTTAACTGATGCCTTTAAGATGAATCAATTTAAGAACTTGTCTCAGGAATATGACTTTACAAAGTGCTAACAGCAGGTAGTGTTGAACACCTGTGAGCGGAACGCCGCAATACGTGATGCATACACATCCTTTACAAATATGTGGGATTGTGATAGTTGGGGGGAACTTGAAAAATTTTGATCATATAGAAGGAGGCATTTGAAAATTATTTTGGGTATTGAGGGGGGATCTGAAAAAAATAAGATTATAATCGCGATTCCTTCAGCCCCCAGAGTAAATGACTAGGTGTTGGAAAAGCTGATGATGTGAGAGCTCTAGATGATCTATGCATGTACATTAAGAAGGCCCAAGGTGTATTTTTTTTAATTGGATTTCCGATACATACCTTAAAATGTTATTTATAATTCCCATTTAATGTATTGTCATTACATTTGTTTTCTACTTGCAGATCACGGAACATCTATACAGTGAAAGAACTGACACAGAAAGTGCAAGAAGAATGTTTTGATTTTTTTGATTTAATTTTGCAATAAAATGTTGACATTAACAATATTCCTGACTGTCCGGCAATTTTATTTAGTTGTGGCAATATGGAAGCTTGGAATAAGTGTTGAATGTGTTTCAAAAATTGTCTGGGTGTAGTACCCTTTGATAAATTACAAAATGCATGACACAGAAATATTTTATTCTACCTGAAATGAATACCAAGATGACTAAACCAAAGTCTCAGCAGTCTTGCAATCATTTTTGAAGGCAGTGTATGTCTGGATGTGCGCCTAGACATAAGAGCAAATAATACCTGAAATATACAGTAAAGCCCCATTAGCTGTATCTTTTCTACACATGCACTTTGCAATGCTCACCAAATATATTATCTGATTTTCAAAGATAGCTTTTGCATTCCTTGTCATTACTCGAATCCATATTTGGAAGCCAAAAATTATTGTATTGTTAAAAATCTAAGTTGTACATTCTTCACCAAATTTGGAAACTTTTTTATCACATTTTGGGAAGAACTTTGGCTTTAGTCACTTTTGATTGGAAATCATATTTGAAAATCATCCTAAAATACAGCTAATGTGCCTTAAAACAAAACACCTTTTTCCTTAAAAAAAGGATGTAGGTTGTGTTACAATGATCAGACGTATGCTTACTTTGTTAAAAGAAAGGAAAAAATCATTTATAACAAGTTACATAATGGATACGAAGCATGATTTCTGAACAAAAAGGCAATTATGATGAAAAATGAAATTCTAAAAAAACGAAACAGATGGCAAAGGTCATCGGTAGGGGGCGGCTTTATTTACTCGCTAGGTCATGGTCGATGGTGTTTTGGGCACATTTTAAGTTAACATTTCCGTCTCACGGCTTTAATACAAAAACTGAATACGTAGTCTCAAAACTTAGTATCTGCGCTATCGATCACTGACCAAATCTAAGTTGGGGACGACAAGGTGACGGAGTAAAACGCTAAAATTTAGGGCGGTGTGAGTAATTTTGAGGGTAGGAACGCACGCGACGACTTTGTTTTTCACCATATTTTTTCACAAAATGGACAATTTTGTGTCAAACGTCTGTTCCACCCTATAGGTTACGTTGATATCTTCCATAGTATTTAGTTTTTACGGCACACGGAACACGGGTAGACAGACCCTAAGCGAAAAATCTCCATGGTTTCAATTGCAGAATGCGGCGATATAAATTTGAATTTTTTCGTTCCATACCCCCCACGTAGAGAAGTTCGATTTGGTGCGTTCCGACTATGTGCGTCGCCACTGTGAGGTACTCACGCCGTATAGTAATTGCGAACTCGCACGGGCCCCCTTGTAACCAAGGAGACGGGAAGTGGAGACAATTGCGAGAGCAGTGATGAATTGCATCAAGGGAATTGAGGCAATGACAATGTCATTAGAAGAAAAAATAAAAATAATCGATTACACCCACAAGCTGATAATGAAATCAGCGAACAACTCCAGGTCCTGGAAAAATAAGAGGGTAAAGACGCCCACGTCGACACCACGGTGCGTTGTATGGTTTCTTTAATGCGATATCTACAATACATTTTCTCAGAGATTTATAGACGCGACTACTGTCGGTTGTCAGATTGCCCTCACATGATAACGCTAGAAAATTTACTGCAGCAGTGTCAAGCTGTTTCATCAAACTAATTTGATTTGCTTAATCGCAAAGTCTGTTTAGTTTTTTTTTATTCGGGTCATATTGCGCGAGGTCTGATCAGGAACGTGGTAACGTTTGTCAGACGGCGTGTCTGTTCCATGGAAAATGCATATTAAACATGTCAGATTTATCAGTGCAAAAAACAAGCACTGTATCGTTGCTCAGTACTGATAATTTCGCTGGTGTAATTTATGTTGGGGTTTGATTTCGCTGCTTGGAAATATATTGGCATCTGAATCATGGGTATATGTGTATGTGTGTGTGCCTGCCGGGGAGTGATTTTGTGTATAAGACCGAGCTGGCGTTTTTGTATTTATTGTCAGGGTGCATGCAGTTATTACTTTAGATGTTACAGACTATGCGAGCAATCAGTTTAAAAATCGTAAGACAACACCATCTTTACAACCTTATCGTATCATAGTGGAATCAACAAGTTGTTTTCTATTGTCTGTAATTGCTCGGAGAAAATAGAAAATAAGTGACCGTTTGACCATAATAAATTCAGAATGTTTAAGTTAGTAAATTTCAGGCCAATCGATTTTCCAGCAATCAATTTGTATAGATAGTGACACTCTTTCTCTCCCTGTCTCCACTTCTGTGTCTCTGTCTCTCACACTATCATACTCTCTCTCTCTCTCTCTCTCTCTCTCTCACTCTCTCTGTCTCTCACACTATCTTACTCTCTCTCTCTCTCTCTCTCACTATAGTTTGCATGGAAAGGAAAGGTTACCGACATGCGAATAAAATTCTCAATCTCTTGTGAAGTCTAAAAATGCGTATTATTTTCACGTGTTTGATTTTAAGAAGACCTTTCCACTAATACCAGTCGAATTTATTCTAGATCGTAGCGAGGAAGCTTGCAGAACGATGTCTTCATCATCGTAATTTTACTGTCTGCAAATTTGTCACATGTGCACCACAAAATAATAGCTGTGACACAGGTCACCCAAACACAATAATGAGGTGCATTTCGTGGTTTGAAATATTAAAAAATAAAGATGATGAAATCAAGACAAATTTTACTTTTATTTTTTGCCTAACTTATGTACTTTAAAAATCCAGTTCGGTTCAAAGTTAACTGTCATATTTAGTTAGTTACTGATTTAATGCGCAGCACAAGCAAGAGTGTCAAAATTGCCATAAAAATGTACGTTACAAAAGACGTGTTGAGAAGTTATCTGTTATGAAAAGTTTAATGTTTTACATGCAAGAACAGTAACTATGAAAAAATCAGAGGAAGACATTGTAGTTTAACAAAATGTGATCAACTGGCATATTGTCTCAAGTATTTCACAGAGCCGGTTTTCAAGAGCTCCACTTCTATGGCGCCCGACCAACAATTTCAGTTCGATGTCAAAAGTATGTTACGATCGTTCAGTATAAATTAACAAATAGACAGCCCAGAACAATTTAGTTAGTCTCACACAACAGTCCACTGAATACTTAAACAAAACAGCAAAACGTTGAAGATGTTTATCGAATTGAGCTTTGAGTGTCGATGCAAATGTAGCAGCCATACACAGGTAACGAACATTTCAAGACGATGACCTTTTTCCGCCTGATGTAATCTTTATCCAATCGCAAGTTACACACTGAATGGGGTTGCTTTGTATATGTGCAAGTTTAGAAAAGTACAACGTTCTCCAAAAAACGTATTTCCCTAAGCCTGTTTTGGAAATGTTTTTCATCCAAATGCAGACTCCATAGCTGGATAGATAATGATAAGATTAAATAATAGGGATGAAAAACCAGCCAATGCCGGTAACACAAACATGTAGTCATCAATACTTCATTATCTTGTTCTGTTAAGTTGTAGTTCATGGAACCATGATCTAACCCTAACTATATTACAAGTTAATGTTCATCAAATTTTTAAAACAAAGGCAACAACTAACATTTTAAAACAGTAACGAATGTTTCATGGAAAGTAAATGTTTCTGCAAAGTTATACAGGCAGTCAGTAAATGTGTTTGCCAGTAGTGCGTTTGTATAGTTCGGCGTGACACGCGAAAATATGGTTTTTAGAGGCATGAAAAGTCAACAAACCATAAGTATGAACAATGTTGAACAGTTATTATCTTAGCCGGTAACGAACATTTCAAGGCAACTGCGTGAACTTTTCGAGGATACACTCGCGATCCTCCGCGTCCAATTTCACCATTCTCTTTGACTTCCCGACTGGCAATGGTTCTTTCACTTTGCATATTATGTCTTTTCTATCACACCAGATGACGTCTTGTCTTGATGGCCACTGGAAAAGTTGTTTTTTCTTTTCCATGAAAGTTATTTCAACAGTGTTATCACTTCCGTCAACGGTTAACACTTTTCCGATGTACCAGTTTCCATCATAAATAGCTGCTACATAATGACCGACTGAAACATCGATTTCTAAACAGCAACTGGTCGATGGTTGGGTATCCTGTGTGCCAGCATCATTTTCACCTTCAACGGCAATACTATCAGCATCACCTGCACCACTGTACGCTGTATGCTTGTCAGATATTTCCGTGGTTTCATCTTTCCATTTTCCACACATTTCCCCCGAAACACAGATTTGGCAATAGCAGCTGACTTCACTGACTGCAACGACTGAATTGCCTTTTCCAACAACTGCATGCAACTTCATGGTTCCTCTCACTGCTTGCAACTTTTTTCCCTTGACCTGATCGGAAATTTCCTGACACTCTGCCGCTGAAACAAAGACAAACTTTACAGCTTTCAAGCTAGATTCTGTTGCCCACTTGAAGAAATCAGTTGCATCCTGAATGGCACATTTACCACTACGAACAGCTTCATCAGCCATGCGCTTGCAGGTGCCTCCTAGACCGTCGCATGGTCCTTTACCATGCCCTGCTTCGAAGTAATTCCAACGTGCTTTCATTCCAAATACAGTTTCATGGTTTGCAACAGTATTGAATATGACTTTGTTGCGATACTGACTGGTGGGACTGTCTGTCCAGTAGTGTACAACATCAATGTCTTTGACCAATGACTTAATGTCGGGCATGACCTTTCCCAGAATGGCAAGAACTGTTGGTGATGAATGGGACATTTCGTCGGATACTGCGATGAAACTCTGATGCTCAAGCTTGTTGTCTTGTCCTCTGAAATACACCACAATCGGGTGCAGTGTAACACCTACTTGGTTCCAGTATGCACTTTGGACCTCATCAACTGTCTTGCAGGAGTAATTTTCTGCAAAGTCCATATGGACAATGACGTCATGCTGCGGGAGTTGTTCCTTTAATCTTCTGATTTCAGCATACTGAGTTTTAACGCGTTCTACGTGATCCTTGAAATCAAAGGTTTGCTTCTTAAACGCTTCAATGAAGTCACCTACTTTGTTTTCATCTGCGAATCAACAATTCTTGTAACACTTTTGCTTTTTCTTTCTCTTTGATGATGACTCTTTTCCACTGACTTACAACAATAGTTGACGGGAGTTGCTTCACTAAGTCATCGATGTCATGTTTTCTTTCAGAAATGTTTCCGGATTTGATGGTACAACCACCCCTTCTCGCCTTAGAGTTTTCATCTGAAGTGCCATGTTTTGATGTTTCGTGCAAAGACAGCTATGTCGGCTGATGAGCGATGTCAATAAGATATATCTTGGTCGCATACGGCGAAACGTTTCTATGGACATTTGATTTCTGGGTTCTCAGCCTGAAACTTGGCAAACAAATTTGATATATAGTCTGTCAAGACCCGTGTTTGCATTTTCTCACCATTTTCCACTTTCTTCGCATCAGCTTTGCCGGGTTGTGATCTGCTGTTGTCATCCCTGGTAAGAAATTCTAACACAGTGGCTTTATTTTTCTCCATGATACGACATCGTTTACTTTTCGACCAGGTCATATTTTTGCTAGTTACGTTTGATAGTCGATTGCGACAAAATCCGGTAGACATGCTTAACGATTTTATACATCGGTATTTCTTTACGATTTTGCCTGCGACTGTCTGGTGTAAAACCCGAATCTTTGACTTTTGAGCACCCTTTTAGCTTTGTTGACTTCAGCTAGAACTGCATTACCAAGAAGAAGTTGCTTCCTCACACTACTTGCTTGCTGTCTATTCAAACGTGCAGCGCGAATAAGCGACTCTGTTCGCGGTCATGGCAGTTTTCTTTTTCAGCCTTTCCAGGCGCTTTTTAACTGCTTCGTGGTTCCTCTGGAGTTGTGTATATTTACCCTCTAACTTTGAGATTTTTCTATATGCGCTTGCTAATGCCCTCTGTGTTCTTCGTTTAGGACCTAATCTGCGACCACTTGTCTTGGAAATGGTAGTTTAACAACGAGCGGGGTGGTTTGCGAAGAACTGCCTTCCCCACGAGTTTCATACCCACTGCTTTCAACTGGTGAATCTGACTGTCTCTCTTCGGCTAACGCTTCAAGCATTTGTCTTTTTTTATCTCTGTGTTTTCTCAGGCGCATTCTATTTTGCTCGTTTCTTCGAATTCGCTGCACACGATTTAGCTGAGAAGATGGAATGTAGTTTCGTCTTCGTCTCTCGCGTTCTTTTGCCAAGTAGGCATCTCCCTCCTTTTCTTTCTTTCTTTCCTGTAGGCCCGCTGTATTTCTGCCCTAGACTTTGGCATTCTATCTGCAATCAATTACGTTTTCGTTATGCTACACAAGATTACTTGGTATCCAATGGCAATGGTAAAATCACGTGGTAATTAAGTTTGTAATGTACGTGATTAATTTATGAAATGTCTGTTACCGTAATAGCATTTGTATTGCCAAGAGATGATATATGTATTTCAACAAACTAGCATAAATCGGTGATATGATTTTACTTTAGTTACACAAATAGTTATATTTCATTGAGTAGAACGTTAGATACACACTAAGGACACTGTCTCAAATACAAGGGAACTTTTATCTCTAGTCACAGTAAGTTTTTGAATAGCAAGGAACTTCTACTATCGTGTTATTTGAGAGTGAATCGAGAAAATTAAATCATTGCAAATTTTACCATATCTATTGAAGAATTTATTTAAATCAATACGTAGAGTTTTAGTTCATTTTGAACAAAGAAGTAGCTTATGAAGACAAAGACAATTCTTCTGAAATGTACGTTACCTCCTGTAACGAACATTTCAGCAACAATAACAGCATCAATATATGCGAGGCGCGAGTTTTGAGTAATTCACATAGATGCGCTAGAATTATTGTTTCATCAGCATCTTAAAAACAATTATCATTGCCAGGAAGTACTAATTGAACTGTCCTCAAATACAGTGTATGCATCATACCTTATTGACTGAGGAAACTCCCGTTTCTTACGTAGCCGAAATGGCAGCTGGCTCAGATCAAAGAGATTCTTTTGAAAATGGCAGGCGAAAGGAAACACGTGATGGTCCTAAAATGAGTTGGTTTATTGTTTTTTTGCTCCAATTTTGAAAATTGGTATCGTACATTTCATTAACGTACATTTTTTTCATATATATTTTCGACTGCCTCCTGAATATTGTGTAACGAATTTTAGTCCTGCTATGCAACATTGCAACAGTTTTACCCCCTTAGGTGTTTCAATGAGTTGTTATTAAATTTGTACTGTATTTATATAATATCCAGGTCGTAACGCACATTTCACACTAAAAATTACGCACCCAATCATTTACCTTCACGACTTACTGGTCTCCACGGATGAAATAATAAAGACTTTTGACTATGTTCTGCACTGATTCCAATATAAACCACATATTCTGCAGACTTATTTACCAGGAACAGAAGAAATATTAATAGTATTTTATCGAAGGAAATTATGTGTAACGTACATTTTGCTTGACCTAGGGACAGCCCATTTTTTGCTGATTGCAAACCCATATTGTGATATCATGGGCCATTAATCTAGGAAACTTTGAGTACAAGGACTGGTGATAGCAGATATATGACAGATTTGGCTTTATGAATGGTTTTATATACAATGCCACTGTAAAGTGTGTCACACTTTCCTCATCGGGACAGTAACGTACATGTCTTTTAAGGGGGTTATTCTGAAATTTAGACTAAGTTAATGAAATGCTAGAGAAATGAAACTTTTGTTTTCAGTAGACAGGGTATGGCCTTCACTAGGAACGCATAAAATATTTCACTTCATGGGTCCTATTCAAGCAGGTTGCGCAGGACAGCATTTGCACCTCATTATTGTGTTTGGGTGAGGTATGTTTTCATGGTCCTATTTTCACACGGAAGCGCCGCACCCCCCTGTTCACCATCTTCCATTGTAATATATTGGTCCGACCCTCTATGCTATGCCCCCCATCGATGCGGAAAAAATTGGTATGATCCTTGTATAGGTAGCCATCGATGATCCAGGTTACCTCGTGTACCTTGAACTTGTAACTAGCATGTGGTTGACTGAAGTGTTCGACGTTAAAAGGATACAGTCGTCGAAAGGTCGTATGGGAGCCATACGGCTAACGTAAACCCTGTATCCAAGGTACGATGGTGATTAATGAAAGTTAAAACATTCCTATCATAATCTACATCGTATAATTTAAATGTTGCAGCTATGATGATGAGGTGCATCCAGATGTCGTGCACGAAATAAATTGTTTGTAAACAAGAAACTCGCACAGGCGCAGTTCCGACGACTGTTTCCCTTTAAAACAACCCGGGTTGGAGGAAAGTGATCCAGTGACATGATATCATGTATTGATGCAAAAGAATAAATGTCTGCCTTATCTCTTATCGAGCAGCTGCCGATCTAGGGTCGTTTTCAATACCTTTTGAGTTGCTGAATCGAAATCACGTTGGTTTTGAAGACTTCATGTAGCGTACACGTGACGTTTGCCCAAAGCAGATAAAATCATAGTGGCAAGCTCAGTATGTTTAAATCAACGAAATGGTGGCGATACTGATCACAAAATTTCCACAATTAAACTGGGGATCGAAATCCTATGACCGACTTTGATATAGGTCATGGTTTTTTTTCTTGGTGACATGGTATGGTGTTGAAACATCATAGCGTAAGTGTAGACTTAATGTCTGAGTTCTTAAGGTAGGATCTTCAGATACAAGCTACACGAATCGACAGAAATGTTCTGCCTTCGTGATCTAGTATGTTTCAAGTAAACGTTACGAATTCACGTTAATTGAGAATCGAGATTCTCTCTCGAGATCTTCTTGACACCAGTGGGAAAGGATTATTTCTCAAGATTTGCTGTTAGACAACTGCTTAATATGAGCAAGATTCAATACTTCTCGGTTTTTATCAGATAACCAATTACAATCATCGCCAATATCGGACATTTGTACATTTATATTAAAATGGTTATATTATTCAAGTTTTACTGCTGATCTTCTAAAAATACATAAAAACAGCGATCACTCTTGCAATTATGAATTAATCTTGCTATATTACAAAGCCATGTAGTTTTGTGTACTTTCCATTTCCTTTCACTATAATGTATGTATGTATGTATGTATGTATGTATGTATGTATGTATGTATGTATGTATGTATGTATGTATGTTTATGTGCATGAACATTCGCGCGCGATTTGCATTTTATTTCTCCCGGCTCAGCAGACAATTCAATTATTCAGCAACTCCTTGGATGTTGAAGATATTGCAATGCCTCGTGCTACTTACGAATAAAATGCTACCATCTGGCGAGATTTGAACAGTATGAAGTAGACGGGTTAAATAATTCAAGACGTTTTACGGTCGATCTTTTGATACAACATCAAAATGACACATCTGCCATTCAAATGGTGCGTGAAAAGATTCCTAACTTGCGCTGATAAGGAAAACTTCTGTGGAATAATAAGCGCTTTTACAGGGTTGTTTCACGTTCTGAATAACAAGATTGTGAAATACGTGAAGATCGCCCATTTGGCGGGGGGTTCGGTTGAATTCACATTTCAGCGAGCCACCGTTGTTTCAAACAGGAGTGGTTCAAGGCTATGATTTGAAATATGCAAAGTAGAGGATATGTTGTGATACAGGTTTAGCAGGGAGTTAGCGAAGACTGAGCGAAAATCTATTGTCTTGGAAGGACTGTGGCGAATCGTAAGTAAGAGTTTTTAACCAATGAAGTTCTGCCACAATATCTTCCAGATTGATAGATTTACGGTATATATGTGAACCTCAAAATGAAAACTCGAAATTTTTGTCCATAGTTTGACGAAGGAAATTTTTAACCATCCATGTCTAATGTTAGGTAGTATGTGCATCGAAATAGAAAGCCCAAAACTTAAGCTTTCTCCAAAGAAACTTTCGACAGTTCTCTTTCAAAGCCAGGAGTAAAAATCGGGGGGTCACCGTGCAAATTTTGGTACTCTGGAAACAAATTACATTATAGATGTTTAAAATTGAAGATTGCCGCCATCGCTGTGTTAACTCTATGGGGATAAATTAAATTTTCCGTTTAAAAAAAATTAAGCCGGTAAAACCTTTAATTACTTCGTGAGCTTCAAAGTATATCCTCACAAGTGGTAGACCAAAAACGATATCTACCCAGAGGCGTATTCTACCTTAATGTCGATAACTGAGTTTTTATTCTTCCAGCACATACTAAAATTCGTATCTCAACATTAATATCGCATATTACACACAATATGCTTTCTGTTTGCAAAGCTAGCACTTTACATTTCAAAGAAGATTCCTGCAATAATATTGTTTCCTCGAGCAAAAGCAATTGAAATGTTTATCAAAAGTTACGGCTACTGTTCCGTCAACTCAAATTTACCAATATACTTGGAGTTAGGCCAAAGTAAGTAAATTCTTTGGTTTGCGACCACGCGCGGGTAGATTTTTTTGAATTTTTAAGGGAACTGCCAAACTTTTCTCGCAGAATAGTTTACGATATTCTGTCGACAAATTTAACCATGGTGTTTGCTTCGCGACAAAATACTTCTTTACGGCAGTCACATTGCAGCAATTGAACCAGATGTGGTGTAGTGTTGTACGATATGGTATCCTCCAGAAGCAAATTAATTACATCATAGGAAACCCAGAAATCTAGTTGTTGTTGTTGATTATGTTTATATTAGTCGTGCCGTTGTTGTTGACCATTAAAATTCAACAAACATAACTAGCAATAGTGTTCTTGTTGTTTCAAACGTAATGAAGATGTCCTAAGAAACACTAAAAGGACGCTATCATCATTATTTGACCCGATGCAACTCTCCAAACGTACACTCTCATCATTAAAACAAGGGGTGTGTGTAAGTATATGAAGAGAGAGAGTTGCATGGGGTCAAATAATGATAACCTACTAGTAGTGTTTCTTATAACATGATCTACATTACGATTGAAACAACAAGAACACAATACTTATGTTTGTTGAATTTTAATGGTCAACAGCAACAACAACAACAACAACATGACTAATATAAACAACAAAACAAAAACAACAACAACTAGATTTCTGGGTTCCCTATGGTTACATGAGCATGATGAGTGTACATGTTGTAAGAGAGAATTGTCAAAATAAAGGCATTTGATTTTAAGCTGCATTACAATGTAAACACACATAGGATAGCATAATGAAATTGAGCTGGTAGATCACAGGGAAACCATGATAAACAAACAACATACAAATAAATAAACTAAAAGTAAACAAATATAAAATAAAGAAATAAATAAAAGAGAAAAGCATAATTTAAATAAGAATTAAAATGATTGAGCAACCCATGCGACATTTTCTAGACATAATGTCAGTATACTGACGTCGCATTTTCAACATTGCACTGGTTTTTCAGTCAATTATTTCAATTCTTATTCAATTTATTTTCTTTAATATTTACTATGCTTATTTATTTGTTTTTATTTATTTGGTTTTTGTTTATTTAGTGTGGTTTGTTAGTTTGTTTATCCTGGCTTCCCTGTGGATAGATAAGTTTATTATAAAGTTCTCGACAAATCTACCAGTACTGAGGGTCAATCTTTGCCCAGAGGTAGTAGGAGTACAAATCAGGCAAATCTGTGTAAGGTGCAATGAGGACAGTCAAACAGACTTCTCACATATCATGTGATACAGATAGGTGTCAATGTACTTATTCTTTCGGTCGAGAAGGTCATTTCTATACTCTGTGAGACTGATGTCAAGTAAAACCACAGACAGCTGCTTTATTAGATTATAATTTTATTGCTTTTTGTCATATCAACCTGCACAAAATGTGACACATCTGTAATGCAAATGACATATAGCACAAGTGTGTGTGTGTGGGTGTGGGTGTGTGAAGCATACTGAACAAGTGACCTTATATAACCCCATTACTGTCCATTCATTTCCCGCCAAATTTAGTGTCGACAGAAATTGTCATCTTCCCTTAAAGTTGTTTAAAAAAACTTATAAATTTGGATTAACATTATTTTGGGTATTTAATAAAGATCAGTTTTAAAATATGGACAACCGATGGAGAGAGTGTCAACATTTTTGTAGAAATTTTCAAGCATTTGTATTTTTCATCTCTGACACTAAAATAGAAAACGCCTGACAGCAACGGGTTACACAATAAGCTATAAAAATAAACAGTGACAAAGAAAAGTGAGTGAATTTCAAACTATTCAGAATTCTGTGCTGTGACAAAATTTTGTAAAGAATTCTCATGTAAACACTAAACAAAATCACATTAATCACAATGATGGCTGGGTTGCCTTTGTCCCAACACATCTCATGACATGGAGAAAGTGTATTTGAGCCAAAAAACCTACTTGCAGAATAAAATATACATTCCAGACTAAACACATCGACGTTGGATACTAAACACACTTTATCTGTAATTTGACAGGTACTAAGACTATAACAAGACTGAAGAAAAGTGGACCATCACTGAATAATTTTACATATCACTGTGATCCTAGGCGGTCAATGTGCTTCATAAAGCTAGGGAGGCCCCCTAAGAAAAGCTGATTGAATCTGTAAATGAGATTCGGCACAGTGTTCCCTCAGGTGTGGTGGAAACTCTAAACAAAATCTACAAAACGTGATGAGTTCATTACGTCACCTTGACCGAGGCATTTTTTCCAGTGCCCCATATCAAGTCCTGAAATTTCTGCAAAAAATATTATGTGATGCATTCCTTCTCTGAGCTGTCAGTGTACATCAGACCAACCACTGCAACACATGAAGGTTATGGATCCCCAATGGTTACCATGGAAACAATAAAGAGACGAGAGAAGGTCTACAGGTATAATGATGATCTAGATAATTCAAAAGTTTTCATTTCATGCGTAATGGGGAAATTTTTGTAGCACAGAGGAAAATTGGAGGCACAAGTTGCCATGGGGATGTCTCGTGTGGAATTTTATACCACTTGAAATGACGAAAACACCATCTGATCTGTTTGCGTCAACCATAAAGGCCATGGAACAAAAAATAAACTCATGAAAGTTGGATAACATTACAATATGCAGCAAGATTTTTTTTCAGCTACCTATTACACAGACAATAAATGGCTAATATTTACAGTAGATATTTGTTTCTCTTTTAAAATGTAGAAACGGAATAAAAGTTACAGCCTTCTGTAAACATTAACCTTCCCACCACAATGGTTTAGCCCAGGCCCATTGTTATAAAAGGTGATGTTGGACCTTTTTACGGGGAAGTGGGGGTGGACAGGTCAAGAAATTGTAATTTATAGTTAAAGCAAATACTGGTGACATGGCAGCATTTGAAAAATTTGAAAAAAATTGTTTACAGTGCAATAAAGAAACTATTGTCATTCGGTGCAAAAATAATCTGATATTTTTATTTACAGTGGTTTGCATTGAACCGTTGGCAATATGGGAACTGGAAGGTTGCAACTCGTAGTCAAAACAAACAATACACATCAACACATCCAACCAACTTTCCAAAACGCATCATTTGCAAAAGTTGTTTGAGTGGATGTGGTGGTGTTGTTTTGACTATGCCTGACCTCCTTCCAGACAATGTTTCAACTTTCACAGAGTTGATTTCTTCATGGTCGATTAATATTACTGCCAGGTGATAGTTACACCTAATAGTGTTGGCAACTCCGCAATTTAGACAGCGTGTCCAGTACCCACATTGCCAATGGTTCAATGCAAACCACTGTAAGTTGTGCATTTCTTCAAAGTCACATTGGGTTAACAATTTTAATTTTCATCTAAACTATACACTGACAGTTTCATCTCTTTTCCACATTTCCAACACAAGACGTTTGTCTTGTTTTAGTAAGAAACACAATCAGATTACAATGTGGTTGATTTGAAATTCTAAAACTCAACCCAGTAGCTGCAATGACAGAAAACACTCATGGTAAATTCCTACAAAACTGACAAATTCATACGAGATTGAATGTGCACGAACACTTTCTTTTTCAAAAGACTTACGTAATTTTCACTGTGTAAGTTAAAAAAGAGCTTGTAACTGATATGGTGGAATACTATTTCTAAATTTCACATTTTTTTGACAGAAGTAGAACCATCTCTTTTAACAACCACAAAAAAAGGTCTGTAAATTTTGTAACACTGTGCACACAGTACAGAAACAGTCTCATCAAATGATTCTACACATTTAATACAATCTGCTAGAATTTTTAGTGTCGTAAAAACAAAAAACATAACTACTTAGAAGATCACAATGGTGCACGAAGAAACTGTGATGTGCAATTTCAGATATGACAGTATGTTGTATTTTATATACTTTTATGAAATATATCAGAGTTATACAGTCATTGTTGCTCACTCTATATCTATATCTTTCTTAAAAAATTACATTTTCTGTATGTCTAATGAGGCACTGATTGAGAGAGATTTCTTACTGATACCTGTATCTCTTTTTTAAATATCAAAAAAACATGTGCATTGTTTGTAAATTGTTATGTTTGTTGGTCAGGGTGCCGTTCCTCTCATATTGTCATTAATATTTTGACCCTAAAATTTATTGAATAAAAGACTGAAAAACCGGTGAAAACTTGAACAAGTCATCTAAGCAAAAAACAAAAAAGATTCATTATTGAATCAACACAAAGCTGGTAATTGTTTATAGGCTTTTATCCTATCCTTCTTGAGTGCTTAGAAATGACTTTACCTGTTCATTTTCATTCGAAACAAAAAAAAGAAAGAAAAAAAGAATTTAATCTGGAAATTCCTTTTGGGTTATTTGTACATTATGCCTGCATAAAATATAAAGCAATTATTTTTTTTCTTCATATTTTTAAACAGGAATATTTTTGATAATTGCAAGAAAATGTTACTGTAACCTTTGGAAAAAAATGCAATATTTTCGGAAGATTGAATTCAGCTCATTAACAATCCCTCTGTCTATGTCTGATTAAAATCAGATAAAGAGATGGCGATATTTTGACCTTTCCCTGTTTACAGCTGTGCAAAGAGGCCCATGCCATTTCTACATCTGATTTTATTCAAGAATGCTTTCCTCAGATGTTTGTGAAAACCAACCCCTTCACCACAATGGTTCAGCCCAAACCCATTATAGTCAATGGAGGGTGTGGACCTTTTTACAAGATATGGGGGTGAACAGGTTTAAGTTCTCCTTTACTTCTTTGAATCAGGAACTCAAACCCTCTATTTTGTTCTTGATAGCTGCCAAACGTTTTAAATAATGCAAAATTACATCAAATATTTTTATTTCAAACCCATGCAGGTGTAAGATTTTCACTTCAAAATGTCAATTTCTCTTCAATTACCCTTTTTGCTGATTTATCTTGAACACAGATTCACTCACTGTGACTGTTAATGACTGACTTTAGTATTGTAACTTATCCTGCATATGTGTGATCACCTATTCATCTCTGAGGCCTCTTTGTGAGACGCCAGAACACTCCTGCCTGATTGCCAGCTCGCTAATGGCTTCTAAACAAATGGTCATTAGGAACAAATTCTGCGATTGAAATCCTGAAGGTACTTTTCATAACAATCATGAAATATGTGTGTTCCATACAGCAGAAAAAACCCACATCATCCATGCACACACCTGTATCAACTGTAAGCATTTTCATAACTGGAATAGATTTACTGATGTCATATTTGGTAAATTTGTAGTTCCGGAATAATGTTCTGAAAATGTTGGCTACTGGCTACATGTACTGAAACAGTGTTTGCCCGAGAGCAGTTTAAGGTATGAACACTATTATTTAATTTTCGTAAACAAAGGAAACTAATAACTAACAATTACTTCTGTTACTATACAAATTAGTCCAGACAAAAACAGAAATTGTTGGGATGAAAAGTGTCAATTATTTTAACGTTTGTCCCTTTGTTATGCCACTAAAATTTTCTTAATGTCAACTGACAAGTATTACATTACTGTCTTCACAAACTTTTTTCAAAGAACTTCTTTGGCATAAAAACAGATCAATTGAAAATCAAACAATCGGCAGAGAGCAGCTCAGAAAACTGCGGAAGACAAGCTACTCAAGGAAATATGGAATGTGAAGCTGGATTGGTTCAAACCATTTCGCTGGCTTAGCCATGATGGCAGGAGAAAAATGCACATTGATCTAATTTTTTTCTATATCAATATTGTATATACGCACTCAGAATTGTGTATGTTTTAGAGCTTAGCAAACTTTTCTCAAGTGTGACAATGCCTTATCGCTCAAACTGGCAATAAATCTGAACATCAGGTGATTTGAAAGAGAACAGTATCTGCTGTACCTGAGTCACACTGGACTAGATCTTCCTCAGATAAATAATCATGGTTTCTTAGGGGATCCTCCTACAACTTTGTGTACAGTTTGACCCCCTAGGATCATGTTGATTTGTAAATGTTTTTCGGTGTGCGTCCAGTATTCCTCAGTTTTGCCTACTATCTTTGACAAAGGTCTGGATAACTTCTGGGGGACTTCTTTGGTACAAACAAACAGATCAAATGAAAATCCATGCAGTAGCAAACACAAGCTCTTTGAAGGAAGAATTGCAGGTAAATAGGTTAATGGAATGTAAAGCCAAAATGTTTCCAATAATTTCACTTTTTGTCGCAGTGCAGACAAAAATGTACATTTGTGTTGTCTTTCTTACTGTACCAATATCCGTATCCCCTCACATTTTGTGAGTTCAGCCTTAGCACATTTGATTAACTTGTGATGCATAACTCACATTTGCCTTGTTCATGGATACACTTCAGATTCTTTGCTTGGTCTTTGTTTTTAGGTTAATTAGGCTAATAAGCGGCAGGCACACAATTTTCTAAGCTTACAGGCAACCTGAAAGGCTGAGAATTCAGTTTGTAAAAACAACATTTAAAGTCATGTATGTTTCATTTTTTGTTTTTCCTAACTTACATTTGATGTTCAGGTAGTTTGTCAATTTGCCAGCTTTTTTTGTTCCAAGTGTAAACTACAATATTGTTGGTCTAGGACAGGCGCCCCCTGGACGTCTATCCACTTGACGCTACCCTAATCCTATCTTTAACCCTAGCCCAAACTGACGAGTGGGAATATTTAAGTGTTAAATGTCCAGGGAAAGGGAAAAAACCATCCTGATACCATCTTTGTGGTTTTTGCTACTCCCTAAAGCAAGTTGAAATATCTGGTATTCAGCTTGTATTATAGTTTGTAGTATCATGTGTGGAGTGCTCTGTAAATGTAATGTTCAAAACTGAAATTCCTGACCGGACAGAAATTGAATGATCAACCAAAAAATATGCACATGCTGTGTGGGCAAAGCTGAACACTGATGTTTCAATGAACTTTTGGGAATGGACCAAGATATTGAAGTTAATACAGTGGCAAAAAAAAACCACCCCAAAAAACTGCACACATCTGAACAAAAATTTCCATGGCCAAGACATCAGGACGTATCTGATATTCTCAGAAACTATACACATAATTTTGTGATGTGATACCAAGCAAATTAATTATGATCTTACAAACAAAACTACAATGTTAAATTCTTGCAGGGGACTCCCCATTCATCACTAAAATTTGTTTTTGTTTTAAAAACACCTGTGAATTTTGGTGCTGTAACGTCCACTCTGGTCTTGTGTAATACATGTATAAAACCATACTAGCCACTGCAAATTTAGATACAGTACTGTCGTCATGATGATGACATCATTCTTACAAAGCCCATCATTAACATAATCATCAGGTTATTCAAATTGATTTCTTGCAGGCTAACTACAAGATGGTCAAATATTAAATAAATGTCTTAGTATGTCAATATTAATTATGAATATATAAAGATTAAACAGCAGAAGTTAAAAGAATGCTACTTGTGTGAAGTCTTGTAATTAAGTGGTGATTGGAGTTTGACAGCTGTGATGTCACAGTGTCATAGGTCAAGGTACAAAGGTCAACTGTACCCCTCTGCTCTTACACATCAAAAATTGCTCAGTAACATAATGATAACATTCTAATTCATTTGGTTTTCATGTCTAGGTAGACTGACACCAAAAAGACATTTTGCATTGGTTTTAAAGAATACCCTTCCATTCAAAGAGAGACTAGATTTAATTTTTTTTGAGAGAATGAGGAATTATGATTTCTTTCATGAAAATATCATCGAGTATATGATCATTGTCCCAGGAGGGCTGATCATTTGACCAAGACTTTTATAACTCTAGTGTGAGTCATTGGTTGAGTGAAAATGAAAAAAAATAATTCTCTTCCAAAACTGTATGTAGAGTACTGTACAAAGAATTGTTTTCATATTCATCAATGCCTCCTGACAGTTTTAGATTGTGGAATATTGTACAAAATTTAGATCAGTTTTAGAAATTTTGATCTAAAAAATCGCTACATTTATGAAATATGTACAGAAACTTCTCATGTGCATCTGTCTGTAAAGTTCAAAACTTGGACTGTCCGGTCACCGTTGAATTTGGGTCGTTCAGGCATTTTATACTGGCCTGCAGAGATGTCAGCATGCTGTTTTGTCTCCATTAGTATAGCCATTTATGGGCATGTGACAATTTGTATATTTGCCTCCAGGTTAATACATGGCTTTGTTACATCCCTGTTGATGATGTCAGTGGATGCCATCTTGATTGGTCTAGTCCATTTTCTTCATCTGTTGAAGAGCAGCGTGAACTCTGACATGAAGTCTGTGGTCAAAGTCATAGTCCTTGTAGTGATCCTGAAAATGAATAAGTGTGCGTGATTCATAACTGAAATGATTTTGAAAGACAATATGCTTCACCATTTCCCCGTGCAAAAATTTCAAATTTCCAAGTTCGACGCAATTACCACTTGTATTTCACATCACACTATCGGAGATGAAATTCCATTCAATTCAGAGCGGTTGCCTCAAGAAAAAGTAGCTATAGATGAGTAGGTGTCCTGATTGGATGAGTAACAAGTTTGGCTGTATGGGTATGCAAGACAGTTGTCATGTGAGAATTAGAGTTTTCTGACTTCTGTGAATTTGTCACATTAAACATTTACAGATGTTCAGAACACATTTCTTTCTTTAACCCTTTCACTACCATGGTTTAGCTCAAACCTGTTGTTATATATCAGTTAATGTAGACCGTTTACAGGAAATTTGAGTGAACAGGTTAAACTCAGTCTGGATTAGCCAAAATATGGAAAGATCTCTCACCTTTGCTTGTATTAATAATCGTTTGCCTCTCTGGAAAGTCTGCAATAAAGAATTAGAAACTATATTTCAAAGTGTTCCACTAATTTCAAGTTTACTGATTATGCCTATCGTGAACTTTCCTTTGCAAGCAGGCAACTGGACCAATAAAGTGTGAAGTGCCCTCTATGGTGAAGGTTTATGATAAACACACTTCACAAGGTTAGTCGAAATGGATAACCTGCCTCAAGCCTGCTTACCACTGTAAAACTGCAAACATAAGTGAATCTAAGATCATATTTCTCACAAAACATACAAAACTTTGTTTTTACATTGCTGTCTTTGATGAGAAAACAGAAAATTGCCTTCAAAAGTGATCGTATGGCTCCTTTAATACTGCATGAGTTACTTATTGAAACTTGCGATTTAGAAACACTGATTACGTCCATAATCACAGAGTAATGCAGGGATCTTTGCTGATAGCTGGCACATAGATGTATGTGGAAATATTCCCCCTAAGAATGGTGAAATTATGACTTTTCAGTTTAATCTTTTCTGTGGAGTATCCTCACCTCTGGTTTTTCTGCCAGTGATGTTCCCAGTTCATAGCACGCAAATGGTGCGACGTGAGATTCCTGCTGGGAAGATCTTGCCAGTGACATGGCATCTTCAAAACACTGAAAAAAAGGCAGATCATAGAAAATGTCTATTCCTTAAATTCATGTACATGGACCCTTGACCCTCAAGTGGAGACACATGTCTCAAATATTGGTTCAAAAATAGTGTGTGGCTGTGCACATGATCTGTTCTGAGTGAAAAAATACTAGCAGTGCAAGATGCGAGGTATAATGATATTCAAATAAGCAGATTACATTAATGAGCATTGTTTCGGTATTAAAATTCTATGCTAATGACCCTTAATCAATGTGGAATATTCATTCTTGCATTGTATTGAAAAAATACTAGCAAATGAAACATAACCAAAGGTGTTGATGCACAAAATCATTTACTTTCCAATATTTTCATTTTGCCATGGAATTCATTGTCAACAATAATATTCCATTTTGTACATGATGCATTATATCTGCATGGCTTATACTTGACATTTTAACATTCCTTGGGGTGAAGGATAAAAAAAATGTACTGGCAATGTGAAGTGACTCAGAAAGTTACATCTAATTGGCAGATTGCTATTATTTACAGCAACTTAAGGAGTCTCAAACTAGGGCTATTCTCTACCTGATTGGTTGGCTGTTTGGAAATATGTCATTGAGAACGATGTTTCAGCCAACCAATTGGCTAACAGCTTCCGAGATGCTGCACATTTAGCCCAAAATGTACTTGATTTGTCAAACTAATGCATGTACCTGTACTTTGAACGGATCATCACAAAATAATAGTTGCTGTCATTCTAAGGCTTGTCACCATTTACACCATTTACATGCAAGAAGATTTGAGTAAAAAGCTAGCTAAGCTGATGGGATGGAGTGTTTTGTGACTACAAGATGTAGTGTTGACAGTTTGACAGGAGTATTTTACCTGCATTGCTGCTTCTCTGTTTCCAAGTGTCTTATGCACAGCACCTTGAAGAAGTAACTTGAGACCATTGAGATTTGAACTCACGGGATTCTGACATTCTGTGTGACAAAGGTAAAGACAATGATACTTCATGAATACTTTAACAATATGAGATCAAACAGTTGACGATATACCATATGTTATTTGCACAATGGAATTTCAGGCAGTTTGATTCCTTTAACTCTTCATCTTTATCTTTAATTTCTTCTTTATTGTGAAAATGTTTTTTACATGAACTGGTATTTTTATATGTAAGCAGTCATGGAAAGCTTCAAACACAGAGAAAGAATAAGCTTTCCATGTTCTGTGATGAACGTCACTTTCTCTTCTCATCAAGAAATACCAGCAGAATTTTGTCGTAAGAGGGCGCTGTTCAAGTCACACATGATGCTTTTACAAACCCCACAACTTCACATACAGCATGTGTCAACAATTCTGAATTGAAACCACTTGATGTGAAAGCAAAGACACTTTTATCTCTAGCTTTTCAGAAAACTGACACCTTAAGAGGTAAGCTGTCAAACAGAATGGCTGCTTCGTCAAATGAGAAAGTCCCTACTGACTCAAGATTTCTATGAATACCTTGAAGCATTTTCAACAAATCTTCTTTATCACAAGTAGGCAATGCCCTCCATAAGTACAGTACTTCAATTGCTGAGAGCACCATGTGCTGCCTCTCTGGTACTTTCTTCTTAAATTTTTCTGCCTGAAAGGAGAAAATAATGACATTTGCACAAATATGATTTTTAAATCATCATCTTGTCAGGCGTACTCTCCACTTCTCATTTTCATTTTTAATCTTTCGATAGTCCGCATAAAGCAAACTCACCATATCAGTTAAATTTTATGAGCATGAGTTATTCAGAAGTGAGGTAGGTTACTACTGGGCTGTCTTTGATTTGCAAGTGACAGTTTCTGTACATGTTACAGAATACATCATGCTCTACATCTGATGCTCAAAATGACAAGTGTGATTTTCTGAAACACATGTGAGGGCAGTCACTGTTTCTGGATATTTTTGTCCATGGTGTACTACCTGAGAAGTCAGCGATTTTGTTTGATATCTTGAGACATAACGGATCCACAGTACATTCTCTCAACTTGTCTCCCAGACATCAAACAGCCAAAACATGATGATGACTTAATTACTTTCTGATATCTTCCAGATATAGATGTGACAAGCTACTGGCTGACCAAGGCTACGAGCTGAAAACTTTGAGGTGCAGCTTTGCAGTGCTTTATTTGAAACTGATGATATTGTGCATCCATAGTTTTACAGGCCAAAGTTAATTTTACCCTTTCACCACCATGGTATGGCCCAATGTTATCAATATTATCAATTGTGGACCTGTTTACTGACGATGGGGGTGAACAGGTTAACAGGGTACTGCTCCTTGACACAAAAATGTCAATTTTAATGATGAGATGCGAGATGATGATGATGCTGACGAAGACGATGATGATGATGATGAACAAACAATGTCTGTGATGTCAAGTCATGATGACGACAGCGATGACTGGCAAAATTGACATGAATTGAACTGAATACAAACCTTCCTCACTACAAACTGCTCCAGTTGATTGTTTCGTTTCTTGGAAAGCTTGGGTACTTCTCGGAAAATTTCTTGGGCAGTCTCAAGTTGACCAAGAGCACCTTGACAAACTGTGAACAAAAAATGACATAACAACACAACATCATTAGAAAACAAGAAAAAATATTTAATGATTGCGAGTTTTGACAATGCCAAAATATTATAGAAACAACAAATCATGTTAAAAATCATGGTCATGAATGTATGTGAAATAGAACCAATCAACATCCCTGAAAATGATAAATAACTTTCTTACTGAGAATATCCTTTCATATTACTATAAACACACATGATTATTTTGAAACTTGGCTGTACAATTTCACTAATTTTCTCTTTGGAGTAAGGGTGTGAAATTGCTTAACAATACCTCCATATACTGATTCAAGGCCACGAATACACAGAGTGGCCCATTACAACTACTATAAACATGGACTTTTAAGGTAAATTGCTTTTCAGTTTTCTTTAAATATCAAGACTATGAGAAGTATGCCTTCTAAAAACTGGACTTCTATTTTAAATTTTCAAAGGGACCTGCTTGACGCTTGAAGCCACAATTGAATAATCTGAGTCTTGTTTTGATTCTGATCTTTGTGTCATTTTCAAGAACTACATCTTAGTATTAAGCACGACATTTCTCATGCTGGGCATGTTTCACAGATTAAAAGACAAGAGTTCAGGCATTACACATCAAGTATATGATCTCTTTCTTTGATTTACATTTCCAGAGGGCATTTTCCGGATAGAGTAATCAACTGAGATTATCCATGGATTATTGTAGGATGTGGAAAAAACAGGGAAATGTGATCTGAAATTTTAGAATTATGTATTAGAAAGATGATTAGCCTTATTGAGGTCCAGTCAAACGTGACAGGAAAATATTAAATAGTCTTACTGATCACAGCAAACATGAAGTCAATGTTAGTGTGTATTGAATCACTTCACTCTTGACCCTGGGTCAGAGGTTGAAGGTCACATTTATATACAATAAGAAGTTTGAGGCGCTGCAGCTGAACAACAATATGAACATATATATGTAAAAAATAATGCAGTGTTCTATCTGTCTGTAACATATCAGCAGTACCTACACTCAAAGTCTTTTGTTATATTGAAAGTGATTGTCCGGTTGAAGCAGATTTTTTCAGTATGTACATTATTGTGGACCTATCAGATACCCTGGCTCATGTTAGAAATGGTTTGTGGTGTAACCCTGAACAGAAATGCCAATAAACAAAGTAATGAACCAGCAAACCAAATAACTATCTATTAATGAGAACCAGTAAACTCCGGGAAATTTCAACACGCCTTTCATCAAAATGATGAAGTCTTTTTCAGCAATCACTTATTTTTAGGTAATATGATAAGAGCGGAGCCATCTCTGATTTCAACTTGAACATGATACACTGACAGTGAGTGTGAACTAGCCGGGAAATGTGACCTTGGTAACTGAAGTAGAATTTGAGAAAAGAAGAAAGATTTGTTTTTGAGAAGAAGAAGGATAGGATGTTAAAACTAATCAGAAAAAAAATTTGAACCATGTGAAGGATAACTCACTTCCAAGCAAGTAGGCATAGTAACACTGAGACCAGCGAGATTCCTCCCTCAACCTGAAAAAAAAAAGCCGAGACAAAATTCAACAAACATGACTTCATGAGTTGTGTGTCAAGAGATGCTTTGTGACTTTCACATTTTGAAAAAATTTGTCATACATTTTGTCCAAGAAAATGGAAACACACCAAATATTATAACTTTAAAAAAAAATTATATGTTGATCTCTTATTTAGTTGCTGAACGGTAACTTATTTAAATAAAACAATTTTTTTTTTGATACCACAAAACAAAGGAATAGAATCTGATGATAGTTTGACAGATTTCAAACTGCAACATATTCACTATTCACTTTTCACAGAAAGATAAACTGCACACCAAGTGTCCAAGGCTGAATTTGAGAAAGCACACTGACTTTTTTGAAATAAGGAAAAATTTGTCTCAGATTTCAGCCCAAATAATCTCTCATCTCTTAATTACAAGATACTCACCGTATAAATGCCATCAGGGATTCCTCCCAGTTGAGTTTCATCAAATGAATCCATCCAATTTCATAAAGGCATATAAGCTGAATCTCTCTCTGTTCTTTGCAGGCTTCCAAGGCATTGTTGTACGTTGTCAGAGCTTCCTGGAGCTGACACTGTCATCAAAACAAAAATGTGATTCAGATTTGAGGAAGACTGGGTGAAGTAAGTTTTTGTACACAAAATTTGAGATTTGAATTTACTACTTGCACAATGAAGGAAATACCCATGTGATATTTTCTGAAAAATTCTGACCACATAAAAAATCAAAATTCTGGCCCTCCCAGTAGCAATACATAAAAAAAGTGAACAATCACCTTTATGACATCATTGTGTGTAATCCTGTTTTGACTGTACAGGAAGAGTAAACAACTGTTTATCTATGACATGACCTCTCACCTTTAACCTCTGTATCCTTCCCCTGTAAAACAGGAACAAGGCTGATGTTGGAAAGTTGGTTTGGTTTTCTTCCAAGATGTCGGTTGCTTCTTGGAGGCCGGCATCGATGGCACCTCCATCCAGAGCGAAAAATGGACGGACAACGGTGTGATACCATAGCAAACCAAGACTGGAACAAAACAAAAAAACATGACAGAATTCAAAATAAGTATTCCATGTGACCAATTGAATTTTTCAAATGAGTTGTTTGGCGATTTTCAGGTCAAGTTCGTTTAAAAGTAATGAAGCACAATATGTACTTGGTGCATTTTGACAAAAAATTGAATATTTGAAGGCCAATGAAATCACAGATACTGTAAACATGATTTTTATGGATTAAAGCTGTTGTAACAGACTAAGCCAAATGGGTGGAAATACATATGGTTTTGGCTCAATACGGCTTTTCACTGAGTTGGCTGATGGGGAAGTGATACTGTCTGGCAGGAAAAGGGTTAACTTTGCCGATATATTGTCATACAATGAGAATTTTACCTTTACCAGCATACCACAAATATGTCAGCTATCTTGAAAAGACTGAATATAACATGATTCGTATCTTCAGGTAGATTTAGTGATGCGCTATTACATAGTAAAGTTAATGAAATATGTTTTGCAAAGCCTTAGGTGAGCTACTAAAATAAGAGCACTGACTATGGATGAATAAATTCTTTTGTCCAAATTCAATTTAATTCAAAAGCAATTTTTCTGTTTCATAACTTGCTATTTAACATAACAGCAACATGAGCATTTCTAGGTACTGAAAACTCGGTGCCCCAAGAAGTTACAAAAAGCCACAATTGACTTCCAATCTTACTGTAACACAATAGCCTCATTTAAAGTCAATCTTTCCTGCTTGGAATGGATTGTAGCCTGACACCGCCATTAAGTGTTTTCCTTCTGTGTGCTATGCAATGAAAACTGTTTAAGTGATCAAATTTCAGATTTGAAATGCTGACCTCCTGACCTGGCTATGGGTCAGCTGATGCTGTACTTGTTTACTCACGTTGCTAGGGGCGCTTTCATGTCCTGGCTGTGACTCGACTCATCCAGACACTTCAGGCCTGTGTCGCGGTCTCCTGAGAAACCGAGCAAATTGACCAACTTCAGTAAACTTGGTGGCATCATGGAGACGCAGAGCTGGAAGAGACCATACCCGAAGCAAACGGCCCCTCGGAGTCGGGCTAAGGTCTCGTCAGGAATATCGTTCTCTGAACTCTTCAGCTGAACGACTTCTTCAGGAGAGGATGCCTCTGCAGCTAGTTCTTCGCCACCGGTCACTTCTTCAGCTGTCTCGACATCTGCAGCCGGTGGCTTGTCAAATGAGGGACTCTCCGGGATACCCCTCCTCTTTCGTGTGACGCTGTTAATCTCCTTGAAAATTTTCTCATAGATTTTCCATGCTTTCCTTAGTTGCCAACCCCCTTTGATGTAACTGGACAGTTCCTGTTTGGCAAACGTCAACATGGCCATGTACAGCTGACAGTCCGCGATGATGATCTGCCGCGTGATGCGCTCCTCTTTCGTGAGCACCACCTCGTTGCCACGGTTACTGCTGCTGCCAAAGAATTTCTTCATGGAGCTGATCAGCCCCTCGTTTGTGGAGCACAACTTCTCCGTTGATTTCAACGACTGATGAGCCTGCTCCATTTTCTCATCTTCAAATGTCATCAGAGCTTGCTGGAAAAGCAATGATATTGAAAGCATGTTAAAATAAGAGCAGACTGTTTGAGTGCCAAAGTAAATTTTTGTTGCCTTCATAAAATATAGCCCAGCCAATCTTTTTTCAGATTTTTGCCAAAATTGTGATAAAAACTGTACCCAATGAAATGTGATGTCCATTTGGTCCAAAATTATCAGTAAAATTACAGAAAAAGTGGTAAAATATTGCACTAAAATTTTGGTGGGAAAAAATTACAGCACTTAAAGGGTTAAATTACCAATACTATCAGCAAGAGGCATATCTTGGAGTAATTCCAGATGATAAACATGATATAAAGTTACTAAAATGGTAAAACTGATTACCGGAACATTTTAGAATTTTTGAAAAGAAAATTGTCATACTCAAACTCCTAATGCTTCAAGATCCTCTGACCTAAAATGCTCAAATTTCCCTTTTTCACTTTTTGAATTTGCCAATTAGACATAGGAACATACGAAGGAAGATTGTCTGGCTCAAGAATTTCTGTTGACGTTGCTAGTGTGTATTTGTATTCATCAGTGTAGGAAATTCACAACAACCTACATGTAGACATCCAAGCATGTCATTTGCCAAACTGCTTGGCAAAGCAAAAATAGCACCATAGACCCTGGAATGAGAGATCGCTCCAGGGTCTATGATAGCACCTGTCCTGATAATTATGTCTCATATACATGCACTGTACCAGTACACATGGACTAGTTCACCTCTGATCTCAGATAAACCAAATATTAGAAATCAATTTCATCTGTCCATCACTGAGGCGACTGTAAAATTTCACCAAAAAGGCCAAAACTTTACTTTGCAGCAATATTTCCAACTTTGGATTCATATTTATTCCTAAACTTTGCACTGATATTTCCCTCCATAGGAATTCAGCTTGCCACAGAATACCATAGGTGCCGTGCCTAACTTAGACTTGAAAGAAACCATTATGCTTTATATGAGTGCATTGCATCAAGACTTTCCAAAACTGATTTTCTCTTTCTATACTTCACAACTGTTAATTAACAAATTTATACCATCAGGGTTGCACCATACTAAGGCAAGATTTTCGCCCACATCACCTGATGGGCAAATAAAAGTTGGCACTGCAATAACAGCATTTACCATGGCAACAAATATGATTCTCTGTTTTGACAACATTTTGCAACATTGCTGATTTTTTTCCTGACAGCTTTCACACCGAACATTAAAAGCGTTATGAAATTAAATTAGGAATAATGACTTGTGAATGAATGAACAAAGGTGAATTCATCGCGACTGAAAGGGAATTATTGCTCGTTAGTCAGTGGCAAGGATTTTTAATTTACGTTCTCAAGAACCGAGTGACAACATTGTACACACAGATTACTTTTCATATTGAAATGAATCGATGAACAGCTGACGGTGACACGAGAAATGAATTGATGTTGATTTCTTGACATTTACACTGTACAAGGCAAATCACGGTTAATACTGGTACATACTGATTATCTTACTGTTGTTGATATTTCTTTTTCAGCAGAACATACATAATTTTCTTTCAAGTAAAGTTATGTTTATGTCAGTTTCTTTCAAGTAAGTTATGTTTCAGGGTACAGCTAATGCATCAGATATTGTACAACAGCCTATCCCCTACATGCATTTTAATTTTCATCTGTGTTCACCTTTGGTCTTTTATAATATTTAGTATTGACTGAATGCAACAAAGAGGCTCTTATATCAAAATATTGCCCCAATTGCAATCTGAAAATGATAGATGACTCTGTGTTTTCTCTATTTGAATGCACATAGAGCTTCATGAAATCCAAAGTAGTACTTTCAATTGGGCTTTTCATAACGGTTATAGTAATGAAGTGATAAAACGGCCTGAGAGGGTTCATTGTCCCTTTCACTTCAATGCCCGTCTTTAAGGTCCAACTGTTCTATAGAAAACAATACGGTCTTTACCAAAATTTAGAAGTAAAGTAGTTACAGTCACCCGTTTATCCACACGAAGTTACGAGTGCAACCCAGCTGACTGACATATGATTAGTCATATGGGAAATATCCATTCACTCTTTAAACATGCAAATCCATGAGTGATATGGCTTTTCTTGAATATACCGGTATGAATTACATGTACATTGTCCAAGCCTACAGGTCTTATGTCAACTGGATCCGACAGCTAATGGTAGGGCACATTATGGGTGGGTGGAGTAGCTTCCAAATTAAATCAAAATCAACCAAGACAACATAACCAGATGATGCCTCTGTCCTTTCAAAACAAATATCAACTGTTTCGTCATCGTCATCATCATTATCACAACCCCGTCAATATACCAGTAATTCTTCAGCTGCATAGTTCAATATTAGAAATTTTAATAGAATGCATTATTTGCTGTCTAACCCAAACTTCAGCCAATTGTACGGTACCTTGCATGACAGACCAATACAGAATTAAATATCAACATATTGTCTGATAATTTCAAATTATCATTCAATTAACAAACTAAATTGGCAGCACTGAAATTTTATTTCAGATGAGGTGACATGTTTCGACGAGATGTCAAGATATTTTTCCATCAAAAAACACAATCGTGTTTCCATTATGAAAAACAGTCTGCCAATTGCAGGGCTACATATTTTGTATTTTACCGGTGGACTCAAATAACGCCAGCACCTCTTTTACTCTGGTTGATAAACTGGCAATGTCTATATGAAAATCAGAAGGGTGACTTGCACCAGCTCTACAATACTGGTAGATGTTGGCACATAATTGCTGGCAGAGAGGGTGTCTTTGTTTGCTATACACACTCACAACAATGGTCAACAGTTCTATTGTGTGAATAACTTAATGCTTTGTCAACATGTCTGGTTAATGTCTCATAAATAAGAAAACATGAATGATTATAACATGTACGGTAAATATTTACTCCATTTGATAATCATAACATGGTGACTAATTGTTGAATGACTAACAGATTTTGAGACAATAGAATTCATGCTTCAAGAACAGGCTTTCGGTTTTTAATTGCTTTGTACTATAAAACCACAGTCCCTCCACCAAATCATACATTCAAATTTGTCTCAGTGGTCTTAAACAGATTATAGCTACTGGAATGAACACAAAAAAATTTGTGTATGCAAAATATTATAATATGAGCAAATCCAAGATAGGTCATCCTAAGTGGCTTGTCTATTCCTATTCAGCTGTAGTTTTGGAAAAGAAATGCAAAGTTGATGAAGGATGATGTCCTGTGTGTATAATGGATGCCCGATGCCATGGTCAGTCAACGTACATGTATCATATACAGTAGAAATTAGTATGCTCCACGTCTCTGACAGCAGAGCTTAAAAGTGTTCAGAGAATACACTCCTGAAATATTAGCAGTATACTAGTGTAATAAGAATCAAGAGAGCACAGTATTGGATTGAACTTATCTATATTTTCACCATATCACCCCATTTTCTGTGAAATGGTCCAACTTTGACATTGAAACAATATAAACTTTGACATGGAAAATAATATACAGGTCTGTGTAGCAAGTTTTGTTGTAAAATGGCTAAAGTTTCATTCTCTCCTGCCTTTGTACCAATTCACAAGCCTTCATTTCAGTGCCAGTGAAAACACGTACTACCAAAGCAAATGCTTAGTGATACCGTAGGGTAAGAAGTACAGTGTCTGGTGTACAGGGATGCACAAGGCCATGATTATTGGGGGGGGGGGGGGGGGGTGTTTCAGTGCAAGCCTGCACTGTGATCCCTGTACTTTTAGAGTCCACAGTTCTCAGGGCTGGCTGCATGCATGGCCATGGTCAATGTTAAGACAACAGATATGCTATTCTTAAAATCTAATGTACATAATGAGTGAAATACATTGACATTTCAGTTGACAGAACCTTCGTCTCATCCTGTCTGTTAAGATAGTCTGTCAAGGCCATGGGTTGAAACGCTGTCAAGGTGATAATATATCTGCAATGGAAGGTTTTCATGTAAAAAGCATCATAAATGCATAGCATTGAAGCGCTTTTGTGACAAGGAAAGCTGTCAGTTTTCCATAAAATCACAACAGGGTGCCAAAAATCAAGGTGACGGTGATTAATTACATCCAAACATAACCTTGACAAAGAGATACTTTTGACTGTCATATTAGTCCCATGTTGAACAGCTTCCTTGAATCCTGGTTGGCTGCAGTACCATTGGTCAAGATTATGCCTTGGGTACATGTAGGGCAACCATGTATCATATTGCCATCAAACACCTAACCCTAGGTAAAATATCTTGAGCTACTGTACTTTGGTACTTCCTGATACATAATAAAATACAAGGACATCTACTTTTCTGCAACTTCAGTTTGGAAATACTGGTATGGTTGGATTGATTTTGAAAAATAAATGCTGGACAGTGGATCATAATATGCTGTATGGTAAATTTGAACAACATGATTGGCTCATAGACGATTGCATCACAACTGATTATCGGTACCTTTGAAATTGTGGCCTCACTGCAAATATATAACCATGGCAACATGTGTTTCCAGGGTATGTCCTAACTCTGTATGACAAATCTTATCACGGTTGCAAACTGATGTAATGTCGACGATATGCCATTTCAGTTGGGCATTTCATGATCACTATCATTGCAGTACACAGTGCAACTGGCTTTTAATGTGTACACTAGGGTACACTTTGTAAAAGCTAGTGTTGTGCCAATGTACAATATGTTATCAAAGAAAACCAGAAATCCTTAAGGTGAAATGCGCCTCGGGGACAAATATTCGGAAGCGGACACAAATTTGTACGATTCTTTTCTGATCTACCACTTGTTGGCGCTCATTTTAAAGCTCTTGAAGAAAGAAACATTTTCCAAAATCAAAAATTTTATTTTTCCACATAAAGTTAAGACAGGGATGGCAGCCATTTTGAATTTCAAATATCGGTAAATGTAAGGTAATACGTTTCTCTGTTACCAAACTTTGCTTGGTGACCTCTGATTCTTTTCTTGATTTGATAAGAGAATGGCTGAAAGTTTCATAACGGAATGTGTGAGCAAAAAAATTATGTCTTCCACTTTTGAGACATGTACTACCTTACACAAAAATGAAAGTATTCTGAAATGAACGTAGGAGGAAATGAAAATGAAAATTTCAGATCAATCAAAACTGTCTGATGATTTCTTTTAAACCACAGGTACCTAATACAGGTAATAATGAAACAAGAAATACTCTATCTCAAAATCTGAACAGGCAACATTACTATGTACAGTTTGATACCTCCTGCAAGGTGGAATGTCATATTGACAATACTACAGTAACAATTGTGAAATGAATTATTATGTAATGATTATGTTAACAGGAACTTGTTTTCTTTTAATTCAGTCTTGGGAAAGAGGCAGAATGACAAATGTTGTCTTTTGTTACCTGGCAACAGGTTGCTATGCCAACAGAAATGGAATGTGACCACGCAGGCAATAGTAAATGATTTTATCTTGTTTGATAGTCCGTCTTTATGAGCAAGTCACGGAGTGTAATAATGTTGGTTTTTGATATTGAGAATGGTTGTAAAATCGTTTCATTTAAAAACATAAAATCCATATGTCTGTCTTGATTCTGATGAAAAAGGTCTTTTCAAAACAATATTCAAAAAACATCTTGAACTCTTAATACAAAATAACATTTTTCACTTTTGAATGACAGTTGACTTGCCGGAGTATTCTAAATAACATCAAAGCTAAGTGTTTTATATCTCCTCTACGACCGCTCCTTGGCTTCGGTATACATGTACGCTATGTTGCTCCTGAAACCTACTTCAGGGGCAGCCTAGCGTACTCCAAAAAGCTGAGGAGAGGTCCTAGACTAGCTTACACCATATCGTAATTTTTTTATCACACTGTTAGTATCCTTACCTATGCTTGACAAACTGCATGATTTACGGTACGTTTACATTGCTACGTGTACCGACAAAATGGGACAAAAAACCTCATATTTCTTTGGTATGCTATTATTGACATACCGGTATGACAAATAAATGAACAATTTTTTTTTTTAATATGGAAAATCACTCTTTGCACAGAGGTCATGACTTCGTCAGTTGGTAACTCATATTGATTATGCAAATTTACGAAGGTGTGAATAACAAGTTTCTATTTTGGGTACATCTGAGCTCCCAAGGACTTAATCTTTGTTCCTCCTACAAACAACTGAATGTTTAAAATCTACAGGTTGTGTTTATAGTAGACAGATTATATATAAATAAATATATATATCATATATATATATATATATATATATATATATATATATATATATATCTATCATACACACACACACACACACACATACGGTATACACACACAAATTAGTACACATACATAAACACATACAAATTGCTATACATTAACCATTTTCTAAAGCTCTGAAAATTTTTTTTTAAAATTTGACAGAATTACTGCATTTTCTTGCCATTTTGAATGAACCCCAAGAATTATATACACACAAACACATACACATGCAAATTGCTTCTGATTGTCACTCTAATTCTTGCTATCTATAAACTGATTTTCTTAAATCTCCACTTCAAAAGGAAGCAACATAAATAATGAAGTTTTATCACACACCTGCCATAGGTAAAAAATACCACAAAAAGTGATATCTGATTTTAAATTCTGTATTATCAGACCTTAGCTTCAGCCATAAAAGAACGTACAAAAGAACCCACATACGTATAGAGCAGATCGCTATAATTAGTTTCAACTCTTGTCCTACTTGATAATTTGCACAACTAAAATAACACAGATCTAAAATAAACACAGAAAACAAATCACTTACCATGAAAGAAACAAAGCTGGCACCTGCACTCATCAAAGGGCTGTAGTTTCTATTAATAAAAGAAACAGGGATAGAAAATTGTGCATTAGCATCAACTTTAGAAAAACTTTATTTTGAATATTTCAAGACTAATCACACACAATGCTAGATTTGCAATCAGCCATGGAAAACATTTGGAATTTGTTGACTCCAGATCAGAATTACTCCTTAGGAGAAAAATCATCATTTGTCAAAAAACAGAAACTGTCAAGGTACATAGATTTTTCTTATCAGCCATTTCAACTGCAGTCATGAATGGTTTCTTGATCATTTTCATTCATCTGTTTGTCCAAATCGCGAGGAATCTTTACAAACTGCAATTATTTCAAAATTTTGCACAAATCGAACGGCCACCTGAACGCATAGGATTTGTCACTCTTTTTTTTTCAGACAAAAACTATGTCATTTTTTGAGCCACAGCATAAGTCTCATTGCACTTTTGTCAAGAAGACTTTGAAGAAACTTTATAATTCCTTTCCATGACCTTTAACTTCTTCAGTTCACAGTCTGCACCAAAAGTGGGACAATTGTGTTATCATGAAATACCTTGAACTGGTAAATTTGGCAGAAGACATGCTACACACACTCTCAACATTCTCTCTGTTATTAATTATGCTAAAACAATTTTTGGTTGATGATTATCGGAACATGCATGAACTTTGATGCTTCTATAAGCCAGGCAAGCCAAGGAGACAAAGGCTGATGTTTGCTAGTATGTGCAAGCGGATGTACAGTGACAAAAATACTAAAGACGATAGATGTCTGGTCTTTTCAATGGTCTTGTTTGTACCTCATAGATAATATAAAAGTTCATGTTTGTGCAGATGTCTGGCCTCTCAAATTGTGTTGTTTGTACCTTGAATAATATAAAGAACTTGTATGTACCATTACATTCTAATAGCCATAAAGGGCTATTGTTATCATGGTAAAGATTTCTTGGTTTGTATTAAAATTGCGACAAGGTCAACAACTACTAAAAGTTTAGTTTGCAGAACTTTGTAAGTGAGTTCTATGAGAACATGAAACACACAGTAGAAGACTACCCTGGGGTGCATGCTGTAACAGAATGATTGGAGTCATATATCCTAGTGTAAATATTTTACTGACAATACCTGTGCAACATAATATCTCTTTGAAAAAGATCTTAAGAATGGCTTTGAGGCAATAAAAATCCTGGCCTTGATGCAGTGCTGTGTCAAAATAGACACCCATATTAATAGTGTACAGTGCATTCACCAAATTTTTAATTTTTTCCACAGGTAAGATATTGCACAAGTCATGAACAGTTGCATGAACATGAACAGTTCTCTTGTAAACCGTGAAAATATTTCTCAATGAAGGCAGATTGGGACTCAAAAATAACCAAAAAGTACCAGATATTAAACACTGACATTACTGTCTTATCTTGCCAACAAAATGTACATGTTACGCAACTTTGCATATATCCTAGGGTAGAAAATGAAACTAATTTCCTGCAAAATGCGATCCTTACGTCAGCAACACACTACATGAATGTGTTTGCTATAGCGATAGGTATTTTCATTAGATATCCATTTCCTTCTGATATATAATGCTTACGTCTTGCTGTTGTTTTTCATGAGCACCACAGTTTGGACTTATGTGTATCTACCGGTATGGCATCCATCTACGACATATCGATGATAACAAATACATAAAAGAAAATGAAAGAACTGCTCCTATGAAGTAAATACCAAAGTCAAACAGTCAACATTACTGTGTCAAAATGTTTACCTAGTACTGGTGCATTCATGGCACATGATAGGGTACAATAATCTACTTGAAATTTAATATCAGACTAAGGTGTTTTGAGTTTATTTTAATCTATCTAACTGTTACCTTTTTTTTCAAGTCTACCCACTAATTATCCAGTTGCAAGGCCTACAAGTAAAATGCATTTCATTACAATATGCAAATCCATTGTGTTGATGTTACTTTCACTTAAATCTCATCACCTTTATTGCCAGGTCAAAGGTCACCGATAGCTGCTGAAAACAATAGCTTGGTGGTCATGTGATGACACATGACGGTTAGAAGGTTAAATGCTGCATTGTGATTCCCAGGGTTCATTTTAACCAGTATTTGCAATTTTGTACAAGGATGAAATTTTAACCGATAGCGTCCGATACTTTCCAAAGCTGATATATGTCGGGTAAATTTTTAGACAGATACAGACCTAGAAATTGGGAAATGTCATTTATAAGAAGAAATGCAGATTGTCTATTGCAAATTTGTGCCTCGAAAGTGAAAGACTTAAACTATTGCTCAAACCTTGCTCAGTGAACTCCTAAGCCATTGTCTTCCTGTATTGGTGATAAAAATGAAGGCCGGGTCACAATGCACAGTTTGGTACCAGAGACAAACTACCGAACATTTAAAGATATTTGAAATACAAAATGGCTGCTATCCCTGCATTAACTCTATGGGGGAAAATGAAAATTTTCACGTGGTGAAAATTTTTTTTATTTCAAGAGCTTCAAAAAGAGTCCCAACAAGTGACAGATCGAAAAACAATTGTTAAAATTTGAGAGCCTGAATATCTGTCCCCGAGGCACATCAATATAACCTTTCAATGCAACATGTTATGTCACCTTGCCGTCGATCCTGATTTGGATAAGTTACAGGAAATATCGAGAGTCTTCAGGAAATATCATATATCAAAATATCCAGGGGCTAGATAATGAAAAGAGATTCCAGGTAGCTTGGTGACTGCGATAGTCTTGGTGACGTGTCATCGTATTTTGCAATCTGAGTAGGACCACTAAGAGGACAGGTAAATCAAATGCCAAGGTCTTCCAGGATAGCTCGGTAGCAATGCTAACATTATTTTTATCAACGACTTTGGTGAGACTGAAGATCACTGAGCCAATGCTAGGCTGTAGTAAAAGTAAATATTTCCTTTGGTGGTATGTTTGCATGTATTTGAACATGATAGACACCCCCAGAAATTTCAAAAGGTCTGCATATTTACCACTTTTGAAGATGTCAATGCCTAGCTCTTCAGGTGTTCTAACAGTGAAAGTGATATTATTTGGTATGATTATCTACATGTAGAATAGGTTCAGCGGTAAACCATGAGGATTTTCATTCTTAAATCAATAATTTTGTAAAATTAATGTATATCAAATTTCATGATATTTACTTGATGTAATATTAAACTTTTAACAAACAAGGAAAAGCACAGACTTCTGAATTGAGTTTGCAATCGAATCTTAGAATGGTATATGATAGCTAGCTGGCATCGAAAACTGTCACCTTGGAAAGCGTTTAGTGAAAAGAAAACATTTCATGATCTAGTAGTCTTTTTTTTTTCAGCTTTTTCATGTTTTTTTGATATTCAACTTACAATCACTGATTGAATGTCATTCCCTGAGAAGTGAGCAGGCTGTACACATATATAGGTCAATGTGGACACTACGGACAAGACTGGACAAATAGGTGCCTGGTATGGTTACTGACATAAACAATGAGTTTAAAAACCAAACATTTGTTGTTGAAAATGTAAACATAGATGAGACGATAAAACAAAGTATACGAGATGTAAGAAATTTGGGTAGAACACTGTACGTGCCTTGGAAATAGCTATTTGGATGCTAGAGTTTTTGCAAATCATACAATACTTTGCATGTCTGCTGTCTGTGTTGTCAATTTGAAGGCCGTGCATTTAAGGTAGAAAAAGTGTAAAACTTTTTGCTCAAACGTCCTCAAGAAATATTTAAGCCATCCTCTTTCAAAATCAAGAATAATAATTGGGGGTCACTGTGCAAATTTTGGTAGAAGAGAACAAATTACCCAAGATTTAAGAAAAATAAAATTTTTGATTTTCGAAAAACTAAGATGGTGAAAAGTTTTCTTACACCAAGAACTTTAAAATTAACCCCCACAAGTGGTAGATCAGAAAGAAATGTAAAAATTTGAGTACAAATATCTGTCCCAAAGTGCATTCTACGCTAAAGAAGTTTTCACCACTTTGTTTTTGCGAAAATTGAGAAATGATTTAATTTTCCAAACAGAGTTAACACAAATTGATAATTTTTACAATATGTTTCCCTGCTACCAAAATTTACACAGTGACCCCTGATATGTGATTTTTAATTATAAACGAGAATGATTTAAGGTTTCTTTGAGGAATGTTTAGTTGCAAACTAGTATTACTAGTATTTTTTTGAGACTTGTAGCCAATTCTGAGAATGCTGATTACTTTTATCAGCAGGGTCATCTATCATCAATATGATTTTTTTTTCATGTCATTTTGATGGCACTATGCATGCAGAAAGTAATTTCATTTCTTTTTTATCATGATTTTATTGAACTGGAAAAATATTTAACCATCCATTGTTGAAATATAATTGACAAGGGGTTTTGTTATCTGAAAATATTACCTCTAGATAAACATTTACATAAAGTATTGTCTGTTGCATTGGGCAGTGCTAAATTAATGAGAATTTTGTCAGTCGCGATATCACTATCACGTTTACATGACCGAACAGAATCCTAGCCCCGATCTGTCTGAAATATGTAAATTTTCAAATGACATTTCCACACAACATAAATTTGTGAGTGTATTAAGTGCTTAGTTGTATATGGAGCTTGATAGAATTTCATTGATTTCTTGGTATGGTTTTAATCTCCTTGTATAAATCACCCAGTGAAGGGGAAGGTTTTTGTTAGAGTCTTGTTAGGTTGCGCTGTAACAAAGATTATACTTTGAGGTGCGTTTGAGAGTAACATGATGATCTTATCATTGGAGATGGGTATCCTGATACGTCTGATGCTGCATTGATACTCAGCAGAATGAAACCATCTGGATACCAGCTAAATCGCCGTACGAATGAGTTCACACTATTTGACCATATGTCTCCTGGTCAACATAGAAAAGAGAAAGGATAAAATTTTGACCTGAAGTCAGAACAGAGATCACATAAATTACTTCCAAAGAAGAGAAAAAAATATGAAAATATCACACTCATTTTCTGTCAGAATTTGTGCCTGTAAAATATCAATTATAATGATACTTTCTATCAACGTTAAATATGACACATGAAAAATTTGAACAATTTTAAATGATGACATTAACATCAATACAGAATGGACTTTGATCTTTATTTAGTAAGAATTGCAGATATTCCATCAAAAATATTGTACTTCCAATCTGTTGTTGGTAAATATTATTTACGAAGGTCTGTGTGTGAAGGCTCTGGGCTGAATTAAAAATCTGAAAGATCTAACAGCCCTTTGTGCTTCTGGAATCAGTTTCGGAATTGGACTGACTAGTGAAGATATATGGCGACCCTGAATTCAAGGCCAACAGTTGCTGTTGTTCAGGGCGAATCCTTGTACTTTTCTCTTGAACACCTGCGCATCCAGCATTGATCAGATGTGTGGTGTACTACTCTGTGTGCAAACACTGACAGTTCAGTCTAAAGTCCTTGTGCTTACAGATTTGATATGATACCAGTCACCAACAAATCCAAAGATAAACTAAATAGTCACTCTGAGGAAGTAACATTGATCTTTGGCCAAGGTAACATTTTAAAGTTTTGCCTCATGTGGTCATGACAAACTAACATCAAAACCTTTTTTTCCATTGAAATATACATGAATCTTGCAGATCAAGGTGTGGCGTTTATTTACATGGTATTTGCACTACTTGGACAATTGCATGGGTGGAAATAAATTTCAGAAACCGAACACTGAAAAATGAGAAAAAACTCTCTTTCATGCTGAATACCAGTGTAACAATAATTAACATCTTCACGTTGTTGGAGGTACAAAACCAGTGATAAAATTTCAATAACTGAACACTCCTGGATCAGAAAATCTACTTATCTACTATCGTAATAATAATTTACGTTGGAACATTACACACTTTAACATTGATGGAGCTACAAAACCAGCAAAAAACCCCCAAAAACACAGGGCTGGGCCCGAGACAGACAGAAGATGGTTTTAAGTCCCAAGTATTTCAGGGACTTAGTACAGCAGAATGGGTGTAGAGAGAGCTTTTAATGAATTGAAAACTGCTGTGATTGTGAATAAATAATATGTAATTGCCTTATGAAATAATGTTAACTTTGTCATTTTGCTGGTTGAAGGCCATGAGAGATACCGATGTGACCTATGGTGTCATGACAACAGACAGAGACATTTGCAACTTATAACATACATTTGATGATATTTTTTTTAAGCCAATGAAAATTATTCAGGGTTACCGGTACGGCACCAGTACGTTTTGTGGAACACATATATGACTGTACAGAAGACAAATGTCCAGACCATTATGTGCATGCATGTAGAGTCTTTGACCTGTATTCAAAGAAGCCTCATTATTTTCTATCTATTGCACCCTATTTTCTACCTCTTGCACCCTTTTCAAACTTCTTCCAAAATTTTCCACAAGAACTCTTTAAACCATGGTATTTCAAAATCATGAATACATATCAGGGGTAACCAAACAAATTTTGGTACAACAGGAAAAAAATTAAACTATAATTTACTGATATTTGAAATTCAAAATGGCCGCTATCCCCTTGGTAAAGTGAATTTTTGATTTTCACGAAAGCAAGATGGTGTAAACTTCACTTATTCAACAATTGTCAAAATCAGCCCATAAAAGAAGAAAACCAGCCAAATATTGTAAAAAATTTGAAAGTGGAATCTCCATTCCCCGGGCCCATTCTGCCGTGATGTGATATTCTCAATCAAATAGGAATTTGTATCGAGAGAGGGTACAATCCTGTATATGCTGGGCTCTATAATGAGAAAGAATATTTAGACGTTACATACTAGTGATTAAATTGCCTGTATGAGGGTTTTATGAGCTAGTTTAATCATATAGGATCACCTTTTCTGTATTTGACCTTTTATATGATAGGCTTCATCTGAATTTATTGGATTTCTTGTCACACTATTTATGAACCAATACTGAAATGGTTCCTATATTGATTATTGTGTGGAAAGACCTCACTATGGCAAAATAGTTCTTCAATAAATTCAGCAAATTTACATGACAATTTTATGACACTTAAAGCTCTGTTAATTGCTAACAGGTATGTATCATTGGATAGAAATAACAGTTAAATATTGTTTCAAACATGTAATGAAACAATCATGTAATAAAGTGTGAAGAAAATTTGTAATTACTGATTTAGCTGCGTGAAAAAAAATCCAAAATTGATATTCCAGGAAAATGCTTGTTTCAATTTCTCATTGGTTGAAAGTTTGCTCCACTGACAGTTTCATTTGATTTATGTTTTTGCCAACTACTGCTCAGAGGAAGTCATGATGGAATGGCACGTACTGTAACAGGAAGGACTTTACACAATATCATCCCCAATGCATTGCCAATTTGATACCGGCATCATGAAGTTTGCGCCTCCACAATGACGATACGTGTCCGCTTGTATTGTAAATGTCTACTCGAATTTACTGATGATGTGTGTGAATATGAACATTTCAGACCCTAGTTGCCCGCTGCCAACAGCACAGGCAATCATACTGTGACATATCCATGATAAACTTCCCAGCATACGCATTACACAGAAATGTGCATCCTTTATATAAATGTTTTCCTTTTCGGCAAAGCGGAACACTTCCTGTTTACATTGTTTTTAAAATAAAACAATCACAAGAGTTTCACATTTGAAATTATTTGCAAGATGATATTTTTAAGCTTGGAATGGTTTCTAAGTTGGCAAACCCGGTACTTATCGAAAATTCTCAAACACTTGTTGTGTCATAATGTGAGACAAGCATAGCCAAGTTGATGTGGCAGCTAGAATCTATGGTCAGCTTATTTGGCGCGTGAATTTCCCACAATAATTCATCGACAGTGAACACATCCCAGTTTGTATACGTGTCGAAGCAATCACATGACTGTTACGGGTGGATTGAGACTTGACCTATTTCGGCAAGGAGGCGTCACCATTTTCTAATATTTGTTTAAACTGACTGGCCTAATACCCAAGGACCAGGCCTGGCTAACAGTCAGTGGATACACTATGTGTATTACAAGAAAAATTACTGGCTCGACTTCATAAACGACTTGCTTTGATCACCGAAAGAATTATCCATAAATTTGTTACCCCGTTTAGAAAGCGAAGTAAAGTTTAATTATACATATTTTATTGGGATTCAACTGTAACTAACTGTCTTTCGTGAGTCATCAAAACCGTTCACAAAACAATATAAACTGCGAATCGACCTTCCCTTCGCCACATGACAAACACCATCACCTCCCACGGCTCTATAGAATAGGTCAGATTATTCGCTTTCAACCGATTTGTGAAGCGTGTCAGTCCATCAAATTCAACCACGAAGAGGTGGTGGAAAGTATAAACTCACCTGTATTTTGTAAATAACGCATCTGATTCCTTAAATCCGTTGTTCAGCATGAGATTTATACCGGCGAGCGACAACTTCACGTCATCGATTTCAACATCCTGGAGTCCGTTTTTAACGTACTCCTGTGTGTCTTCTGTCATCATTTTGACGGCTATTTTCGATTCTCTCGGGTGCTTCGGTCAGTCGGGAGACCAACAAATATTACAGACTCTACTAAATAGACACCCAGGATTGGATTTGCTCAAATATTTACGGAGGTTAGACCACTCAATTGCATAACACGTAAGTACGCCATATTCAAGTCATTGCCCAGATACAATGTCAAAGGTTAAAGATCAGAGGGGATTTGTCACCTGATACGAAGCCATACGTTGAACGAGCGTGGCGTGGTGATCTGAAGACGGTTCATGATCAGATACACATCAAGGATAATACGCGCTCCAAACGCAGAAGGTCCCAGAGATTCAACCTTAGTTGCTTTCAACAAATTAAACAGGTTTGTTTGTTTTTCCATGTCAGAGCCTTGAATTCGCCGGGTCGAATTTTGTACGAGGACACTGCCACAAGTGGCACTATGTCCCTCAGGCCTCAGCTCGCTTGCTACACACTGTCCTAGCGACTAGGCCGGCTGGTGAAGTCTAGCTCGGTGAGCTGGTACAACTCACTTGCTTGTGCTGAGCCAAGCCACACTACATGTAGTTCGTAGCCAGCGAGGGGCTATTATAGTTCTCCTCAAGCCACTTCCCTCTCCCAGAGAAATTGTGACCAAGGAAATATGAAGACTCAGCTATGATGAGCCACAACGAAGAATTTATGAGTCGCCCTATTAAATTTTGGAGCATCATCCAATTCTTTGCTTTGGCAATTAAGTTTATGTCTGTAATTATTGCCACCTTTACGTATGGATACCTATTTTGTTAAATACATTTATCATATATAATATACTAGTATTACAAATTGTCATGGATCAGAATGAAAAATTAGCCACCATGTAGTTACACCACAAATCATCTAAGGTTTCATGTTGCTGTTTTTGAAAAGACGTAGACGTGTTCCCATGAACAAACGTGACCAGTATTTTCATATTTTTAAAATTTACAGAGATATCAACACAACAGTAATGGGAAAACAAAGTTCACAATAATAACAAGTTTAATCATCATTATAAATGATATTTCATTATTGTTTCTGTGTCATTATTACATATGTACCACAGTTTACTTGCATCGAAGCGCGTATTATTTGCAGTAAATATTGGGCTGTATGCACCTAATGCTTGACAACTTTAAAAGATGAGACCTGTTCATACAGCAGGACGTCTCTGGTGGGCAACAAATTTGCTTTCTGTTCATAGAAAGCTTTCATGATGTAGCTTGTTTATATTTCAGAATTTATGGAGGAAAACAATCCCACAGACACCAACAAAGAAGAACAATCAGCCAGGGCGTTTCTGAGGAGGCGCTTTCTGGAGACTCTGGTTGCCATGGACAGCAAGAGGGTAGAATTCAAAATGCATGGTCATGCAGAGGTGGCTGCAGTATTTGGTACATCGGACATTGATATCATGCATTTTCAAGTATCAAAGTTAGAAACACCGATAGGGGTACAGGAGGAAGCTCTGCTACGGTGTTCCGACATCATCTCATTCTCCTTTGATGCCAAAGACTCAAGTTCTGAGCAGAGCAGGGGTAAAGACAAAGCATAGGATGGCTGTGGAGTCTTGGTGAAGTGTTTCAGATCACCTTGGTTGGAAATGTTGCTCACAGCCATACATTTAACTAATGTTGTTGTGTATGATGTACGAAGAGAGCTAGTGACAGAACCCTATAGGTATCACAGTGCACATCAGTCTAATGGTGCTGTGGTCAACTTTGACTGTTGTGAGTTCTAATGCTGCGTTTTGCTTCATTCACATCGGATGGTAAATTGACATAAAACAGTGCAGTGAATCCCACCACACCGTGCCTGCCAACACTGTCACCCATGACAACAGTTTTACTAAAGATTGATGGAAGTGCCAGTTACATAAAATAAGTCTCTTGGTTGCAACCATATAAGTTTGCAAATTTGACCAAACTTTATCAAGTTGCAATCAGTGCCTTTTGTCAGCAAGGACTTTATGAAGTAAAAACCCATATTTGTTTAAGTGAATATTGTAATTTTGTGACATTACAGAGACACAGTCTGAGATTTTGCATGTGATACGTTTCGTTGACAGAAGAAAAACGCCTCAAATATAGTTTCATGAAATTTTTGACAATTATATAAACAAAATGATGACCCGAGCATAATACTAGCTTATATCAAACCAGCAGTGCACGGCATGCATTATAGAGTCTGTACTGTTGTAGAGACCTAGCATGAAATGGGTCATATTAAATGAATTGCATCCTTTAATGATTTTTGTAAGAAATACTTTTAGAAACTTACAAGAACAATTGAACTATCTGAAGAACTTGTGAAACTGTGGAAGCTTGCAGATGTACATGCATTAAACAGAATACTGATACAGACATCATGATGTAAATTTGTGGAATGGTGCATTTCTGGTGTCATTTCCGCCAGGAATGTATTATGTGAAGGCATCTTCACCAAGAGATTCATTCTCTGATTTATTTTACAACAAATACAAAGCCATGTCCAAAATTACCAGTCTGCTTTCCACTGCCAAGGTGGTGATTGCATCAAAATGTTCATTTTGATGGGAAAAGGCAAATAATTTTAGAAGCAAAATTTTGGTCAAGTTAGTGATATACTCTATCCCCATTTTAGCAAAGAAAAACTTCTTCCAGATTGCTGAAATCCACACCCCAATTCATTGTTTATCCAAAAGATGAATGAATGTTTGACCAAAAGATATATGCCCATGTGATGGTACAGACATGTTATGCCTCCCCATAGATTGTAGATCTGCAGTATACATGCATGTATTAAAAAACACAGCAATAATCATATATATCCCCCCCCCCACACACACACATCCAATCTCTCACAACACATAAATATTCAAACTCAATATACAGCTTAACTGATCCACATCAGTTTTATTTCAGTGTGTACAGATCAAAGTGCACACACTCAAAAAAATAATTGATTTTCTACAAAATGAAATCATGAGTCCAATAAAGGAAACCCAAAAGAAAGTGATCACATTGCTTTTGCGTTGAAATCTGTTGCAATCACAGTCTTAATAAGGAAGTACCATCTGAAACCAGACAGCATTACAGATTTCTACTGGTCATTTAATGATATGCATGTTATATTGGCCAACTAACCCTAAAACTGCTCACAGTTCAAAGTAACTCATGAGCCACAGGTGTTGTGAACTATATAGTATATTTACAAAACGTGTGCATTCATGGCTGTCTTTGTCTATGGCAATCTGTTATCACACAATGTTAAGAAGATCTATGGAACACAGGCAGTATGCTGTAGCCATGCAGACTGAAGTGACCGCAATGAAATATTCAGCAAAGTCTGGCTTCAAATAATTTCTATATTTAGGAATTGCAGAGTTTGTTTCAAATATCCCAAGAGGTATAAGTAACCAGGTTGTTATGAAAATAAATTCATTAAAATGATCAGCAAGTTGCCATTAATTTACTCATTACCTTCATTGTTAAAGATGTCTGCAATAACAATAGGATGAGATTTTTGTAGTTGAGAGCTGAAATAAGCTTGCAAATTCAAGTGAACATAATATTATAGTGCATCCATGATATCCATGGGGTTTATTTGTATTTGTTGGATCTGCACTGAAATTTTTTTTAACTGACGGCTGAAGAACAAGATAAAGAGGCAGCTTTGGCATGTGACGTTCATTTTTTAAAATTTATATGATAGGAGTGAACAGCCTCTCAGTTTTACATTTGACAAAATATGATCACAGAAATTTTTGAAAGAAAATTGAAAGAAAATTGAATAGATGTCTGCATGAATATACCATGAAGTAAAAGGCAAGTGTTACAATGGAATTCTTGGGTAGTAATATGTTGGACCAAGTTTCTTTTATTACTTAACACAAATGCAAAATAGTTGCAAAATGATAGCCAGTGAGAAATGACCCAAGTCTGCATGTGTATAAACGGAAACAAAAATGCAGAGACCATCATTTTTCTTTTGTCAATTTTTTGGGTTTTTCCTTACAACTTTACGATGTAAGTTGGAAAGTATTGGGAATGAAATGGCTTGTACACTGATATCACTCCCCTTGCACAGCTACCATAAATCAATATACATGGAAAGACGATTGCTATCTGAAAATGTGTCCGTCGAGATCTACTTCTGAGAAATAAAAAACTGAACAGATGTTATCGTATTCCAGTTGGAATGTACATAGAATTGCACTCAGATTATTAAACTTCAGTAGAAAATGTAGATGAGTTACTGCCCACTTCCAGTTTCAGAAGACTTCGAGGCTACGCATCATAAATATTTCCTAGTTTTGATGAATGAAAATAAATAGTATTTTGCTGTTATTGTAATTTGCTGTAATTAGGAAATATAAGCATTTTCTGCGAATACTTACAGTATCAATAAAAAGTACATTTCAGGGTTTATAATTAAATGAACTAAAATTTGTGACACCTTAGACCTGTTGAAAGTGTACATGTCAAAGAGAAGTGATATTACGGTATAAGTACAGATAGAAATGGTACCACATCCTGGTAAAGTAACGAAGTGATCACAACAGAAATCAATATAATACAACACCGGGGTTTCACACGATGCTCTCTCAATTTCCATATTTGGTTACAATACACGTCAGTGACAACACAAACACTGGACAAAAACTGGTGTATTGTAGTGAGATATAAAAGTGTCCCACCATTCTTCCCAGTTAGAACTTTACCAGTAGGCCTTCCCATTTAACCCTTCCACCCCAGTTTCCCAGTACGATGGTCCAACTGCAGTGTGCCACAGAAAACAATAGGAATATACCATAATTAGGTGGTGAATGGGTACTTGGTAGAGGGTCAGCCTTGCTGTGTGACTTTTTATCTAAAATACCAACTGTCTAGTCCAGGTTTAATAGCCATGAAATACAAACCATCAGATCTACAGAATATGGTATATTGACCTAAATGACTGGTACAAGTTTGTCATCAGAATGGCTTATGGTGCACGAGAGCTGTTAGCATATTTCCCACAATACAGACTACGATATCTCTGATGCAAGTCAAATTTCATTCTGTGGGACTGTACTGCAGGGAAGAACATACAATAATAAAACTTATAGTGCTTTGCAGAGAGACAACAGGTAGTTTCCTTGATGTCAATGTATAACACTTTGTTTCTAAGATATTGCAAAGAATTGGTGACAGCTATCTTTAAAAGACCATTTGCTCCATCTTCTACTGTGGTCAAATGAAAGGGTGATGACCCCTACATGATAACGGACGAAGTTTGAACTTTGAAAGTTACCAGACAGGTAGGTATGTGATATTTTTTAATACAAGAGTGACAAGGCTGACAAGTTAGTGACAGGACAGGGATGTGTTTTGATACATTTTGATAGTGTGCGGCTTGGTCACAAAGTCCTCAGGTCTGTCAAGAAAGAATATTACAGCTCGTTGAGATGATTACAAGATGCAAAACCACTGTTGCATTGCTCTGTTGCTAATAGGGTGAAAAAACATTTTGTTGGGTTTTTATTATAGAATTCAACATGGAATAAGCAGATACTGACTTTCACAGAATTTTCCGTGAATCCATAGGAAGTACCGGTAAACTAAACCTGGAAAAATATAAAAGCATGGAAAAAACCAGGAAGTCCTAATATATCAACTTTACAGTTATTAAACAGGATAGGGCCCCGGGTTCTTTTTTTTCTGCCCCAGGGGGTTATGGAATAAAGTATCAACATTAATTCTGTGAAGTTTGTAGTTTTGATTTTGCTCTTATTTTCATGTATCATGTTTAAGTTTGCATTTTGGTGGTGGGGATGGAGGGAAGCATTGTAGATGTACTGGTATGTTGTTAAAATCTGAATCAGAAAACAACTTTGTTGCTGATTACTTGCCATACAGGTTTTGTTATGAAAAAAGTTTGCACTCAGAGTGAACACAATCCTCTGCTTTTTGAAGTTCTTACACTAAATGTGCTTATTTTTCTTTCAAAATGCAGGGGTATTGGACATGAAAAATATACACAAGAAAAACTACAACACAAGGAATTGGTACTACTTGTCATTTATAAACTTGAGGGGAAAAAACTGACATTCCGAAAAACAAATACAAGAAAGTGTACTTCTTTGGAATGATAAAAAAAAAAGATATTTTTTGATTTTTATAGTGAAGATCAGATTTTCACCAAACTTCAAGGTGATATTGTAAATGTACATTATGTAGTTACTGGTAGCCGTACAGAGCAATTTCTGTTCTAGTATTGGCAAACACACCGGTGAGAATGCTCAGAAATTCATTTGGAAATGGAATTTATAAGTCAGTACATAAATAGGTGAGCCTCTCAACATAAAGCAATGAATTTGTTTGAATCTGTCAAACTGAATTAAAACCGTGAAATGCAACCATAAAAGAAGAGACCTTATTGATTCATCTGTGCTACCAGAAGCAAAAACAAAACAAAACAAACAAACAAATAAAATAAACCAAGGAAGGCAAACAAAAAAAGCAAAACCAATAATTCATCATTCCTTTACATCTGGACACTGTGTGAAGTGCTTTTCTGTCCCTACATTCAACTACAGAGGGCTTGAAAATTTTGCTGCACTGTACATATGTGCTCTGTCACATTGTGTGTACAGGATGTTACTGGGAAACAAGTACATGTTCTGTTTATCAAACATGAAACTCTACAAAATTACTGAGTCTGTGGAAATCAGGCTAATGGATAACACTTCTGGGGAACAAAAAGTAAATGCCAGAGAGCCAATTTTTTGCTCTTTCACATGTGTAAATTTAAATTGCTCAAAAATTCTGCTAAACGTACCAAAAGAAGTGATTGGCTAAAGCAAAATATTATTCTTTTATGATTGGCTATATTTGAACTTATGACCTCTAGGCTCTCATGATATGTGCCTGTGGAAGTACTTCAACTCTGAGTTGTCTCAACCATAGACCCTATGTCTCAACATACATAATGAACTAAAATTTCTTTCTGAAGTGAACCATGTGACTCATCAGATCAACCAAAAGCAGTGAATTCATTGACTGCATCACAATTTACAGAAATAAAATCTTGATCAATTCTGACTGACAAAAAGTTAAATCATAGTAACTGAAACCTAAAATTATTGAAAGAAGACAGGTTTGAATGCTACACCAGTCTTCAGTTGTGTTGTATCAATATTCACCTTTAGGCACTTTAAATAAAATTCTTTGTTTGCCGTCCGTGTGCTGGTAGGTTTTCAGAGAAAAGGAAGAAAACAAACACAATGTTATAGTAACACTATTACAAATAAAAATATTATTTTCCAAAGGAAACCAAATAAAAATTGAGCTTATGTTAATACACTTGCGTTCTTTGTCTGTGTTTGTTTTTTTCCCCGGCTTGCTGGTAAGTTTTTCAAAAATCCATGGACGGCAAACAAAGAATTTTCTTTAAATGGCCTTACCTAGAGAAAACTACCCTGGCAAGATCCTGGTCTGATATGGTCACCATTGATTCTTCATTTTTCAAATTCCACTTCGCAACGACCCTTTAATCAAGTTGCAGTAGAATTGGTTCAAAATAATGATATACTTATGTAACGACTCTGTTACTGAAAATCATATCTTTCAGAAAAAAAAATACTTGATTTTTTTGTTCCATTTTCAACTAACTTCTGCTACAAAATATAGAAATTTTAAGTCATTTCATCAGCCATCTTTATATCACTGAGACTCAGAAACTAAATTTTGGATGTGGGTTTAATACCCAGAGTTTCTCGTGCAACTGTCGTAATACACCAGACAGCTTGCCAATTATAAAGACATCAACAGTACTTGTCTCAGACCATCAAAGTTTATCGTGTCATGAGAAAACAAAATTTTGTTATTATATACTGATCAGATATTTTATTAAGTCTGCTAAATAAAATACTCTTTCATGATTGGTTGATAGCCAGGTGAGCTCACTGTAATGTCCAATAGGAAACAGAGCAGGACTCATCTAGCATTTGTTGCATGGTGGGTATAATAATATATCTAGCGCTCTATATCTTTTACTTATACCATAGACTGTGGAACAACTCCATGGTCTATGCTTAGAGATTTCAAAAACTTAAAAATATTCTTTTTTCAGCTCTATTTTTTTCCTATGTAAAAATTGATGATTATTTATTGGCTGTACATTATTGTCATTATATAGTCTCGTCTCAAAGCCTTCACTGAAGTGTACTTGTTGTATATTCCTTGTGAAGTAAGTCAGCTCTGAGGGAAAGAGTCTTTTTGTCTGGCAGATCTTGTCTGACACTGATATCAAGCGTGCTTTTAGAAGTGTGCCACAGACTTGTTCAACAAAGCTCAACATAAGTGGCGAAGGTTCAACATTTTCCCCTCTGCCAGGATTGCTTGTGTATGGTCATTTTGTCTCCAGGATCTTGATTGGTGCAAAGTCTCCAGGGTATTGCATAGTACAGAGTATCCTATTGGCAGTTGCTAGATATTTCAGCTCAGGGGGTCCAGTTGTTGTACAGTGGTGGTGTTGGCTCCCTGAAATGATCCAGAGCTGTGATAGGACAGTTCAGTTTACCATGGTGAGTCAATCGGTCTGCACCATGGACAAATCACAATTGTATAGAGCATTTCTCTGCACAAGCATCTCCAATTGGATCCTGACATTTCAGAAGTCTCTAAAGCTGTTTGGCAAGAGTCAACACCTGTTTAAGAGCCAATCACCAGTAAGAATCTCCATAATACTGGAGTCTGGAGTCCATAATCACACTGTGGACAACAAAATTCTCGCCGCTGCCATCATTATTCCAATACTCTGTCATAAGGAAATCTTTCCACATCATCTTGTCAAGTCACCTCACGTTCAAAAATTTTCAAATTGTCGACCCTTAAAAAGTAGGTCACTGTGACATTCTATTTACAAATGAATTCATTGTTCAGTTTGCACTTTGCTTTAAATAATTTATTACTGTTATAGAGATTCACTTTGATTAATACTCTGTTGCTGGAGAAGAGGCTTCAACGATCTGGAGTCTTTGCGTTTGTTATTTTTTCTGGCTGCTATGAGTCCATTTAACGGCCTGGGTCTGTTTGGCTTGTATCCATTGCTTTTCTTTGTTTCATAGAGTGTGTCTTCATCAGTGTCTGATTCTGATATCATAATACTGCTGTTGTGTTTACCTGTGAGAAAGAATGGTATAGTCTTAGTCTACTGTCTGGTATAGTGTGGTTGGACTAATATACCAGGAAATGGGAGGGGGTGGTATGGTACATTACAAAGATTGAAGATACAGAACTGTTGTGTGTGCAGAAATGTGGCTATTAATTATATTTAAGTTAATGTATGTGAACTTAGCGAGTCAAAATTAAATAATTTTGAATTCATGAAGGGCCTCAGAGAAACTGGAGAACTTTCAAATTATTGACAATTCTTTTTCTTTTCCCTGAAGGATGTTGAAATATGAAGTAACGTACATATATTATCCTTACCAACACCGTGCATCTTGTACAATAAGCAATGGTATTGTTGACAAATGAATCGTAGTCCTGACTATAATTGAGTTGTCAACAATTTATATTTGACTCCAAACATTCACAGGCTATGTTGACAAGATGCACTCAGGCATTTTGACGTGACCCTTGGGTAGATCAAGAAACTGTATTTGACAAACAAAAATTAAACTTTGCATATACATCAAATGTGATAGCCAATGGAGCTTTAATCCTTTCACCACCATGGTTTGGCCCAAACTCATTGTTATAAATTGTAATTGCAGACCTGTTTACAGGGAAATTGGGGTGGACAAGTTAGGATAGTAAAACTACATGTGAGAATTCTCATTTACTCTTTTGTCATTCCACATGGTTATTTAGTCTGATGCTGAATCACCTCTCAGGAAGTTTAAATAAACTGACCAAAGGCTGAAGAAGAACTTGTTTAAGACTTATATAACCCATACAAGTATGATACTTGTGAACGTTGAAATGCCATATTAAAGAAATGATAGAAGATACAAGACAATCATTTGATTCACATTGACAGCATAGTCTCAACATGTAACAGTGTGAAAACTATAACCTGCTCACCCCTAATACCTGTAAACAGCTCCATCATCGCCATTGATAACAAATGGGTTTGGGCCAAACCATGGCAGTGAAGGGGTTAATTATTGTGTATGATACTATAGAATTTACAAGCCATCACTGAATGTACATATACATTAATCTATAGACTGTTACTTCTCTTGATGGCTTTAATGGTCACCACAGCATTGCAACCACGTGATGTGATCATTTTGCAGGACTACATGTACTTTCCCCCTAGTTACCAACAATAACAACAACAACAACAATGGATATTATACACAAGATAGCATTTCTATGCTTTCTTTTGATAAAGGAATGATTCTCTCTCCTGTTGCCAACCACAATTACATCGTCAAACTAGCCAATGGCAAAGCAGTTGGGTCAGACGGCTTAACAGCTGAGCATCTGAAGTTTGTGCACAATCTGTCATGTATATTAAAATCCAATATGACTACTGCTGCCCATGTGCATGGCTATTTGCCACCATAGATGATGATATCCCATGATAGCTCCTCTACTCAAGAACAAACATGGTGCTGTAACAGACTCTGGGAATTATTGCCCCATTGCTATTACTACTGCCATTTCTAAACGGCATGAGATGCTTATTCTCAGCAAATGTGACATTCTATTTCATACCATTTATTATCCATTTGGTTTTGTATGGAAAGTCATTCTACTGATATGTCTGTCTTCGAACTGAAAGAAAGAATTGACTTTTATAAACTGCATCACACTGCTGTACACCCTTGTTTTTGTAGATGCAACAAGAGCATTTGACAGGGCGACTCTCACTGGACATTATTTTGTTAGCTAACTGATAGAGGTGTCGCCCTATTCACATTACCACTGCTAGATTATTGGTATACAGCTGACAAAAATTTCACACCAGGCTGGGATGAGTTTATCTGATCAGTTTGAAATTCATTCTGGTGTAAGACAAGGGGTATGGACAATAGCCATCTGACGATTTGTTCTTGTTGTGCTAATTATGTCTTGTCACTGCTTAAAGTCTGCTTAATATTTCTAAGATTCCATGTTTGCCAAAACGGCACCAGTTTTATCCTTTCTGTCAGGAAATGTTCCTCCCTTTGGATTATTTTTAAATACAATGGGCAGTGGTACCAATAATATTTAGTATTGAATAAAGTCATTTTAAGCGAGGGATAATATGTTGATTACCAATTATTTTGAACTGATTGTATTCAGTAAAACTACTTTACTTCAAGCTTACAAAAAGTCTGTTAATAATGCTTGTGTTGCTCATGCCTACAGAATATGTTGATTCAGCATTCCTACTTTTATTAAGAATAACATTACGACATTTGAACGCAAACGATGCATTTTATGCTTGAAATTATATTTTGAGGTTGAGGAACAGTGAAAATTCACTAATTGTCGCCGCATCTCGTCTATGAGTAATTTTAAAGAATTGTCTGGACAACATTGTTTTCAGAATGTTTGTTATCTATCTTTTATCTGTTTCATGGTGTTTTTGCTCCTGTATGAGTTGCCTTGTCCTTTTCTAATTTTTTTTGTTTGAGCTGGTTCTTGAAATACAACATTTTATTACCTTGATTATCAAGAACTAGACCATGGTGCACAAAAGAAAGTGGCAAAACATAAGAAATATGAAACTTACCATTTTTTGATTTTGGTAACATTTCCAGTGATTCACCCTCATCAAAATCATCTAGGATTGAGTACCGGTGTCGTTTACGGATTTTTACCCTTCTCCTAAAACAGTTCAGAGGGAAAAACGATGAGAAAAGAAGAATATTGAATGAAGTCCAGCAATTTTGCAGAAGATCTCTCTATTTTGGGAAATACATTAAAAAGAGAGTGAACAAGAAGACAAAATGAAACTTCCAGCTATTCTGATTTTCTTACAAAACTAAACCTTTGTGACATACACTGTATGTAAACTATCTCTACGTTCTTCTTAAAATGCTGTGTTAGTCTGTATTCAATATTACTCATGATAAACACTCGTCTTACCAAGAAATAATACACTCTGCACGTCAAGTGGACTTAGTCAAACAAATCTGCAAGTTGAATGTGGAAGAAGGTATTTGCAAAATGGGAAATCAAAGAGGGGACATACCTTTTTATACAGCATACGACGGCCCATATCAGTACTCCCAATGTTACCACTATCAGTGAAATAATGATAACTACGTATAGAATACTCCATTCTGCAAAACGTGAAGAAAGGCAAGAATTCATATTGATATTTTTGTCACAGAATGATCGCTTAGTAGTCAAGGCAGAGAGCTGTGCTGCCATTTGACTGATGATTATTCAACTTTACACAATGCTCCCTATAGAATGTTAATGTGCTAAGTTAAACAGATCGTATGGACAAGATGTGTGAATCTCCTTGGAGAATGGCACACAGGAGTAGCTTTATTGATACTTATTGTACAACAAAGACACTGTAAAGGAGATACCCCATCTGTCATGACGTTCACTGACAGTTTTTCATTCTAAATTCCTGCAAACTTTTGTCAGAATAATCTGTGGCTATGCTGATAACACAGAATTGAATTCCAACATTTAGCCAAATTACAATTTCAGTACATGGTAAATAACTGGACAAAGTGACGGATAAAACGGTGCTTCAGCAGGTATTGCTTGAACACATTGATTTTCAGTTCAAAGATTGCAATCCTTGAGTCACTTTTCAGAGTCCATCTTTGATGAACTGTATATCACTTTCTTCTTGACCATGACATTTTACTTATTCATGTTGTAATGTCGACAAGATTCTTTTTTTTTTAAAGTAGACGATCTTCACAGGCACTTATGAAAACAACAGATAAACATATTCTTCTACACTTACCACAGTTTGACTCGCCATCACCAAGATAGATACGGAAAAAGTTCTCCATCCAGAAACTTTCACAGACGCACTCCTTTGTCTCAACATTACAGGAACCGTGCCCTGAACAGTCATTCTGACAGACTGAAAGAAAAAAGACAACGAGAAGGTCAGGATTTTATGACACTGTCTATGCAATGGGATAATGCAGGGAAGAAGTGATGATCAGGGACAACCACAGCAAAGGTCACAGGTCATAGACCTTACATGTTTTATCTACCAGTAAGTAGCAATGCAGTTGTACATTATACGAGACGAAAGCCTGACTTCATACTAGTAAGCAGGATAATTGGATTTACCTTGATAGCTGTCCATAAGAATACCAGATATGAATCAGACTTTTTATGGGGAGAAAAAGTAAGACTGCACACACACATAGAACTGTGCTCAGCATACTAGAGCTGCTGCCTAATAAATGCATAGCTCTGTTCTGTGACCATTTTAACATGGCATACACGACCAATTATTCTCACACGGCAACTGTATTTTCTTGGCTGCATAACAAATACTCATAGTCTATAAATTTTTCACAATGCTTCAGGCCCTTGAGGTTTATTTATAGTTCTGTCGAACAAAAATATTGCATAACTTACCCACAGTGTCGACTCTGACAACATGGAAATCAAGCACCTGGGACTCCTTGTGTAGCTTTTGTCTGAGTTTATTTACAATACTGATTCCTTTTAAAACCTTTGTACCATCTGCACTCAACACATAAAATTCCAGCACTACCCTGTGATTGGAAAAAAGGGAAGAGAAGGGTTAGTTTGGTGATTGACTTGATAAAAGTCTGTGGATGATATGAAACTATAAACACGAGGCATGTTACAGAGATAATGTGAAAAAGACACCGAGTTCCTGTACAGTAATCCTTGCATGGAAGTAAAATTTTCAAACAGGAAATATTACAGACAGAATCTTCAAAATATCATCTGATTTGCAAGAAACTGGACTCCATAATCACTTCTTTGTGTGGAGGGAAAGGTTGTGGGGGCCTGTCAATGGCGCCCTCTATAGACCAATATTGCAGACTTTCCACAAAAGAAGACAGACATTGCCAAAACACTACAAATGCATATGTATTTCTATAAACTAGATTGTTTGTTTTAAGTGTAAATGATTATTTTTCATGCATTTTGTACCCATTGAAATAATCTGTGTGTTTAAAAAACCCTTTGAGCGCTGTACTTTTTTCCCGCCAAAATTTTAGTGCAAGATTTTACCAATTTTTATGAATTTTTCTGTAATTTTTTTTGATAATTTTGGACTAAATGGACATTTTATTTGATTTGCTACAGTTTTTCTGAACATTTTGGCAAAAATCTTGGAAAAATTTGGCTGGAATTTATTTTATAAAGGGGACAAAATAGACTTTGGCGCTCAAAGGGTGAAACCATACATTTTATATAAACATGAATATCAGACTAGGTTATGTTGAAATTCAATCCAGCAGACTTTACATATTTTATCAGAATAACTTCCCTATTCAACTAAGTTAAAATATGCCACTTTCACACCAAACATATTTGCATATACTGGTGCACTGTAATAGAATATAATGTGAATCACATTCTATGCATCTTAATTTACTAGACCTACATGTGTCGCTGGATGACTTCAAACAAAACGTTAACATTTACAATTTTATTGAGCATAACTTGTTTGCACATACATCTCCTTGCTTGGTTTATTTGTCTGTTTTTTTCTTTGCTCTGATCCATTTAATTCAAGAGTTAGCATAATCTACAAGGGGCCAAAGAGTTAAAGGGAGGGGGTTCATCCCATCTGTGGCTGCGTTTATGAGACCCACACAAATGGTATGTTGCTACGCACAACATATCTGAATACTATGCACAGAAAATATCACTTTAAAGCATATGGTTCAAGTAGCTATCAGATATCAGAGTGTTTCATCAGCATATTCTGAATGATATATAACAGCATGGCTAAACGTGAATCAATTCTCTTTGATATTCTGTTGTAAATTTCCCAGTTTGTATTGCTGACCATATTTAGCATCCGGTACCGGCTGATGGTTATTCCAGGGAAGCAATAAACAATCCAGGAAGTATCATTGCAGGAAATGCATGGCCTATTGTGTACAGTACAGTGCTGACTGCTGTCCATTCATAGAGAGTATAAAAACATCAATCATAACGGAACTCAAACAGATTCTACTCTGCACATGTCAGTAATAAACTTCTATTTTTAAATTTGTCTGACTCAAAACTAAACGTGGAACTTTCCAGCCAAATGATAAAGCTGAAATTTCCATAGACTTGTATTTTATGGAATACATTTTTTTTCAGTATTTCAAATTAAAATCTTCAGCTTGGTTGCACAAATTCACATGTGTTTGCACTGTAAACAACCTGGTGGCACTCTTCAACCTTTGGAAATGAATTCCACAGGCTTTGAAAGTCATGGGCAAGTTCAAAGTCTTCAAGGTTACAGGAAGATCAAACAACCAAAATGATGGACCATGCAGTGTGTCTATCCATAATGATTATGAAAACATTCCCTCAACTAACAAGAACAACATCCAAGTTGTATATAACAACATAATGCGGCAATTAGGGGGAAATATGATCACATGACAGTCACGTGACCATCATGTGACTACTTACCCTCCAAGTGGTGATTCCCTGACAGACTGCACTTTGATGTCGGCATCCATGACTCCGATCAACACAGACAACTGCCGCACCAATGCATCCTGGGAGTAAATGTGGGAAAGTGAACAAAGCTCTCATTTCTATTCCTTTGTACAAAACTGAGACTTGCTTTCACAAGGCAAACCAATGATTTGATGCAAGTTTCTTTTCATAATATCTGTGAGATTATGAATGCATGGTGAGCATACTTTACTAGTAGGTATCGTCCACTATGTTACAGAAGCTATTCATTCACATACATGTATATATTTATCTACGAGTTTGGTTCAGTGCGTAACCATGAAAGAATGGTACAAACTGAACCAATTTTCTTATTGTGTTAGTGAGGGGTAATACTTCATATTTCAATATATGGAAGGCAGGTGAATAAGAAACTACTTATTTCCTCAAACAAAAATTATGAAAATATTGTCCTTTTAATTAAATTTTGTGAGTTAATTTTCTTCTTACTTTTGAACAAATTGAACTATGCTTTATCTTTGTCAATGTTCAATACTTATTTCCTCCAACAAAAATTATGAGAATATTCTCCTTTTAATTAAACTTTGAGAGTTAATTTTCTTTTTACTTTTGAATAAATTGAACTATGCTTTATCTTTGTCAATCTTTAATACTTATTTCCTCCAAAAAAATTATGAGAATATTCTCCTTTTAATTAAACTTTGAGAGTTAATTTTCTTTTTACTTTTGAATAAATTGAACTATGCTTTATCTTTGTCAATCTTTAATACTTATTTCCTCAAACAAAAATTATGAAAATATTGTCATTTTAATTAAAGTTTGTGAGTTAATTTTCTTCTTACTTTTGAACAAATTGAACTATGCTTTACCTTTGTCAATGTTAAATAAGTATTAATTTATCAAATGATACACAGAGATGTTGCCAATGGCTAAAGTGACGTTGTCTTTATCACGACGGAAAACAAACAACATAGTAAGCCGATACATACACAGGTTATTATCGTTCACTTTCAGCCATTTATGCATTGTTCACAATTTCCAATTACTTCTAACCAAACATTGATCTACAATTATCAGAACAAAAAATACAGGAACCAGCATCAAAGTCACGACTTACGGAGCTTTTGTAATTATCATTACATACCTTATTACCCTGTGTGAAGGTCCTGATATCAGCAATTATGTGGATCTCAACAAGATTCACCTTGTTGGGATCTGAAAAAGAAAAATATTGAACATCAGACGGGGAGAATAACGATTGACATGTGAAATCAATTCATCCATTTGAATTGCAGAAACCAGCAGAAAAATATTCCAGTGTAATAAAACTTGAGTGGATGTTTTCCATAAAAACTGTGATAGCCAGAATTGAAACCACACAATCTACTCAAAAGGATTTTGAGTTTTCCCACTTTTTTTGTGAAATGCCACTCTGATATTACTTTATCAGATGATCAGCCATGTTTAATATATTTATGGATAAAACATGGTTTCTGTTTTATAACTATGAAACATGAAATGCAATCAATTAAACCCCTCTGTTACCATGGTAACAACCAGTATCATTGTAACCACTTTGTGCTTGCAAATGCAGATAGGCCTACTCTGATTTAACCTGACTGAAATTTAAATAGAAATAGAAATATGCTAAAGACAATTCCATCATGTTATTTTGATTATAAACATACCTTCTTGTACTTCCAGGCTGACACTATCTGAGTCATGGAGATTTTTAGCGTCGGTGACTTTCAGAGTAAAAGTGTACCTGCCAACGACAAGGTTGGTCAGCTTCAAGATGGCTTCACGGTCAGACCCACTCAGTATTTCCTACAGAGACAGAAAGAGATGGAAACGTTTGCTATTTTGTTCAGGACAGCACTTGGGTAGAAAACATTGGGACATGAAAATACACAGGTGAAAGTAATAATGATGATTTTTAAACCAGAAAATCTTTGTTGACAATAGTGTAGTTGAACTTATTGGTCAATACCTGTAAAGGATGCAGCTGACTTGAATTAAGTGTACGCTACGTATTATGCTGCTAACAATGTTGAAATGGATACTTTCTATTATGACATTTAGCACACTATGTCCTTATGGCATTACTGTTGTTAATTACTGTGCTCTGGTGTCATCATGATGGTGTACATAAAGGGAGATAGATTATGAAAGCATACATCTGTCTCTATATAGATGCTGATAGCAATGAGGACAATATTCACCATAACGGACACACTGACAAATACACACCCACATACAGACGGGAAGACAGAGAGGCAATACACAGAAATGTGACAGCAAAATACAGATGCATTATACTTACCCCAGCAGCAGGACTTTTGCTATTTCTGGTCCATTCATAGGATACAATAGCCATATCATCATGAGACTTCCTGCCGTCAACCTCCACGTATTTCCTGGGCAGCAAGACAGTGAAGTCCTCTCCTGCATTGGCCACTGGTGGCTCATTGACTTCTACACAGAAAACAGAAAGACAGAAAAAGATTGTTGTGATGTTCCCAAACTTTATCTTGATGCCTTTTCAACTTCTGGAACAAACCTTACTGTTTTTATAGGCAATGTTGATCATTGATCAAATGATACATTTTGAAAATTTATATTTAGAATATGGTTTTCACTGAATTTGAGGCCAGTAAGAAAGGTCATGATCAGTATGAGATAAACGGCAAACTGGCATAAACAGCAAAATCAGCTAAAAGTGACCAATAAAATATGTTGAAATACTTTGTTGCAACATGACACATGAAGGGATATTGGAAATAAACAATTACACATGGACATTTAAAACATGAGATCATTTTAGATAAGCAGTCTAATTTAGATGAGGGAAAGTGGTAGCTGAACTCTGAAAAAACAAACAAATCTAAAATGCTTTTGCAAAGTCCATATTGCCAAACTGCCAAACTGTCGCCTATTGCCATATGACAAGATATTTGTATTTGGTATAGACAAGATGGCCAGTTTTGATAAACAAAACAATACAAAATAATTGAGATAACTTCAACATATTCAGGATAGCTTGATGGACGTCAAAGAGAGGATGTGACACTTTGGGGAAAGACAGCTATAAAAAAGATGATATGAAAACTGACCTTGTTTGACAACCACTGACACTGTATCGGTGTCACTTGTTCCCTTGGCATCGGTCACTGTCAGTGAGAACACATAGGTGCCTGGTCGAAGATCTGATATGGTGGCCTTGGCTTTGTCATCATTTTTTATATCAACATCACTTGGACCACTGCAAATCAGAGAAAAAAATCTAGTTTTGGTGTTCTGAAGGCAGCTGTAGAGTACCTAGATGTAGATACAGACTCATGAAAAGTCAACAGAGACATAAGGCAAAAGTAATTAAATTCTTTGTTTTGCGTCCACTCTAAATGGGAAAAGGTACGCGTCTAAGCGGCTGGAAAACACACACAAGAAACAATTAACACAACATTAACACAATGTAATTTGATTGCAGCAAATAAAAAATTGTAACAAAATTTTAGTTCAGAAAAGCTAAGCTCAGAAAAGCTAAGCGGTCATGTCCTAAAATTTCCTTTTCAAACACACTGTGTGTGTTTTTCATGAAAATCTTAAAGACCTAAGTGGGTGGGGACACAAAACAAAGAATTTAATTACTTTGGCCTAACTCTGATTCATGATTTTTTTCTCACTTGGGTAAGTTCATTTTCTCACTTGGGTAAGTTCAAATATGCAACTTAGCCCTTCCAATATGTGGTTGAGTCATAATTTAATAATGTACTATTACATCATTAATCAGATCTCTCCAGAAATCAAGTTCACAATTACCATTGATAACAATGTGTTTGGACCAAACCATAATGGCAAAAGGGTTAAACCTGTTCCATTTTTGATAATACTAATGTAATCAACATGGTCGAAATGCTTTGTGAAGTCACAGTCCTTGATGCTGCTGAAGACCCCACTGTTGTGCTTTGAAAGATCAGGTCAGGATCACAAATCATGAAGATATCTACACGTTTAATAGCAGCCTTCAAATCGATGAGATGGGAGTTGTCACAAGTGGAGGTCAGCAGTCCATAGTCTGAGATGGGTGATTGGGACAATTTCCTGGACAATTATTTGACAGACAATACATATATCTGTATGCATGTTGACATGTGGCATGTTGTAAGGGCTTGAAGTTTCTGAAAATTAATGTCATGAGGGCAATCATAACTTGATTATCATGGATTAAGGATGGATCTGTACCTTTGTTTTGTCCAACTGTAGGATGTAATTCCCTGGTCATCACTGCTTTGACTGCCGTCCAACTCTGTCTCATCATTGGGCAGACTGATCTCTTTATCTGGCCCTGCATCGGCTACTGGTGGCGAGTTATTCTCTGAAAGGAGAGGATGATCTGTTACTTGAAATTCCACAAACACAGATCAAGTGAAACCATTGACCACAAGGAAAATGTGAAAATATTAACCTTTTTTCTCTGGGGGACTTACAGTTTATGTCTGCCAGATTGCAAACTATGGCCATTTTTCCACAAACCTGCAGACCAAACTATCTTCTACAAGTTTCATTTGATTCGATATCTCATATATATTCCATGCACTTCAACTTCAAAAGTCTGAACGTGAAGGTCTGTTTCTGAATATCATATAACGTCGGCCATTGGTAGTGGTTCTGAACTTGAATTTCTTATACATGTATTTTGGAACTGTCATGAGCTCATGAACTTGACTCTCCACATAATTCAACTTGGTAGAAAAAGGATAAAGAACAAAAGACTGACTTTGAAACATTTGTGGACAGGTGCGGTTTTTCTCAACCATTACTGGCACATAAATTGCAACAGTGTTTTCTTAAATTTGCAAATGTTACACACATTTTTCATGTGGAGGAATTTCTCCGAGTCAAGAACCTCTGTAAGGGAGGATGATAAGTGACAAAACCTATCTTTTCAACATAAATTTTGGAAAATTTTGTTTAACTCATGATAATATACAAACCTGGTTGCACGATGACAGTGACACTGGCGGAGTTGTCATGCCCTGCTGTGTCTGTCACTTTCAATGTGAAAACATAGACTCCTTCTTCAAGATTGGACAGGTGAAGAATCTTGGATGAAGTACCCTTTAGAGGGAGAAAATTATTGGGATTCATTTCAGATATAGACGTTTTAACCCACTTCAAGTTTACAAAGTAACCAGCCATTACATGCAAAGTATTATGTGATACAAGTTGCAGTTGTAAAATCCTTGGGAAGAATGCTGTGAGCCATACAGAAAATCAATTTAGCAAACTCTTTCACCAAATTCAGGTCTGGTCATTGCAAAGGAATATAAAAACAACTGAAGTTATCCTAATTCTGGCAGTCAAATTGTATGACAGGAGGTACTGGTGCCTAAACATAAATCAAGGACTTATTCTTCCTTTAACCCTTTGAGTGCTGTAATTTTTTCCACCAAAATTTGAGTGCAACATTTTACCAAATTTTCCAAATTTTTCTGTAATTATTTTGATACTTTTTGACCAAATGGAAATCACATTTCCTTGGCTACAGTTCTGAATCAAAATTTTGGCAAAAATCTTGAAAAAATTTGACTGAAGTATATTCTATAAAAGCGACAAAAATTGACTTTGGCACTCAAAGGGTTAATCATGATACATGATACATGATACATGAGGAGAACATAACTATTGCTGTTTTGTCTGTATGTCCACCATAACATGTTATAATTCCATGCTAAATTTAAATGATCCAACTCTCTCACATTTAAATTTGTGATCCATTATTTTATAAGCCTAAAACCTTTTCTATCTGACATCATTGCAGTATTTATCTGCACGGTCTGCAGTCATAATTTGAGTATTAATGTGTGAAATCCATTACAACTTATGGTGCAGTTATTGCTGTAAATGAATGAAATATTGTCCTCTAATGCAACAACAACCACATACATGTATGCTTTTCAACTTACTCAATCTTTAATTTGCATTTTATACATGTGATTCGACTAAACTTTAAAAATTACAGCATTTAAAAATGCAATAGGTATGGTTTGGATAATATTTATTTATTACAACTCTCTAATATGCTGGAACGATACACAGCAAGATTTGTGTTGTGCAATATTTTGAGTTTGACTCCCTGGTACTAATGAAATTTTTGTAGATGAACCCTTAATATGATGAAAATTAACACAAATACCACACACACTCATGATGTCACTGCTTATCCATTTCATTTGATCTGCTGCCACATGTTACCAGACATTCTCACCTGCATATCAGCCACACCACCGCTGTCCTTTGACCATTCATATTGAGCAATGCCTTTATCATCGCTGCTCAATGAACCGTTCAAGACGACCGAGTTCTTGGGGAGTTTGACCACACGATTCGTCCCTGCATTGGCCACAGGTGGATAGTCAACCTCTGTAAAATAAAAACATAGGGCCAAAGTCCCTGAAGCTACTATAGACATGGATACAAAATTAAGTATTCCCTAACTGTATGAAATTATCTCACTAAGGTCAAGCTTTACGTCATAAAAATACAGCATATCTGTCAGGTTATAAATAATCTTAAGCTGGTTATTTTCATCCTAACCAACCACATTTTAACTTTCAAATTAACATTGTAAGTAAGTTCTGTTGAATAAGTTGAGACTGTACCTACTCAGAGAAAGCACACTGAAGAGACAAATGTTTGAAACTTAAGAAGTTCAAGGTCATCATTGTATGGAGTCATGTAACACTTTCATTGCACTGTTTACACAGATTGCATAATTGCTATAAATAGCACATGAGGAATCTTACAGCCCAGCTTTACCATAAATACCGTATCACTTTGACCACTCTATTTTTTTCCTCAAAAAGTAATTTTATTTTATCCTCAGCAAGTCAACCATACATGAAAATTAGAACTTTCTCTATCTCTATTTATTTGACCACCCTATCATGACAAACTATTGCGAGCAATTTCTTTGAGATAACATACAGGGCACAATAAATGACGGTTCAGATATGTCAAAGTTGGGATTCAGGAAAGTTACCTTTACATGTTTTAATCCTCTAAGATGGTAAGCATTTCACTATGTACTGTCAAAAAAGTTGAACTTTCTGATAATTCTACACTAAAATTATTTTGGCTTTGATGATTATTCAATTATTTAAAATCATATTAATTATTTTTTCTGGGTGAATTGATAGGATTTATACAGTACAAGAATTACATACAATGTAAGTCAAATTTTGACCAAAAATGACAAAAAAATTCCTTAAAAATACACATTTGCATATTTCATCACAATTTGAACAAATCTAACTTGGGTTGTCCTAGGGACCTGTATACCAAATAACAAAGCTGTCTGACCAGCGGTTATGAAGAAGAAGATTTTTACCAAAAACGCCTTTTTTGGCATTAATTTGCCTATTTTCAACATTATCAAAAAATTAAAAAAAAATAGTTTCTCAAAATCATATTTTTCATCTACACAACAAATATCAAATCAGTAAGTACTGCGGTTCTCAAGATATTTGAGTGGACGGACGCCTCACAAACGGACATACATACATACATACATACATACAGACTGACGCCGGACGCCGGACGGATACCCATCCCAATAGCTTCTATAGACTATAGTCTATAGTAGCTAAAAATATGCAATATTAAAATTAATGGTCAGATTCAGTCCTCTACCGTGTGTTGTCATGAGTTACGGTCACCTAGCAACCACACACCAACCAAAGACTACTTTATGATTGACATGATGCAGTTACATTCAGATGCATACAGTTGTCAAGGGTGTTGCTGTGTACTTCATGTGATAGAAATATGATTGATAATCTTATTCTATACCAAAGTAGACATGTATTGTGTGGGAGGTAATATGATAGAGAGATAATCAATCAATATAATATGTACCAGCAGGTATAGCTTTTACATATAGAAATTTACCTCGAGTCCTAATTTTATCGTGATGTTTAAGATAGAATGCGCCTCAGGGAAAGATATTTGGACTCTCAATTTTTTACAATTCTTTTCTGATCCACCACTTGTGGGGCCTCATTTTAAAGCTCTTGGTGTAAGAAATATTTTCACCTTCTAAGTTTTTCGAAAATTGAAAATGTTATTTTTCCCTATGGAGTTAACACAGGGATGGCGGCGATTTTGAATTTCAAATATCAGTAAATCTTGAGCAATTTGTTTCTCCACCTGGTCCAGTAGTACCAGAATTTGCAGGATGAGCCTCGATTTTTGTTCTTGATTTTTAAAGAGAATGGTTGAAATAATTGTTAGGGAAAGTTTGAGCGAAAGCTAAAGTCTTTCACTTTTGGGGCACATAAAGATAACAGCTGTATATTAGTCAGGTTACATTTGGTAGCTTATAGTCCAGCATTTGAGTGGGCATTGTGCAGTTTACTTGGTACAGAACTGAAAATGGCATTGGCCTAACACACTATGGTGAATTCTTCATTGCAAGATTTGCAGATTGCCAACAAATCTACCTGAATGTTGAGTACATGAACTACTGACCAGCATAAAGAGCTGTGAGGTTGGGTAGACAGACTAACCTTCATGTACTGTGACATTAGCAGTTGCTGAGCTTGTCACACCGTCAGAATCTGTCACTGTCAACCTACAGGACAGAAACAAAGATACCCCATGTAACTTCTATGAAAACGTCCTGTAGACTTTCCAGTGATGAGTACACACTGAATATGTCAATAAAATCTTCAGGGGACCAATTGGGAAGAACTGGTTACTGGTGATGTCATCAGTGTTACTTTCAGGATGCAGTGTAGGTTGGGGACAGGTTGAGGTTAAAGGTTAGGGCTGTAATGTGAATCATCAAGTTGACACCCTGGGTTAAAAAATGTTCAAATTGAGGGATACTTTCTGCGTGATCCACTGTTTGCAACATACACTGAAAAGCATCTCTGCCAACATTTCCAAAGGAGATTTTTTCAATGATTATCTAGAAGCAAGTGATGTGTGAAGAGGTTCATCATTAGACATCAAGGACCGTACAATATCACAGAATGAATTTTACAAAATGAAGGGTTTACAAGTTCTCTACTTGACACAGAATTGTGGTGTTTCAAAAACGCTTAACTTGCTATTTATATCCCACTCACTGAATTATGTAGATGCCTGCCACCAAATCTGTCATTGTCAAGAGCGCTTCATCACCAATTGTCTTTTGTTCTCTCAACGGTCCTTTGATTTCTTCCCAGTGATAGCTCACTATCTCGTCATCGTCCGTGCTCTCTGAAGATACAAAACAACAGCAAAGAGTTGGAAGAAAATTTGAACATATCTTTCTTGTCATGAAAACTGTCCTACACATGAATTGACAAATAATTTCCGGAGAAAAGATAATTTGATTAACTGGCACATCTGAAAAAACTGGTCCTGATCTCCTTTGTGGTGATAAATATGCCTGTCCTAGGTAGTCATTCATCAAAGCAGACAGAACATACCCCTATGATAATGCTGAATTGTAATATGGTTCGGTTGAACCCAGTAATCTTCAGCTTTGCTCATTATTCAGTAGCAATGATTGCAAACGCAGGATAATGAAATTAAACTTCCATGTGTTTACAAAAAGCATAATCTAAGATTGTTGGTAGTTTTGTTTCTCTAAGTTGGAATCACAGAAGACAGAGGTGTAACAAAATTTGAGGTACAATTTGTCAGCCTAAACTTGGCAAAAAATTTGCTGACTGGACTGTAGTTTTTCGGTAATCAAATATAGATGGGGTTCGTTTGCTTTTAATAGAGTTCAGAGAAAAAACTTATTGCCACATGTATTGACATACTTAAATCTACTATTTATATCAATTCTTTTCAAACAGACAATCACTCACACATGTAACAATGTTCTAAGCATTATATGCGCAACATTTACAATGCAAAAAATACTTTTATACTCTACCACTTGTGGGGTTCCTTGCCTTAGTTTCTTACAAATTGAAAATTTTTGTCTTTACTGCACCGAGTAAACACTGGGAAAGCAACCATTTTGAATTTCAAGCATCAGTAAATATCAAATTATTTGTTTCTCCTGCACAAAATCTTGCATGGTTACCCCGATTTTCATTCTTGCTTTCCAGTGGGGTTGTTCACAGTTTACGTCACTGTTCTCTCATTAATATGCAAAAATAAATATTTGTCCGCATTTTTAGATTACGCTTTTGAAAATTACGCATGCAAGAACGACGAAATACATCTCAGTGGGCGACTGCTAGTGTAACAGTGAATACTAAAAAACATATTCACGACTCAGAGTACAAGCTACAAAAACAGCCACGCATGCAACATTGATAAAATTTGTCCGCATTTCAAGCTGCGTGTCCGATGTCGCGCGCGTACAGCTATATTTAGTAACAAACCTGTAACCGTGAACAAGGCTATTGTCATTGAGTCTCCAAGCTTTAAGGCAGGGAAATTGATCCCAGGGATTGAGTGTGTTCTAGTCTGTTAGAGGATTATGAAGGTGTCATAGCCTTTTGTTTTCCATTGAAATTGTAATCTAGTAACAAGACAACCTGACGCCATTACCTTTCAATGGTTGTTGGATGTCCATGTTTTCCCAAAATTTGGCAACACCAGCAAATTCAAGTAAGCGTGGCATCGATGAATGTTCAGTCCCTTCCACACATTTGACCAAACCCTGGACACAATCATGTACACACATGTACAGATAAAACCATCAACATACAACTGCTATGAATGGATGACAGCCAAGCTTTAGAAATACTACCACCTTTTCTTTGAACGGTTTATTTAAAGATGACTCTGTTGAACTGTGAAGTCCCATCGAGTAAATGCCGCTATCAGAGGAAGATGTTACTCATAGAACAATAGACAAAAATATAGTACAGCCTTTGTCTTGGTATGCTATTTCTGGATTCCAACATAAACCATGAGTAGGAAATTTCACTCTTTGACGTTAAAATGACCATTTGATGCATATTCTGTCAAACTTCTATTGAACACAGAGGCCATTAGGTATACACAACAAAGCTTTACAACTATCTACTTTAGGCAAATGGTATACAACTATTTTCAGACTGCTCTTGTTGCTGGTTGGGAAAATCAATTGCACATGTGACTACGAGAAATGTGAATATGGTATTGAAATTGAGCTTTGAGAAAACATCTGGTTCAGGGACACCCTAACAGCTTGAGTACAAAGCATAATATTGTAATCAGTGTATTTGCAGATAGTATCATCTTTGTCAAAAAAGTTATTGATGAATTTTTTTTTTAGAGTTTTGAATAATTATATTCTGCTACAGCAGACTTTCTTCAAAATCTCTCTTGTATAACAGTCAATAAAACTCACAGTCTAATAAATGAAGCTGTTTTCAAGCTTCACATTGAACAGAATGTGATACAGTTCATGTTCATTGAAAGAAAACTCTTATTACTTGGACCACTTTGATTTTTATTTACTTACGAGAGCCATCCAGGACTGTTTCACTGTTTGGCAAGGTGACTTCCTGTTTCTTAGGTGAGATGACTGCCACTGGAGGTTCATTGACCCTGGGTTTGGGAAGCACGGTGACATTGACATTGTCTTCACCGTATGCATGGTCGCCAGTCACTGTCACTTTGAACATGTACTGACCGGCCGTCAACTGAACAACAAAAAACAGTCACACAAACATTGACAGAAATAATCAATAGATGTCAAATTTGATTTAAATAGAATGTTACATACTAATATTTCAAAAACGTATATTTAGGTTGTTTTTGTTTCCGGCTGGACGACTGCAGGTCACGCTGTCCATCTTGCTATTCATGTATAGATAAAAATAATCGATGGAAATGAACAAGAGTCATTTTTGCCAACATCTGCACACATAATTTGTCTAATGCAACAGGTGATATTTGTGACAGCAATTGATCAAATTGTGACACACATCAACTCTATAATGAAAAGCCTATTGTCTGGTAACAGGATTAGTCAATCATTTTCAAGCTGTTGCACAAAGCATTGGATCGTTTATCTGACAAAATAGAGTAGCCTGGGTACTCTTGGCTTTGGGTTGCTGAGTGCACCTGGAGAAAAATTTACAAAGATACCGTACAGTCAGCATAAGAGCAGTCATCAACAACTATCTTTTGAGAAACAAGAAAACAAACAATAAAACACACTCTTCAAATGAAATCCTGTTATCCACTTTTCTGCAATAAGTCTTGCTTTACCACTGAAAATAATAGGCTTGTGGTAAAATTTGAATGTAAGGAGATGCACGTAGCTCAATCCTTTCACAACCATGGTTTGGCCCAAATCCCGTTGTTATCAATGGAGATTGTCAACCTGCTCACTGGGAATTGGGGGTGAAAGAAGTTTAGGTATATTATCACTTTTAAGAAATACCCTGACATCAAAACATGAACAATTGGTTGGCTCAACACTCCTTGCAGCGATCACCTTGTGTAAGGGTACTTTTCATAGTAAAGAAATGTAAACAGTGTGTTTTGAATAATGTTGAATTGTGAAACTGGATGCTAATAACAGTAGCTAAATTAAAAGATGTCTTTTAGATAAGGTTGAAACATAACGATAGTTTAAATTTCATAGTAAATACATTGCAACATACTGGTATTCCACTGAACTATGTTACTTGGTAAGGCACCATTTTACAGGTGGTATAGCCACAAACTGATGATGTCAAATCGCCGTACACAACACACAGTGTCATAATTACAAGGCATCTGTGTTTTGTGTACGGCCATCTGACGTCATCAGTTTGCTATACCAGTGGTAAAATGGTGCCATTTTGGTAGTTAAATTGTACTTAGCCCTGCTCTGTCTTGCTAAACAATCTTTGAAACAAAATCTAGATGAATTGTACCTTTGATAAATTACATCTCTTTTGGTGTTTGCCTTCCATGACACCTGCTGTACTGCCCTCTGGAGCAGCTACAAGGGTCCACTCATACTGGTACTTGGTGTTTTCTGGAGGTTCCGGTACCACGTAGACAAAGAGGCTGACGCTGTCTTCATCTGGAAGGTGTAGGACTTTGTCATCTCCTGCAGACACTGACAACACCACCACTGCAAGATGAAACAGAAGATAACACAGTGTTACGGCTCACTCTTGAACACTCAGATATACACTGTAACATGGAATTTTTTGGCCACTCACGGCTGGATTTTCATTCCAAAACAGTTGTTTCAAGTCCTGAATCTGAACTGATAGAGACAGTTTGTAGCTTAGCTTTGCAGAACAACATTCTGCAGGTTTTTTCTGCGTCAATGTCATGAGAAAAATCTTCTCCATTTGCATGTTGATCATAAGATAATGCAATGCATATTTTTGGAATCTATAATTTAGGAGAACCTGACTGACAAGCTAGAACTCCTTGTAAAAAATAAATTTTCTGAACTTTATGGTGATATTGTAATATTTCCATGTAAAATTTACACTGTGAATAAATTTTTCAATAAGAACAGAGTCTGCAAATTTTTTTCAGCCTCTTGTATGTTGCTTGTTTTTCTGATCCAAGTAAGGTTACATTACTCCAAGATGGACACTGTTTTGCAAATGCAAGTGTACTTAACAAAGCTCTAGTCTATATCTGAAATGCATGTCAATTATTGTCTGACTGGAAAAATTTATTTCAAGAAAATACTGCAATATCATCCGCACGCATTAACAATAACAGAACTTTACACATGTAATGGAGAAAGCTTTGTATGAACGATGATACAAACATATGTGTGCTGCAAATATTATGGGATATCATGAAAAGGTTGAAATATGGCAGAACAGCCATAAGCAAAGCGAGACAAAAGTTGAATAAAAGCCAATAGATGTAAATAGAACATGTTATTATGGAATATTCATGATGTTGAACACTAGGTCCTGCCACTGGGCCTCTCTGTGAAGCTGGGAAAACGTGTACAGCTTTTGTCGTTCAAACCAAACACAAACCCACTCTGACAACACAAGTCTATAAATAAAATCTTTTCACTGACTAGAAATAGATTAAACTTGTGACGCTGGCTGGTACACTGTGCTTGCATGCATGCATGCTATCTTCACCGTCTGATGCACGTGTGCACAACATACTTATCATCTTTTGAAATTTATTTTGCTTTTTTTTTCAATCAAAGAAAGACAGAGAAAGAAGAGTAGCTTTTTTACATGGAAGTTGATAAGGTGGCAGTATGGACTTTGTCTTCAAATACAGCTACAAGGTAGATCGTGTGTGGTACTGGGTAGGTAAAAGTTGTTGTGGTAATAAACCTACAAGGTATGGCTTGTTACGTGTCTGAGATATGGAAATCCAGAGAGCTGCTCGCAAAAAATATTTGAATGATTTATGCCTGTCTAATTGTAGAAATAGACGTTGCATCATAACATATGCTTCAAGCCAAGTCTGTTTTTCATGTGAGTGATTTCCTCAACCAGCATTTTTGTATGGAGGAAAAAAAAAGATTTTTTTTGGCCGGATGTCATGCGACTGTATATTGCATGACAAGAGAAATTTTGGAATTGATGACTATTTCAATGATAAGCAAACATCCCTCTGGCTGTATGACTCTGAAATGGGCTGGTATTTTATAGACAAAGGCCAAACATTCAAACACGCATTGTTTATTGGTGGTACTGGTAGGTATTATGGATGCAACATAGTCACATACTGTAGAGTGTTCCCCACAGCTTGGAAAAATAGATGGGTGGCAAATTTAAATAACAATGTGTAATTTGCATATTCTTTTGTTGTGAAAATCAACACTAAGAAATGCAGAATTTGAATGTCTGGGTGACTCCAGATCTTACCTGGTTCAGTAACAACTTTTGTAGTGACATGTGGCGGTTGATCCGTCACGGCTTCTGTGTGTACAATATCTGTGTCAGTCTCATTTCCCGTCTCCTCTGTTTCATTGATGTCCACAGGCACTGCTTCTGTGACCGTTGGGCTTGCAGAGCCGTCATCGTCAGAATGTTGCTTGTTCTGGAAGGAGGGAGGGAGAGAAAATAAACACCACGGAGATGTCAAAATGAGAGACAAAATCTTCTTCACACATTATTGTGTTCATTTTACTACTATTTCCATCATTTTGTTTCATTATCAGTTAATGTTGCATGCAAACAAGTGGCTTTGCAGCAGGACAGTTACTTATATCATGATAAACATGCCAATCGTCTGATAATAAATGAAAATTTACTGTACTACTTTTATTAGTACCTGAAAACATATATGAAGAGTATTGTCTGAGTTTCATTACGTAACGAAAAAAATTCATCATTCTCTTCTGTTCTGGGAGGTGTGAGAACACCTATACTAACACATGAGAAAAATATCTTTAGTTTTGTGTCATCAATGCTGATTGGTCATTCCCAGTACAATGTTTTTGTCATGTGAATTTCTTGACGAATAGAATGTTGCATGTTGTAGGACAGGAACTACAGCACTGACGGACAATGCAGTGCAAAGTGAATGCGTTTTGTCCATTTCCCCAATCAGCTTGGCGGATATGTACATACGGCAATTTCCAATCAAAGCATTATGATAATGTGGTTATTTTGATTAATAAATATATCTTAAAATGATTAATATGTGATCCTGTAAAAGGAATAGCAGTGAAAATAAAACTTTTGCAAGAATAAAGATCTTCATTGTGATTAATTGTGAACAATATTTGTCTGCAGGAATGTGATTATAAATAAACGGTCATTGACCCCAGTGGTTTTTTAGAACTACGATAAGATACTATCACCATGACTACAATTTCTGTAAGTATTGTAGGGAAGCATTTTCATCACATCATCATGGTGTGTGGGATCAGATACCCTCGTTTTAATTGACATAATTAAGCCCCACCTTTGTTGTAAAAATAGAAAGTGATATCTCTGATAAAAATAATTTGGGTAATGACAATAGAAAAATTGTTTGCCCAGCGCAAATTGTTTGCTCAGTGTGCATGAGGTCTTTTGAAAATTTAATATCTGCGGTTCTCTGATATTTATTTTTGGTAATTTTTATTGAGTGTAATATTGCAGGGTATATTGTTGTACACGTACACAACACTGTAGAAGATTGACCAGGTACTTCACCTATGGCCTTGTGAAAACATTCCCTTTTTTACTGTACGAACATTTTTTGTCATTTCCTTTCTGCCATAATTGGATTGTCCTTAGTTAGGCGGCAAGCAGGTATCAAAACTGCTGAGGGATGCAAACACGCATGATCTATATCTGTCTGTGTTGTATCAATGAATTGCAGATGGTGAGCAGTAAGTGAGAATTACAATAAATTACACTGGTCAGACTGTCCAAAGTAACCATGTGGAACTGTACTGTACAGAATGAGAGCAGCAAAACTGAGTCATCTCAGAGAATTTTCTTCACCTTGATAAAAATTGTAAAAGTCAAGTTTTATTCTTTTCATTTGTTTACAACTGAAGTCAGGGAAACTATAAAAATATCTAGCTACTTTGAATCTTGTCTTTTTGTTTGATACTGAATATGTGGACAAGATATATAGCACAGCTGCATTTCATTATAATGCGGTAAAATGACAAGTTATTATTCAGTGTTGTCTTGATCTACTGTCGTACACCTCTGAGGAACCATTGCCTGTCATCTGTATTGTCTGATACATAGATCCCTCTAAGTCACAGATTAGTACCAGATATGAACTGAAAATGCTCACGTGTTTCATTATATATTGCAGTTATGTGTAAATTTGAACCTTTGCCACATGTTTGCAACTTCATTGAAAGTATTATGATCAACATGATGAACAATAATCACCGCCGATTAATTCTAAAAGGTCATGAAGTATACAAATATGTAATTAGCTGAAATAAAAATACTAAAGTTCTTTGACTGCTGTCATTGTATCACCACTTTATATAGCAAGTGTAATTACCGTTTGCCAAGTCCTTCAAGCCATATATGCTGAGCTGTGAAAGTTCATTAGATATGCAAATTATAAATTAACTGACATAAAAATGTGAAATGACTTTCGGTATTGTTTAAACTGGTATAATCATCATTGTACATAGCATGTTTTGCCAACTTTGATCAAGTAAATCCCAGTATATATCCCTAATAAGCAAAGTTCATTAAAAATGTAAATCAGGAATTGGCTTAAGTAAAAATGCTTAATGATTGTCAGTAATGTTGTATCATGATATCTGCAATACATGAAGCAAGTTATGTCAACTTTGGTCAAGTCAATTCAGATATATATCTCTAATTAGGAAAGTTCATTAAATATGCAAATTAGGAATTGGCTGAAGAGAAAATGCTTAAAGACTTTCAATAATATTGTATTACAGTGTCTTTAATGAACATAGCAAGTTTCATCAATTTTAATCAAGTCAATTCAGATAAATATCCCTAATTATGAAAATTCAGTTAATATGCAAATTAGGAATTGGCTGATGTAAAAATGTCTTCTGACTTTTAATAATGTTATATCACAGTATCTTTGATGTATATAGCAAGTTTCAACAACTACAATCAAATTAATTCAGATATATATCCTTAATAGGTAAAGTTCATTAAATATGCAAATTTGGCTGGAGTAAAAATTCTCAATGACTTTCAAAAATGTTGTATCATAGTAGCTTCAATACATGTAGCAAGTTTCATCAACTTTGGTCCGATGAATTCAAATATCTATCCCTAATTAGCAAAGTTCATTAAAATATGCAAATTAGGAATTGGCCAAACTTAAAATGCTTAATGACTTTCAATAATGTTAAATCATAGTATCTTTCATATACATACCAAGTTTGGTCAATTTTGATTGAGTCAAATTAGACATATATCCCAAATTAGGAAAGTTCATTAAATATGCAAATTAGCAATTATCTTTCATGTCACCCCTTAATGGTTCCCACTGCTGATATAGCTTGGTGTGATCAACATTTGTAGCAAATCTCATCAAATTGTGTGTACTAGTCGTTTTTAATGTATATCCGGTTTTTTTTTTCTAAAATCATTAATTATGCAAATGAGCAAAAAGTATGCAAGCCACACCCACCAAAAACTAATCAGTTCTTGCCATTTGCTAACTGAATCTATGTACCAGATTTGATTCTGATCTGATAAGCCGTTTTTGAGATGTCGGACCAACAGATAGACAGACAGACAGACACACAGATTGACAGACAGACATCGCTGCAACATATGCTCACGTGTGTAAACACATGAGCAAAAGATGGGTAATAATATCTTGAAGAGGTGTTGGGGCAGTGGAAGGTATACAATTTAGCATAGTATTACCTTTTTGCTTGGGTTTGGAATTACTTCTTCCTGTGTGTGATCTACAGCTGCTGTGACTTGCGGTACGTCGTCATTTGAGGGTTTGGTCTCCGCGGTCACATTCTGTTCGACTGCTTCCTCCTGACTCCTCGGTGTCAGGTGACTTTCTGACTCTGTTTGCAGGCTGAATGAAGTGGACTGGGGTAACTCACTTCTGTCCGGTAGGTCGTTACTGGAGATGGGCTTGGTGCTGGCCGATGCTACACTGGGGTTGGACGCTGTAAGCAAACGTAGGCAGTGAGTGTGATACACTCAATAACAACACTGTGGAAGATATACAGTGACTTTACGATAAGAAAGGAGTGTGGATAAGACTAACAAACACTGCACTGTGAGTTTCTTGTTAGGTGAATTCTCAAATTTTGGCAATTCTTCAACTCCTTTTTGAAGATCATTACCTTCCTGCCATAACCCATTTGCAACCATGGTTTGGCCGAAATCAAATGTGATTGTGGACATGTTGAAAAGGACTTGGGGGTGAACAGGTGAAAATAAAATGTGACCTATGGATGCGTTTTTGCACACTAAAATTTTTACAAGCGACCGAGCGGGCCGATATAGCTCCGCTGTGTTTATGTAGAGAATAACTATTTTGACACATGTTGATGAAGAAGGGTGGAAATCTTTGATAGCTCGATGCAGTGGCCAGAAAAAAGTGGCTAAAATAAGCTGCAAAAATACGCAATTGAAGATTTCATCATACTTTGAATGTATCACATAGGATCATCCCTAAGAACATGTCAACCAAAGCTATCTGATGAGTAGTTTTTGAGAATAAATTTTTTGACCAAAAATGGCAACAATTGCCCCCAAAAAGTAAAAATTGCAGATTTCATCATAATTTCAAAAGATCAAATTTAGTTCATCTATAGAAACCTGTATACAAAATTTCAAAGCTGTTAGACAAGTACTTTTTGAGAAACACATTTTTTGACCAAAAATAGGAAAAATTGCCCCAAAATTACAAAATTGCAGATTTCATCATTATTTCAATAAATATCATTTAGTTCATCTATGGAAACCTGTATACAAAATTTCAAAGCTATCAGATGAGTAGTTTTGAATATACACATTTTTTGACCAAAAATGGCAAAAATTGCCCCAAAAAAACAAAATTACAGATTTCATCTGAAATTCAATATATATTACTTAGCTCATCTGTAGAAACCTGTATACCAAATTTCAAAGCTAACAGACCAGTACTTTTTGAGAAGCACATGTTTTGACCAAAAATGGCAAAAATTGCCCCAAAATTACAAAATTGCAGATTTCATCATAATTTCAATAACTATCATTCAGTTAATCTGTAGGAACCTGTATACCAAATTTCAAAGCTATCGGATGAGTAGTTTTGGAAATACACATTTTTTGACCAAAAATGGCAAAAATTGCCCCAAAAATACAAAATTACAGATTTCATCAGAAATTCAATACATATTACTTAGTTCATCAATAGAAACCTGTATACCAAATTTCAAAACTATCAGACCAGTACTTTTTGAGAAATAAATTTTTTGACCAAAAATGGCAAAAATTGCCTTAAAAATGCAAATTTGCATATTTCTGCACAATTTGAACAAATCTGAAATAGATCATCCCTAGGGACCTATGTACCAAATATCAAAGCTATCTGACTGGCAGTTTGAAGAAGAAGATTTTTAAAGATTTTTTAACCAGAAATGACAAAAATTGCCTTTAAAATACAAATATGCAAATTTCGCCACGATTTGAACAAATCTGACTGAAGTCACCCTAAGCAAACTGCATATCAAATTTCAAAGCAATCGGACAAGCTGTTTCAGAGAAGAAGATTTCTTTACCAAAAACACCAAAAAATGCCCCAAAAATACAAATATGCAAATTTCACCACAATTTGAACAAACTGAAGTGAGGTCACCTTAAGTGAACTACATATAAATTTCAAAGCAATGGACTTGCGGTTTCAGAGGAGAAGGCAATTGTTGACGGACGACGACGGACGACGGACGACGGACGACGACGACGACGGACGACGGACGACGACGGAAATCAACCTATTAGATAAGCTCCGCTCGCTGACAGCGGAGCTAATAAAAGTTTTTTTAGTTTCCTGTTTGTGTGGAATCATTTTCAAGACTTTACGTGAAGTTTTTGCTATTTGTGAAAATCAAAAAATTATTGTTTCCTTACAGAGTTAATACACTGCTATAGCAGTCCTTCTGAATTCAAAATATTGGAAAATTTCAAGGGAATTGTTTTTCCAATCCCAAAGTTTGCACAGTAACCCTTACTTTCTACTTCATTTATGAGAATAAAAAGTTCATAGTTTTCTTTAGCAAAGTAAAGGCAACAGTTTGACATTTGCTGTTTTGAGGCACATATCAATCGAGGAAAAAAGTGATTCTTGTTAATTTTTGTTTCCTTTCCTACAATTGCTGTTTATCAACATCAAATTCTGATTCTAAACACTTCATCTGTTGCAGGAGTGGATGAATACAACAATATCCCCAAAGATATCAGGTACTCCAAGTTATTGACTAGCTTTAGGAAACTTGTAAAAACTTTCCGTTTTCTATTCACTTGTCTGCTGCTTCTACCTAATTTTCTTGTCTGTTGTTCTCCTTTTCATGTGTTTAAATTTGTTATGTATCTCTTTGTCTTTTTTATGTATTTTTTTCATTTATTCAACTATGGAGAAATCAAGTTTAAATATAGATTAATAATAATAATAACTTGACCCACAAAACTGATTCGTTTTGCTTTTCTTATCTTTTTGTATGATTACTCATGAAAAAAATTTGAAATCAATACTGTTAATGTGAAACATTTCACGTACTGACTTTCTAATTTGTTAAATTCTTTGTTCTCATTCAATAGAAATGCTTTGAAAATGTGAATGAGATAAATGCCATAAAGACACTGTACAATTCATCATTTTAAATTAAAGATATACTCAGCAGTACGTAGGCTGAATGACAGTATACAACCATTTGTTGGATCGATAACAGGGTATCGATATTACTTTTGATACAAAATCAATTTTTGCTCTTCTAGAAATGGGAGATAAGTTCAGAAGAACATGCCATATTTTTTGATCAACATACCACTTGTGCTCATTGGATAGAAAAACAAAACAATGTCGCATTAACAGCTCATTGACCAATCGGTCACCTTCTAACAGTCTGTTCTAAAGTAATTTGAAAGCAATTATTGATATTACTTTCAGCACAGAAAATCCATTTTTTTTCTCTTAGATTATTGATTGTCTACACAATCGGTAGGCTGGGAGTTGATTGCTGGTGTATGACGTCATCATGACATATGTTATAAATCCAATTACAGACCATTCCAGCTGTTCTGATGGAGAAAAATATGGACACTAAGTCATTAATCCTCTTGCCACAGAACCGTCAAAAGAAAACATACCCATATGTCTGGTGTAACTGTGGTTACTCATTAATTTCATTTTTGTTTTAACATGGACATAACTGGCATTCTGTTTTTCATTGGAAAGTGTGTTCAAAATCAAGAGGGCTCTGTATGCAATGAAAATAGCCTTGCTTACTTTCTTTTTTTCCTTGATCAATCAGCGAATCTGGCTAGATTTCTTTCCATTTTTTCTGAATCAATACTGAATCTTTCCTCCCCTGCTAATTTCATACAGTGTTTCAAAAGGAATTCACAACTATGGTAAAGCTCTTGCCCTGATACAGTTCCAGGTACTTCATATTAGCATGAGACAGGGTGTCCTCACTGTTACATAACGGAGTATATGACTCACAGTGTGACGCAACTTGTTCACTTAGGTGTGAATATATTGATTTTGAAATTTGTCTGAGTGATTACAAGCATTACTCAGACATTAACCTCTCAAGTTTTCAAAGTTCCACACATCAGTGCATTCACATGTGTTTCATCTTTCCATCATAATTCTAGACAGTACATACATATTTTATGAAAGCCCCAATTGACTCTTGGACCAGGGATATATTATAGGCACTTTAAAAATTTGGCACCTAGTAGTTTCCTAGCACATGTGTTTATTATGATCCTGATGAAATTTGAAAGCATAAACTGAAAGATGTCATATAATTCAATTGAAACTACCCACAGTGCAGTGTCTGTTAATCACTACAAATATCACTTTCCACAAAAACGACTCATATACTTCACAATTCCACTCAAAAATATAATTAATGAATTCAGAGGGTAGGCGACACATAGAAATAAGGAACTGAAACAATAGACATGTTACAGTAAATACAGAAATGCTGTGGTAGAATAGAAAACAGTTACAGCTGTTTCAGATGGAAAACAGTATTGGCAGTCTGAGACAGCAACTAAAATGGAGGGAAAAAAAAATGTGATTTAATAAAGTAAATTAGTTGGCAGAAAAGAAAATAGAGATGCATATGTTACATTTATAAGTACTGTACAATATATGTTATGTAAATAACTCATAAAAACACAGTAATTGCCTGTATTTTTTCAATGGTTTTAATAACATTTCTACTCGGAATTTCATACACAGTTGGTACACTTCACATGTGTAAAGACTTTGTCATTTAATACCAGCTTACTGATAGCCATTGGAGGTTCTCACTCCAGGGAAAAATTAGGTGTACTTCTTGGCCGAGCGGATGTTAGACTTGCAGACACTATATTTTGCTTACACGTGTGTGTACTTTTGTCAATAAAATGGACTCAAACATCTGCTTTTATGTAAACAATCTTTTTCTGTCATTTGAACATTCAATTCTACATCTGTGATTTTTATGATTGTGAATATGTTTCAATGAATCAGTATGTTAAATTACTGGATTGAACAGGGAAAGGGGTTGTGTTGTTAACATGAAAAACAGAGCTTTTGATTTTCAGGGGAAAGTTCTTGAAGGATAAGAACAGAAGAGGTAAGATCTACTTGTCACAAGGTTACATGTGTTTTGGGTGTCCTCTTAAATTGATGAATTCATTTTCAAGTTCATGTACCACTGTGTACTACGCCAATACACACTTGTGTGTATGACGCTGGCTTCTATGTTAATGCTGTAGATAATACATACATGGCTACTTTACTTCACTTGTAAAGCCAACCAAGTGTTGAACTATTTCAGTCACATGCCCAGTGTATAAATATGGGACTTGGTTGATTGACAGAAAGAGGCTGCTCAAATAGCATGGAAAATGAGGGTCACAACCAGAGTGCCCATTATAAAAACAAGATGGGAATATTAATTGGAAACTGACTGGGAAGAATCTAAACATAGCAGTTTGGGAAACTCTGATGAATGGTAAATTCCAGGACATTGGACAGCAGTGAGGTGATGCATAGAAGTGTATGAATCGGGGCCATACACTCAAAGTCACTTATGTAAAATTCAAGAATTTTCAAGGACTTTTTCAGGAATTACCAAGGACTTTTTTCTAGGTATAAAATACCATTTTCCAGATATCATTTTAAAATATTAATATTATTTTTATGATGTCATGACAGATCATCTTGTCATTTTTGAAAATTATGGGTAGATTATGAATCTTCCTGGACGTTCCAGGATCCAATTTCATTATCAAGGACTTTCCGGACTGAGGCTTTGAAATTCAAGGACTTTGTCGGAGCACGTACGGATCCAGAATGCTACTGTTGAGTGGGAAAGTGACCTGGCTCCTGATGAGCTGGATTCTGTATTGCTCCATGGAATCCAAATTGACTGTATACAGGATTTACTTTGAGGTCTGAATCTGATTCCGATTCCGATGACCCACATCAGGGTCAAAGTTCTTTCTCATTTGCGGGTAAAATGAAATACAGGCAATCACTGCACTATCATGAGCATGAGGTCTGTGCATGGGGTCAAAGGACAGTCAATAATACACTACCAGTACAGAAACTAATATGGCTAGTAAGCTCACAGACGCATATATGCAAATCATTAGTGAAAAATTATTGGGACAAGTCAAATACACTTTGAGATTGGCCCTTGAAATCAACAACTCTTCAAGATGAAATTTTGATACTTTTACATAACTTTTTTTTTTTCTTTTTTCATGAATTTTGGTTTCAACTTCATCAATCTGAAGAGATAGTATTAAAAGTGCAGTGCCAGTATGAGTTGTTGCAATTCAAGGGCCAGCTTCTCTCAATGCAGTGACTGCATCCTTTGTATTACACAGCATGGATAGTCACAATCAATACAGTGGCGACCACTACAACTACATTCTAGTGTTAGTGTTGATGGACCATGGTGGCTTGAAGGTCTGGCTGCACTTCTGTGAAAGTGTTCATCCCTGCGTGCCCCGGCATCACATACAGTATCCGATTGTTGGACACAGTAGCAAAGACATGCTAAATGGATGATCAAAACGCTAAAGTCTGGCCATCTTTGGCTTTGCTAACGATAATGCGCACAAGACTTCAAATCACACATGGTCATTCATTATTGAATCATTAATATGGCTTGGCCTTTAGGAGAATGCTACCAAACCAAACTGTCTGTGTTGACATATTGTGTATTTAAGCAATAAACAACACCCTGCAATGGTATACCACGAGATTTTGACCAGTTCATGACATAAATGTATATGCATGAGTGATAGCAAGTGCATATATGGAGTGAACTAGTCAAAATCGAGTGGTATACCCATTGCTGACATGGTTTATTGCTATTAAATTACAATATTGAAATTCTGGTGTGAAATGTCAAAAAGGGAATTTTTTCTCTAGCTTAGAACTTATGTCTGTCCCAACCATGCTATATTGCAAATATAACATGGTCGAGTCAAGTATTTGCACCATCAATACACTGGTATGATATAATTTATGATAGATGATAGATGAGCTAAAAATGACATATAGTTTCACAGATAATTGACACTTTAAAGAAAACTATAATGGTTGAAGATTTGTTGGTAGCATCCTTCCATGAAAAGCTTTGCGAGACTGAACAGAATCGTTGTTTCCTTGACATTTCCCAGTGTGGTACAAAGGTAGTGAGGTGTGTGTTTCATTTCAGCAGTTGGATGTTCCAAAAGTTCACAGAGTTTTATTAAAACAAGTCATCGTTGATGACACAGTCCCCACTTGTTATGGGTATTTTGATTACTGGTCCTCAGAGAGGATACAGGCCTCTTCATTAGGTCGGTGATAAAAATACTTTTGAATGAATTGGCTTGATACATGTCTGAGTTATGGTTCAGGACATGAAAAAATCGTAACAAAATGGTCGCACAGTGGCCATATTGGATCGCATCACAAAACAAATTGATGTGCATACATGTAGCTATGACATTGGTCGATGTCCTTATACCAACTTTGAATAAAATTGGTCGAAACATGCGGATATGCCTGAGAAATGGCTCTGTACATGAAAAAATCGTAATAAAATGGCCGCCTGGCGGCCATATTGGATCGTATCACAAAACAGATTGACGTGCATATGTATGACATAGGTCAATGTCCTTGTACCAACTTTGAATAAAATCGGTTGAAACATGCCTGAGTTATGGCTCTGTACATGAAAAAATCGTAATAAAATGGCCGCACGGCGGCCATATTGGATTGTATCACAAAACAGATTGACGTGCATATGTATGACATAGGTCAATGTCCTTGTACCAACTTTGAATAAAATCGGTTGAGATATGCCTGAGTTATGGCTCTGTACATGAAAAATCATAATAAATGGCCGCACAGCGGCCATTTTGGATCGTATCACAAAACAAATTGCCGTGCACAGCCATGACATTTGTCAATAAGCTTGTACCAACTTTGAATAAAATCGGTTGAAACATGCCTGAGTTATGGCTCTGTACATGAAAAAAATCGTAATAAAATGGCCGCCTGGCGGCCATATTGGATCGTATCACAAAACAAATTGCCGTGCATATCTATGACATTGGTCAATGTCCTTGTACCAACTCTGAATAAAATCTGTTGAAACATGCCTGAGTAATGGCTCTGTACATGAAAAAATCGTAATAAAATGGCCGCCTGGCGGCCATATTGGATCATATCACAAAACAAATTGACGTGCATCTGTATGACATATGAAGTAATCCTTGTACCAAGTTTGAATGAAATCGCTCCAGGCATCTCAGAGATATCTGCGTGAACGGACGGACGGACGGACGCACGCACGCACGGACGCACGCACGCACGCACGGACATGACCAAACCTATAAGTCCCCCCGGACGGTGTCCGTGGGACTAATGAGTGCTAGGTAGATATGGGAGATTTTGGTAAAGAACAACATTACGGTATAATGAAGCAATGTAAGATTTTGAATACAAAAATGTGTAAGCTTCACATAATGAGCCATGTGTCTCTAAACACATGAATTAGAAACTAATCACATCTGCCTTTTTCTGAGGTGTGCAACAATGGCTCAATTGGAGTAAAGATTCACTTATATAAAGTCAGGTAGATTGTGAAAGTGCACCTGCTACATGTAACTATGTGGGAGACTTTTTCCACTAGTATGTCCCACCAAAATGGAAATGGGAAATTGTTATGTGCTTGGCTAGTATATGAGAGAGAGGACTGATTTTTCATCAAACCTGGGGATGGAACATCAAGGAAACAAGATTTTGTTCTGGTTACAGTCAAGCCAGGGAAGAAAGTAAGTGCCACTGTGGGACAAATGTTAATATCTGTGTTAATTCAGTGCTAAACAGTGAGACGACAGAACGACATCTAGATATGTCAATCAAAAATGCAGTCAAAACCTGATTCTGTAGTTGATATCTCGCATGCATCGGTGTTAGGGTTCTGGTAATAGCCACGTTTACATTTGCATACGCCCGTGCCGTAAAACAGTTCAAGGCAGTACTCGTTAGGGAGGCATGCTGTTTGACGGTCGCAGAAATGCAGCTTGGATTTACTCTGCCCACCCTTGTTGGGTGGTTTTGTACGGGTTTTCTGGCTATTTTTGAAGTTAAAATTGTTGAAATCGGATTCATAGTCGCTGGGTATTCCGTACTCGATTGCACCGAGATCTGTGAGATAAAATGTTACCACAGGGGAAAATGATGAAAATATAAAACCATGATCAGTTAATACAGAGAGGAAAGAGTATAAATATTGATAAAGTCATGCACACAAGGAACGATACAACTCAGTTTTATGAGAAACACAGACATCCCTGTGGTGTTTCTAAACCAGCATGATGCCCTCGATATTTTGTGCCAGTTTTGAAAATTTGCGGGAAATTTCCAACTCTGAGACAATTAACTAGTTTCCTGCACTACAGAAAATCATCATGCATCAGAGAGACATTATGCTGGCTTAGAGAAAATACTAGTCTGTTTATTTTTACCCCGAACCAATCAACTGTTGAACACAATTGTTTTCATTCACACGCAAAGAATGGTGTATTGACCATGTTTATCAGTTATTGTATAAAACATAAACACACCAAGACAATGCATACGAATAAAAAAAAGCACCATTTTACCACGAGGACTTTACACCTACTGGTATGAGAAACACAGTATCAGAGAAGTTGACGTATTACGTTGATTGATAATTTTCCAACAACAATGATCACTATCGCCAAACACTGATGTATTGTTGGCAAAAGATGAAAGGTATACAAGACTTGGACAAGTCGCTATGCAGTAATCATGATTATTCACTCTTGCAATTGATGAAGAATATCCCAGTAACATGCTAAAGATTTCAAATTACTTTGTCGAGATGATTGAAGAAAGGAAAATTCATTTTTCAAAATCTTTGACATAAATGCAAATCCTTGATAGTTTGCGCAATCCTGTCCTAATTTCTTAAGGAAAATACTTCTCATTTATGGTATCATTGAAATTATACACAGAATCCTAGAATTTACATGATTATTGTCTCCTTGTGAACTATTGGTAGTGTGTATGAGTGTGTGTACACTCTTTTACAGCCCCTTGTAGGCTATGCAATATGGCTGTCTCATCTCCTGCCCCTAGTGTAGTCTGGGTCAGCAGGCTGGTACAGCCAGCCTGGCTGCATTGGTCTCAAGCCTGGCTTGGGCAGACTGTTGAGGGTACATTTATAGTCTGTAGGGCATTAATCAGAAGCTGCAATGCATAGCAAACTGGAGGCTGTGAGAGTGTCTGATATCCCATTGATTAAATTTGTTGACCTACCAATGCAGGCATCTGATGAATCTCTTTCATAACCTTCAACGCACTGACACTGATAATTAACATTCCCTTTTTTCCCTGTGACGCCGATACATTCTTCATTCTGTGGACATGGTTGGTGAGTTTTCGGGTCACATTCTGAATTCAGATTTCTTGGTTCCACAAATGATTCTGTTGACAGGAAGGAAAATTACAACTATTAGCATTGATGGTCGCTCTGCTTTGCTCAATACTGAAATAATTGTGCATGCTTGTGAAAAACCATGATTTCCCTGCCGAGCTTTCTGAAAGCCTGGTAGATACACTGTATGGGAGTACCACACATGTATGCAACACGATATACATACGGTAGGTGTAAGCATTTACATGAACACATGTATGTGTACAATGTGAAGGGTGTACACGTTGTGAAGTTTTGTAAAATGATTTGGATTTCTGCAGTGTGCAAAAAAAACTTTTGCACCATAAATTTTACTTCTTTATAGCGATGTGTGAAACTATTACAATGTGTAATTGAACATGATTATTGAATATATTATTTAACCCCTGGCACCTCTGGTGTATTGCATATATGGCTAGGATTGTGATTCATGTGATAAGAAAATATGTTTCTCAGTGTGGTTATAACGCCTTCTAATTAATATTTACTGACAACTGTCTCAACGAAACAGTGATATACACATAGTTATAGTGTATGCTGTAAATTCACATCAGACCTACGCAGTTTATTTGGCGCTTTATAATCCCCAAAACACAAAACAGCCATATAGTGAACACAATACAATGGGTATACAGTTTGATGTCATGTCTACAACAAGCTATAATCTAATGATTCCATGAATGGTACTATACTACAGTACTCTGAACTCCATTGAAGACATAACAGAGTTCACAGTATTCCATTTGTTGCTGAAAAATTACATCATACTCTTCAAATCTTCATAGCATGGCTAGCATGCTATGCATTACATTGATGTATTGATGAGTACAATACACTCATTATTACAAGAATCAATGTAAATATTGTATCAGGTAAATATAGACCGTGGTAATATCAAATGAATACTTCTTTCTCATGTCCTGCGTACCCTTGGAGTGTGCTCAGGACACCAGTGTGGGATTGATTTGTTCAGTCACAGTCTGTATGAGAATTCAATTTTTGAGTGATGAATGCTTATTGGTCATTCTCTTGTCCAATGCACCTTAATTGGCGAATGGGATGTCGTGTAGTGTAAAAACTTGAACTATGGTGTGGGCATGCACTTTGTAATGAAATGCATTTTTTATTCCTCCTTTGAAGACAACTATATTAGCAGAGACCAAAGTGCTATTTTAATATGGTTTTTATGTTGACTAATTCATCTCAAAGTAATAATTATGTAACAATATGACAGTTAAAGCTATGAGAACAAAACTTATCTGTATAAACATGTTTTGTACAGTATTTGATGTGAGTGAATGTAAACCACCGATAATTTCACTATGAGCAATATGACATAACCTAAAGAGGTCATCGATGCCAATGGTACAATAAATTACAGTGTTTAACTACATTTAACAGCAATTTTTGCTAGTAGTAGAGGGACATAAGAAAAGCAATCCAAAAATACAATGATCTGACATGGACTGTTGGGGAATTTCAGTTTCACATTTGTACCTTATTCACATATGAAAAAATTCCAAAATACATATAAGATATTCCTTTTCACTGTCTCAGCCAAATCGGTTGCAAGATTCTCTATTTGTCTCTTAATCTTTGAAATCTTAGGTGACCTAAGTATAGAATCTGAATGACATAATTCAGGTGGGTTTTTTTGTTGCAGAGAAAGTGATTTCTGTGCTAATTAACCAACAGCCTATAAAATCCAACTATTGCTAACGGTAACTTTTATGATACAGAGGGTATATTATGTGGTCCAGTAACCCTTCACACATCAACCACATCTGGGTTTCCCATGATGTAAAACACACAAAGGAGTCACGACCATATAGCTGTATCAATCAAGTTGTGTAGAACAGTATACAACATATGGACACGGTCACATGGTATATCAGAAATTCACATGTATCATAGTAATTAATCCCTTCCTCTTTCAAAAGATTATTTTTTGTCAATCCATCAAACAGGACAGTAGATTTCAATGATATGACCGCTGCCAGACAGCTCAGCTTGATATACATAGTGTGTCTGTGTATCGCTCCTCAATTGCTAGATACCTATCAGCATATATAGTGTGCTATGAATTTGCTTTTCATCATATTAATAGGCTTTGATACCTTTCATCATGAAATTGGATCAAACAGCGCAGTTGAGTCAGTATAAATTCATATGCGTATCACATAGAGGATCATAGTGTGTTAAACATGGATTTCACTTTTAACTGGTACACCATAATGTATAGGCATGTGAGATTATTATGGGCATCAACTGCTGTTTCTCCACTTGCGATGGGCCTATCCACTATTTAACATATCAATCCACATTGAATTGACTCATTGTCATAGGTATATATACATATTTGTACACTGACATGGATACAGTGCACATATGTACACAGACACATGTGACAACCCACTATGCATGCCTGCACATACAATATATGCATACCGGTACATAAGCACGCACAACTGCTTTACAGTGTTCAACGCCAAGTAATTTGTTTTGTCTATATATATATATATATATATATATATATATATATATATATATACACACACACACAGAGTGAGAGAAAGAGAGAGATATATATATGTGTGTGTGTTTGTGTGTGTGTGTGTGTAAGAGCAAACTGCTTTACAAAGCAGGTGCAACTTAAACACAAACACCATTATAGTATTCATATATAATATACTGTATAACATCTGAATGCAGGTAAGACAATACAATATACTGGTACAGGTTCATCCATCATAATGATAGTCAGGCCAAAACACTCTCTCTCATACTGGTATTAAACATCATGAATACATATCTAATAGTTGCTACAGTGAACACAAACCACAAAACTTACTCATCCAGCTGATACATGGGATAAATGCAGCATGCTAGACTTTTGAAAGCTGCTTGTGATGTTTAGGCCTTTTAAATCTGCTCCATAACAACGGAATGTTTGAGATGAGTGCTCTTGTGCCTTTGGCTCTCTGTTATGGGTTAAAGCTCCATAAGCTGTTACAGTATCTTTTGGTTATTTTTTCAGAACTTTTGTTTTGTGGTTTCCCTACACTTTCTGCATTGAATCCCTAAACTGTAATTTAATGCCAAGTATTTAGCATATCAACACAACTTATATGAGTATAATCTCCATTGTTATTGTTGAAAATTGTATTCAAGTCTGGACTAGAATTCATTTGTAAAAAATACCGTCAATGACGCTGTACCTTCTCTAATGTGTGGCCAGGTCAGGTAATTGGTTGTTGGCATGGAGTTATTGGTAAATAGTTGATGATGTAGGGGCATGAGGTGAGATATGGACCCAAAGAACCCAAAAGATGATTAAATACATCAATCAAAAAAATTCTAAGCTACAGTATAAACTGCCTAAAGATAGTCCAGTGTGGAAAAAAGGTTAAATAATTCAGAAATAAGAATTAACAGTCCAAAATAATAATGACGCACTTCCCTACTGACCTGAGTGCATGTGAAATACACAACCTGGCATCTGTAAATTAAATGTATACCAAGTGATCATTTTAAGTCACTTTTAACTGTTTTTAAGGGATATTCCAAAGAGTCCTGTGGAAATGATGAAAAACGCTTATCTGGTCTTGTGTTTGTAAAACCTCATGGCTGATAATTGTCATAGTATTCAAAAGAAATTGAAAGTGAAGAAATTACTGTTTTTAATAGGCACATTTTCATTGAAATACATGACCGTGTAAAGAATATATGCTAAAAGTGTTTAAGAGTACATTTCTTTTCAAAAAATAATTTAATCTGTGACCAAAGGATTTGTATTCTTTGAGTTTACAAATTCAAACATTGCAATTTGTTCAATCATCTTGTGCAGTGCAAAATTTATAAAATGACTGAAAAATAAAAAAAATTGGCAGAATTACAGTCTTTGTGATGTAAAATCATGGGTTGACATCACGATAATTGTTAATCTGTTCGAAGTACTTTCTATAATTTAAAAAAGAAAGTTCATGCAGAAAAGGTAACATATATTGTCAGCAATGTAGTGTTAATTTTGACTTTACATCAAAATATGCCTTTGCTGGATACCAAATATGTAGGGCGAAATATTAAAATCAGCCGTGTTCAGCAAAATCCACACAACAGCATTGATCCTTTTCTAATTTGATTTGATTTGCTTATGTTATCCTTGTATGACAGTCAGTACAATATGGAACTTGAACACAACACAGTGAATAAGTATGCTGTAAATGAAATGGTGTGGGTGCATCCACATGCAGCAATAGGTGTGCCTTTGTCTCTCACCCCTCATTTCCAACCTGTCCCATCCCTGAAAAAATAGTTTGGTCTTATATTTATAATGTTAATAATTTCTGTATTTGTTAAAATGTGCGCATCTCAAAAACTTTTGATCATAAACATTTTCATTGTTTTTTATAGCTGACCAGTCAGTTAACCTGTTTATTTTGAATATTTGCACATTTTTTCTCAGTATTTGACATTTTCAGAATAGCTTCTTATTCAATTTGTCATTTTCCAAAAGTTAAAATGCTCCTTTGTGTGGTCGAGCTTTCCACAAGCATCAATGTTGTACTTCATATAGGAAGGTCTGCCTCTAGAGGGCGGGCATCATGAATAGTGTTTGTTAGTTATTTCCTCCACATAAACTTCTGATTGTACTGTAAACATTGAACATGGCCGACGTCCGATTTTCCTGTCTAAAACTTTCACTCATTTTCGTTCATATGACTCTGAAACTCCAGGAAACTATTGGGAAGAAGAGTTATCTTGAAATATTGAGGTACTCGCCGATATTTTGCAAAATTAAATGAGAAAAAATGCAAGGAAAATGCCGACAGGCTTACACAACGACCGTTTTCAGACTCAGAGGCATATGATCATCTGCAGATTATGCAACAGGCCCATATCACATGAGGCCATGAGGGGATATCCACGCAACTCAGTACCAAACACTAGCGCACACAGGGTGAGCAAACACAAAGTGAGTACCCCTAACGTCAGCCTGTAATAGATCGTAGTCAACTAAGAAACCTTGGAGAAAGGCTTACATGTAACACTGTGCTATGCCACTAAGTCCCTTTTGATTTTTGTCACAGCTCAAAATCGTTCTCCTACACCTCAACCTGAACCATGAACACCCCCACCAGTTTATGATATGACCCATCACAATGGCATAACGTCAACGGATCTTGACAGACGGAAGTATTGACAGACGGAAGTAGTTGACACCAGCATACTGGTTTTCAACTCTAATACCTTCTCTGTCTATAAATAGACACGAGAAGGTAAACAATAAACAGTGATCACCACACACACACAAGCTGTGTTGACAAAAAGAATACTCAAAATTTCAGCACGACAAACGCATCAGGGTCAGACACAGTAGTTGATATACAGAAGCAGAATACTGAAAAACTTGCCACAAGTTACAGCTTATGTCCCTTTAATTTGTACCTATTCAATGGTACTTGCCTGTGACACTGGCAGTAATCAGTGCTTCTAGCAAGGTAGAGTCTGCAGTCTAGCAGACCTGCTGTTTTATAGCCCCATTAGCTGTGTCTCTTTGTATTTTTTTTGGATAAGATCATTTGAAATCAAATACAACTCTGAAAATGCTTACCAAAGTGTGACCACAGAACGTTGTTCAACATTGGTGACAAATGCACAACTTAGGTTTTAACAGCTAAATAATTTTAGAATTGCAACCCAAAAATGGCTGCTACATATACCGGTAGATAAGTTTCAGTGTGTGAATTTAAATGACCAAATCCAACACCAAGGATTGGAAAAGCAACATTTTCCAATTTTCCAACAATATGACTTAATAAAAGGAATCCAAAGCGTCCCTCTCAAGATGGATAGTATATTTTAACTGAGTAAATGCAAACAGGTACAACTAAATGGGGCTTCAACAGTAAAGCTCTCTTGTATGTATTCTTCCCTCTACACACTTTAAAAGTCTTTGATACTATTACTACTGTACTGCCTGACACTCAAATTGCTCACAGTTAAACAAACCAAATACCACGTTCCAAGCAAGGATATCAATTGCAGTCAGAACTACACAACACACATGTACAGAGAACCTACATGCAGACACTCATGAATGTACAGATATCTTATTCAGCATAGACTACTGTATGTAGAAAGCATGCATGTTATTCCATGAGCAATCACAAGACACAAGACAGAACAAAATAAAATTCAACACACATCCACTGCTTGAGGTCAACACCTGGATGACACTGCACACAGAATAAAAACAGTTCCTTCTCCAACATAATTGAAGAAAATGCCCAGCCTATCAAACGAAGACCTAGCAATTGAGGTACTATCCACTCAAGTCACTGTACTGGCTTTTTCTGTGGCTTTCTCATTCCCCTGGGAGCAGACTCTCAATCAATTGGATAAGTGCCGGACGTGCACTAAAGCTTTGTTTCTGTCAACGTTGTGATTTGTGAATAAATGAATAAAAAAAACAAAACTGCACATACACAGGTAAACAGGGCTTGATTGATGGCACTGTTAATTAAATGAGTCTAACATTAAAATATTCTGGGCTCATTTTAGTAATTGTGACATCCATCAAGTAAGCATTGAATCCATCAAAAGAAAAAGAATTTTTACGATGCAATTTTATTTCTGATTACATTTGGCCTGGTTCAGCTTTCTCATTTACCTGTACTGAACGGCGTAGATTATGGCATAAGCTAAATGACTCGACATTACAAAGTTTTTCCTCATCAAACCACCAAAATCTCAGGTAACCATGGTAATCTAGCTACCCCTTAGCCATAGAAAGATGGGGTAAAATGTCCAAAATTATGTACCAGGATACAGTATAATCATGAATTCTAAAGGCTATTCAAAATATTTCTATAACTTAATCCAAACTTCTTGTTTTCTATTGCAACTTACAAAGGTGGGTTTCTTTTACTATACACAAAATGTTTACCATACGCTGGTTATCTTGCATTAAAAATATCAGGTGAAACTAGAATTACACAAAAATTGCTTTAATTTTTTCTTTCAATTCTTTTTTGAAATCCAACACCACATCATTCAACAATGTATTGCTGAACAACTGTAGAAATGAGTACATAATAGGGTGATTCCTGTAAATAGTTTTTAAATATTTACCAATGGCAGAAAAGACATTACAATATAAGATCAGAAAAAAGATAGTCTCTCATGCACATCAATAAATTGTAATGTAAGGTAGAGTGTAGTTGATGGCCTGGTATTGGTTGTTGCCCTCTATGCAGACATGATAACCGCTAGTCTGTCTTTTTCCTATCATGGGACCGTTCATGATAATTCATAATATCTTCTGTGCAAAGATTTATTTTCCCCTTTGTAAAAAGATTGTTACTTCTGTGCTATATAAGTTAAAATATGAAATGTGACCCCTCTCAATGTCCCTATCTGTTGAGGTTAAAAACAAATGCCCTGTGCGTAATACTCGCTACATGTACCAAGCACTTTTCTCTTTGAAAATGATATTTTATCATACTGCCATGAGTCTCTGGAATTCCATGATGTCATCATGGGAGAGTAGCACGTTTTCTTGTAGGTATACATATTCTCCTATTATTATACTTGCTATACATACTGTTCACTGTACTTCAACCTTTGTACTCTCACGGATACAGATCGAACTACACGACTAGAAACAATTGAAGCATGATGAAAGTCCGACACTCTACACTACAGATGTACTTTTTCTACAAATATCTATATAATCAGCAATTATTATCATTTCTTGCAAACACCCCCCTGGCGTATTTCTCACAGGCATTCTGAAAACAGGTTAATCGATCACAGTGGTACACAATCCTATTTTGATAAGGAATTTTTCCATCACAGCAGAATTTACTTGCTCATCCTTATCTTTCTACTGTTACATTTAAATACAACTCAATAATTCATCATGACAAATATCGTACATAATAAAGTTGTTGAAATTCACAAATGCTGCCTCTGTCCGTAGTAAAACTGTGAACAACACAAAGAGACTGAAAATTTTGTGAGCATTCTAGATTCAAAGTTAGATATCGGGATCATAAAAATCCAGCAAAAGTAAAATATTACAATTTTGTGTAATATCATGAGAATTTTAATGAGCATACTTACTGAACTGAACCATGATGTAAAGACAACACAAACACGATCTTTTTCTTTTAATTTTTTTAAGGACAACATTTGTAACTGATATTTTCAGTATTTAGTTTTGTGAAAAAAATGAGGTTCCCTATCCGTCTCACTAAAGTGTCTTGAAATTTAAAGCTTTGCAAGGACACACAATGTACTGTGTAGAATTTGTTATCGTTGACTCATGAATTTTGATCTGGACTATAACTCAGTTCCCATAACATCGGACGTTGCACACATACAGACTGTATATTATAATTGACAAGCTAAACACCATGCATTGACATGATTTTAGGGGTTGACCATGAAACTTCATTTTACTGATCGAGTGGGACAAAAATAGTGGTAAATTTGCTCAAAAGTTAACACTACAACAGAGCTTTTATAAATCTGAAATTGTTGTACGTGTCGTCTGCTTCTTGCTCATGACATCTTATTCACTATCTTAACTAACTTTTGTTCTAAATTGCTTTCATATTAGAATAATTTTGAGATTTCAAAACTGAACATCCATACTTACTATTGATGGACACAGCATGGATGACTTATTAAATCAAATTTAACTTGTGGGAGACAGCACACATGTTTAGACTGCAAGTTCACTACACATTGAGCATATGGGACTTCCAACTAAATTTTACTAAGCTATTGTGAACTGCTATACCATTAGAGAAAGAGCTAGGATTGAAACAAAAATATGTTCAGAGTAAGACGTTTCATTTTTTTGAAGATTTGCATGCATTTCTTGCACTGGTAAAAATAACACTCGATGTGTTTGATTGTTTGTGGGTGTGCAATAAAAGCAGTACCAGAAACCTGGCTATGACAACAAATGACATCATAACACATTTTATGATGTCATGACAGCAGTACCAGACACTTAGCTATAACAACAAATGACACCACATCACCTACTGATGATGTCATACTGGCAGTATGAAATCACCAGTGTTTGATATGATGTCATTTGTTGTTATAGAAGCCAAGTTAGGACTGCAATCCATATTTTTAAAGAAATTAACTGATAGGTGATGATGTTATCACGACAATTAACAAACAAGAGAACTAATATTGTGATTAACTGACACAAAAAAAGGACAACATGAAAACAACAACGCCGCTACTGTAACAGTAGATTTCACGATAAACAAATAATCCTACAGCATGGCGCTTCGATCTGATTAAAGCAGCATGACACTTTTCAAGACATGTGAGAGCATATGCACATAAAGAGGATTACCAAAATGTACACTGTACTCAAACAGAAAGTGCATTTTAAGTGCGACAGCAAAAACCATACAAAAGCTGCTCTCTCATAAGCATATTGCAACGGCTTATCAACTAAACAACGAATAATACTTTTATCCAATGACTCATACACATGTGATGATATTGTCTGCAACTGTCGTTTACCGGTTTGATGGTTGGAGAAATATTGCTGTTTGCAACCATCTAATATCATTATCACAGTATTAGCGTTTTTATATTGACCATCATCAAATTCATCATTAACCCCTAGGCAGCTGTGAATAGATAAGACCAGGAGACAGTTTCAAGCCTTCACCTTTTAAATCAGCACATTCATTTGTGAATCCAAGACTGGACAACTTGAAAGATAATGATTGGAGAGAGAAAGTCATGTGACAATCACAAAATTATGGATTTTCTGACCATTATCTACCTACTGTTTTAAAATGATAATAAAAAAATGTTTCTTTTAAAACATTGTGTGATTTTGACTTTCTTGACTCACACAAAGAGGTTCACGAAATAATAAATCACTGATGTTTGGACGCCTATATCTAAATGATACCTTTACCAGTGCAGTCTATATGGAATGGAACTGTCCAATCGAAGTCAGAGCAAACATAATTTTCTTCTGTAACAGGTCTTTTGCCTGGTAATTACACCAGTCATCATTGTACCCCTTTAACTGTTTTTTTCTGGGAACTGAATGTACAGTGGCTGAGAATCACCTGTTTCCAGTCTAACCACCTGTTACAACTATAATGACACCAGCACTCAGCTGCTATTAAAAGTGTGTAACGAAATGCTCATTAACATGTTTAATTGACATCTGAAATACAGCTAACAGAACAACATCTGGGCCTGGGTTTTATATGTACTGCTATTTTCCACACAAGCATTTCTGGTGTAAAAAGTTCATATGCATTGTTGATGGTGTTTTTGCCTTCCATTCTGATTGAAATAGTCACCTTGTCACTACAAATGTTTGGTATCACCCTGTTCTCACAGGCAGGTGGTTGCAGAACTTGAACTTGAACTTGGACCTGGCGTTTGTGATGTGCTTGCATTTGTAAAATTTGTGGAGATGTACGAGGCAGAAAACAGAATTTGTCAAAATTCAACTTTGCAAAAGAATGATTCCTGCTAACTACCGTTTCAATCAGAATATTGGTGCAAGAAATTTATCACTTTTGTATGCACAATTTTGAAAAAGTTGTGAAACATTTCAGGAAAGTATGTATTTTTGAACACTAATTTAATTAAAGATAGAATTGTGACAGCACATGGAGTTAGTCTAATTCACATGTCTGGTACAAAATTAAAGCAGGTGATTACATTCACATTCAATTTAATCAAATTCAAATCACAAAGCCGGAATATTCTGACAGCACATAATAAAGGCATAGTACATGAAGTAAACAAAACCATACGACTATAATTTGAATTATAATTGACTGAATAGAAGTATAATCAACCAATGTTGACTTCCAGTAGACTTGTTCAGACAGGGCAATCTAGGCAGTTAAATAATTTTTCCAGAGAACCAACAAGAAGTCAAGAGCACCTGTTCACAGCTGAAAAAGTCTCAAATTCTGACCTTGGATTTGAGGTTATTTGGTATGAATAGGTCCACAAATAAGAAGATAAATATCACTTGCACAATCAGTACAAATTAATTCTCACTACCTTAAATAGCTTTTCTAGGGGCAAACTCCATGATATTGAAATGCATTGTGGGTAAAAAGTCAAATTCTCACCAAAGCAAGAGTTTGAGATAGTGATCTCACGAATACTTTTAATGCAACTACAATCTTTTTCTTGGCAAAAAGTTCTGTTTTGTTTGTGAAACTAGCTATTAAAACTCATGCATTTTTTCATCTTTTTAGTCATTTCCAGCATCAAAGTCCTGTATAACCTAAAACTTTACTTAGACTTCTGTAACCTTGTGCATTTTATGTGTAGAAATCTACCTTGTTGAAAACATGGTTGACTGCCTGAGACTTCTATGACTCACTTAGGTGGCAAAACTGTATTTAAGGTACCGAGAATTCAAAACAACCCTCATTTGTCACATTTTTTACACTGAGTTCAGTTCTTGGCTGTCCAAGGCCTGTGGCACCTCTAGTTGTCAAGGTAACACATCCACATTTCTATAGCATTGTGTAAAGTACAATCATGAAGTATTGTAATGTCAGCAATACGCTTTCATAACTGTGCATTGACATAGCACAGAGATTTATTTAACTGCAACGGTCAATTTTCTCTTTTGTAATCTGGAGAGGAAGGGGCAAGGTGTGGTACTTTTAAATCAGATGCTACCCTCCTGTAACTTCAATGCTATGTATTCTGCCAGGATACATAACTCTTGTCCAGCACTAAGTACAACCACTGATTAAACAATGCAAAATACTTTACATGAGAAATGCCCATTACACTTACAATTACCATGTTAAATTGTGTACAGTTCCCCAGTTCGGCAACACAAAAGTGGGGTTATTCTAAGGTAGCAGAGTTGATGACTCATAAAACAACTCACTGACAAGAAGTCACTCTAGTGTAACAATAGGTCAGCAAAGTGTTTCCAGCATAGAAGATGGACAAAAGAACACTTTCTTGTGCAAATACAAATGCACATAACGTCAGGACAACAGGGCTCCAGGGTCTATGATAGAACTCAGATAGCATTGTCACACAATGTAATCTGAGTCTTACTGTTTCTGGAGATGGGAACCACCCAAAAAAGCTGAATCATCATTTTGTAAATTTATCTATCACACTTCAATCCTACATTTCACTAGCCTGAGTTAAAACGGTAAACTGCTTTTGGTAAAAAGTTAACTTTTCGATGGAAAAATCTTAACCCAAAAGAAGTGGCAATGCAAGGAACTTTAATTACCAATCATACACATTGTCTGAGAGATAACACACTACCGCTGTTAATTGTGACTACAAAGTTTACTGAACTGTAGAAGTTCATTACCAACTTATTCATCCCTAAGGGCAAGAAAAACAGGTCAACGTTTTCCGAACTTAGAACAATAGGGATAGACTAATGTTTGTAGAGGATGGGGTTATTGAACACAATGTGCCTAAGGGACAGATCTTATCATTCTAAAATTTCTCAAATACTTCTAAGATTTACCGCGTGTAGAGGCTCATTTTGAAGCTCATTGAGTAAGTAAGGTTTTCAACATCATAGTTATGTGAAAACAGAAAATTTGATTTTTCCTTATAGAGTTAACAGACGGCTGGCAGCCATTTTGAATTCAAATTGGTAAATCTATGGTAATTTGTTTCCCTGGTACCAAAATTTGCATGGTGACCCCTAATTTCATTCTTGATTTTGAAAGAGAATGGTTTGAAAGTTTCATTGAGGCAAGTTTGAGCAAAAGTTCAAGCCTTTCACTTTTGAGGCGCACACTACGTTAATTAACATTATGTTAATGTGCCTCAAATGTGAAAGGCTATTATTAGGCAAAAAAAAGATTGTTTCTGGTCACCGCGCACGTCATTTCAGAACCTGTGCGTCATGGTTGTTTTTTTGAGGGTTACATACTCATCAGTTCAGCTATCCTTGATATCCCTGTTTGCATGTCCAAAAATGCCAGACAGAAAACGGAAGTATTATGCAGCCAGTGATAAAAGACAATAACTGTTGCATCAATAGTGCCAAACCAGCATTGTTAGGAATACAAAAGAGAAAAGGAAAAAAGTAAAAAAAAAGAAATGAAAAGAAAACCACGTCACTGCATCACTTTTGCTGACTGTCAAGGACCAGAAACAAATTTTTTTTTGGCCTTATTGAATGGAGTGAAATTACTTTACCTTGTGAAAATGATGGTGATGCTCGGGCAATGAAAGCCATGTGGGTTCCCTGCACTTTCCCTTCTATGGGCATGCAAGCTTCCCTGCTGACACAGTCCAGAGTGTAGCAACTACCTTCAAAGACATAGACAGCATCACACGTGTCCTCCTGACAGCAAATCTTGACACACTGGGATATGACGTCCTTGACGTCCAGGGGAAAATGCACCCCGGGCGGTGATATCTCGGGCTGCAGTGTAAATGTGCCGGCGTCTTTCCCGAATTGTGGTACCACATTGTCAAATGTTTCCTGAGTGATGCAGTAATTTTTACAAAGTCCTTGAAAACAAAAAATAATGAGAAAATATTGGAGATGATTAATCATTCATTGATCTTTACTATTCCTTGTTTTCATAAAAGAATATAGTCCAGCAACTGTGGGCTACATTTTGCGGATAGTTGGCATAATATTCAATGAAACTGCAGTAAAATTATCTGTATTAAAAATGTGAAATTTCAAATGCAGCCCCAGCAGTACCATATAATATTGCATGACTGAATACACAAATTATAGTCATCATAGAATTCATTTGTTTTTAACCTGTACATGTTATGTAATTTGCAGTAATATTGTTTTTAGGACAGACACAGATTCTGCTGGGCCAAAACTAAAGAAGAACGCCACTGATATCCAAGACTAGACCACTACCGGTAATATCCCAGACTAGACCAAAGAAGATTAAATGATTGCTAGCGGCTTAGCCCTTTATCCCCATGTCCCTATAAGGTGATATAACCATCCCCTGGGAGGCAATGCAGACAGTCCAATCATGAAGACAGTCAGATTGGGTATCAACTCAACCTTTAAATTGTTTGTTCTCTTGTAAAACAGGCTTTGTTACATGCAACTAAAATTCTTGAAGCCACATAGGCAAGTCTAGTCCCTTTATGCACTCTTGCATCTCAAAATATAACACCACTTTGCAAGCTTGAAAACCTGGCCAACATTTTCATAGTTACTCACACAAGCCAATAACTCTGTTATTTTATGTGGTGGGTTTGGACAGTTGAAAATAAATGGGTTCAACAGAATAACCATTAAATAAAGTTAGGGAGCAACTTTGAATCTTTTTCCTGTAGAACCATATTCATCTCCCTTGTCTGTGTCAATTTATCTATGGACATATCATGTCTATTAATGTCTTTCATCAGTACCCACTTCCTTTCTGCTGCAACTAACAAAAGAAATTCCACCAATGCACTGAGACAATTAGAGTGCATGTTATTGTGTGTCATGTTGATGAACTTGGACACTTCTGCCTAACCACGCATGTAGCATTGACACTGAAAACTGCATTTAATACATTTCATATGGTCATCAGCTGGTAACATATCACAGTAGTCAGCTACACTGGGTTATCTATAATTCAGAATATGATTTCAACTGAAACTTGACAGCATATTTCAATAAATTCTGGCTGTGGATGTGGTGTTCCTTTGACTCAAACTGCTCAAGGAAGTTGTAATAATCATAGAGGTAATAGGCAGACACAAGTGGGGTAGAGTAACTGTGGCTGATGTATTAATTTTGATGTAAGAGGAGAGAGGTCTCTTTCCAAGAGTTTGCCTCTGTCAAAAGAAACTGTCTGGGCAAACTTCTGAATCACAAGCAAGAGAAGTGTGTATGTCTACCATGCACTTCTGGTTTAACTTGTCTGGCTGAAATCTGTACACGTGAACTTATATCACTCTATATATAGGGCAGAACCAATACAACCCTTCTGAAATGGCACAAACCATCCCAAACGCCCATTAAAAAAGTCTGATATACAGTATGATGTACTGGTACATGTACTTACATATGGAGACACGTATGAAATCGCAAATTTCTAGTATGTGCATATGTACTAACGTGTATCACATATACAATTATCATGATATGCATTTATTTCACAAGAATTACACAGTAGCTCCACTGCTCCAGTAAATATGACGATGACTATCCTTTCATTTCAGTCTTTTCCTCTACAATCATCAGGCGTATAAAATGAACATTGAGGAAATAAAGTCATTCCAATCCAAGTGAATGATTCCCACTATTACCCTGTACTAACAGTAAGTTCAGTTGTGGTGCATTTATGATTTTTCTCAACCATTCTATAAGATTGTTTGGATTAGGCAATCAGACAGGCCCCTGAGGCAGACACAAGCTCTTCAATAGAGCCAATCACGACTGCATGTTTTTTTTACCAAATTATAGTATCACATGGGAGACATGTTGGCTGCTGTCGACAGTGAGACACAATTTATATTTGAGGTTTGGATTGACTGTTAGTTCCTGTTTGCATATCATACATGTGGTATGTTTGTTGGACAACACATGCTCTACAGCACATCTGTGTAGAAGTAACATATATGTACTGGTTAATGGGTGTAAAAATTGGATGCATACTGAGAAACACAACAGCACAGAATTCAACCGCATTATTATTATTATCCTGGTACATATTTATTTAACTGTCAGTTATATCATTCATACTCAGTGACAGATTTTAATATTTGATTTTTTCAGGAAAATTGCCTGATATTTTCAATGCATTGCATGTCATCTTCATGATCTTGGCATGCATTATGATGAAGTTAGCAAGCACAGATTGGCTTACAAGCACTACACATGCCTTGATTGTCATATGGACACATGACAACACAATACCCTGTCACTGAAATCCACAAAAGCTCACTGGATTTTCACACTACATATTATGTAGGATATAGAGTATTAGCCTATAATACTGGTTATATACCATTTATCCATTTATCAATATCAGTATCAACATCACACATAATTTACAGGGAAGTACATGTAAGTCATTGGCTCTCATTCTGCAACTTCCCTATAATTTACCTAAATTGCGCACATCCTACTCAATATCTCTAGTAATCCATTTACAACCTATGCTAGCTGCCATCACTGCCAGTGTTAATTTCAGAGCAATGTCCTACATCACAAATTTGCAATGGTTCAATGTCAACATCAAACCTTGGACACTATAATGAGCATTCTTTTGGTGTTACATGTACTCTACAGTTTGCCATTCAGAGAAACAATATACAACAGAAAATTTTCAAAGTAGCAGGAAATATTACTTCCCTGTTTTTCAAACCCATCAATGCTGTACTGAATGGTTCTAAATGCTTAAATACGATGATGATGTTACAGTCCGGCACCAGAAATACTTGAAGCCATGAATTTCCAATTTCCTCCTTCACAGCAAAACAACAGGATTTCCCCTCATACTCACAATCCATTTCAGTTTTTGTCATGATGTGTGTGACTGTGAGTCAATGCTTTCTATTGCTGATCGTCACTGGAAAAGTGTACTGTAATGCTAATATGCCAATAATATGTACAAGAAATTACGGAAGATATCTAACAGGCAACACACGTACATCTACTGGTAAAGAGGATAAGCTATGACACATTGAATACAAGGGGTAGCTTGAAGGGTTTTTTATTGATGGTGATAGGGGGTCACGTGTTTAACCTGCCGTGGTTCACCAGATACTGGTATTGTCTCATTTGACCTGAGATTTATTATGCATACCTAACTGAGTAATCAAACAAAAAAACATATCAATATGGAGTAATATCACATATGTACCACAGTTTACTTGCATCGAAGCGCGCGCGTACTACCGTATTTGCACTGCAGTGCAATACCAAAAACATTATGCCATACCTTTATGTTAATGAGTATTTACCAACTTGACCCGGAACTATTTATGTTTGTAAACACAAAAAATGTCGTCTACAAGATTTCGTTTCACTTTGGTTCGATGCTTGCTATAGTAAAATGCATGACATTACCGATTAAAAACTACGATAAAGAAAATTGCATGTACTTATTATAGTGTGATGATGATTTTTATTATCCGGAAGAGCAGTTTGTTTGTCAGCGAAGCAAAAACATTGACAATGGGCGACGTCCGTTTCTAGCTCCATAGATACACGGTGGCCGGCCGCCGTATCACGGCGACCATTATACATCGAAACACACGTACATTGTAACTGCGGGTGCAGCGGAGCCAGTTAAAGAGTTAACATTTTCAGAGACGTTTTTGCCAGTCGTTTTCTCACCGGACATTCCCTGTTTACAATAAAAAGTCACTTTTGCATGCAGTTTATTCTGTGCTTGTGTGTCCTACACGCTATTGATAACAGAGACTGAGTAAACGCTTGTGTGCCACGGCGCGGTGAACACTGAAATTGATCGTTCGACAAGTTATGTTTGCCGTATCTTACTCTTAAATTTCCCATAAAAATCTTCGAACTGTTATTGTATCGATCATTTAGAAGAATTTCAAGCTCAAAATGTGAAAAATCAAAAGCGTTCCACGTTCAGTTCTCTTCGTTTGCTATCTATGGCATGTTGCTACGTATGTGTGAGCGATCGCAAGCAGAGTTCAAGCCCTCCGACGTTCCTCTTACGTCATCCTTGATACACAAGTAAACGATAGTTTAGCCAATCAAAATGGAGGTTGTGGCGGTGTTGACCAATGAAAAGTGAAATCTGATTCGATGCCTCATTACAGTATGTCAATGTTATATAACTCCGCAAGGTCGCCCTGAAGCTTGACAGACAAGTAGTACGTACGACTATCGTCGATTCTCTCGATAAATGAAGCAAATAAAAGATAGAACATATGTAATAATAACAGAACCCCATGGCCTGTGAGTGCAAGCGTGCCATACTAGCGGTATTTGCACTCGTGCTGCAGTGTATTCGGCTGTCCTTTCACAAACGAACTGCCACCAAATACACCGCAGCACTTGTGCAAATACCGCTAGTACGGCGCGCTTGCACTCACAGGCCATGGGGTTCTGTCATAATATCACATCATACCTTGCAAAACCCTCATTAGGTCGCCTAGACATGGTACAACTCTTCTAGGGTATGGTTTAGCAACACGCAGGCTGAAGAGGTTAAATCTGCACTTAAGTAATAAAGTTGTAGGTAGTCGCTAAACCTGGCTAATTGCATTAATTTTTTTTGGGTCAACAGTTTCAGCTAATTTCAAATGCCTATTTGCCCCTTGTCAATTTTGCAAACCCATTCTGAAGTAATATGACAAAATCTGACGTACTTAGCAGTTCTGTAGAATATTTTGATTGACATCACATGGTTGTGTCCCACGTTTCTGTGCGTTCATGGCACTCGGTGACTGCCAATCACATACTTTGAAACAGAAAAACCATATCCATAATGAGAAAAATTTGATTCAATCAAGTGGTACATCAAAAGTAGTAAAGAATTGATACCTTCATTTCAGTTTATTATACTGTACATATAATAAACCCATCAATAATGTCATTAAAAATTTAACTTTGCCTCCATTTATCTTCAACCTTCCATATATGTCGTTATCACTTTTCTTGAACTACAAAATGGATAATTTAATCATTTCACATGGATGTAACCATAATACCTGGTGAGAGTTAACTCAAGACCCTTTTTTTCAAAATGTGAATCCACTTTAAATTTTATCAGAACAACAACTGTCAGTGGTTAAACATCAGCCATTTGTGGAAACAACATCAAATCAAAAATACTTGTTCAATAGTTTGGATATATTATTTGTTCAATTGTTCTAATCTATTATTTGTTACATTTTGGGAAAAGATCGGGTGTAGATGTATATAACAGTGTTGGAGCTATCTAGAGTACCGTACAATTTCATTTCTAATCCCCATGAATGCTATACATATTGCATATGGTATGGTTATCTACACATGTATAGAATCTGCCAAGTTTTGAAAGTATGAGCCCTTTCATATTTTGTTCTATTTAGATATTATACATTAACCCTTTCCCTGCCAAGTTCATATTTCACCATCAGGTCAAGTTGGTTAAAACTAGTGAAGCACAATATGGTGCATTTTAAGAGTAAGACTCAAACATTTGAAGACCCATGAAAACAGAGATGATAACCGTGAACATGATTTTAATGGAGATTAAACGCTACAAATATAACATACCAAGCCAATTGGGTGAAAATACATATGGTTTAAGCGCAATACCACTTTTTACTGACTTGGCAGATGGGGAAGTGATACTGTGTGGTAGCATGAGGGTTACATTTCTCTAGGGAACATGGCAACATTTTATAAGTGGTATAGCCACAAACTGATGAGGTCAAATCGCTATACACAATACACAGTGCCATAATTACAAGGCGCCTGTCTTTTATGTACGGCACTTAGATGTCATCAGTTTGTTGCTATACCACTTGTAAAATGATGCCGGGAACATTTATATACCCCGAGTGTTCAGTTCGTCACTTCAGACTGCATTGTAATAATATGACAAAATTCAGTCATCTAAGATTGAATTCACATCCAGACTAAAATTCATTTCTGAACAATGACACTATGGAGCAGGATATGCAAATCTGCAATATCTGAAAATCCAAATACCAGATTTCAAGCATACTTAGGAGTCCATGTCAAGAGAGAAAGCGCAATTGAAAAAGGAAAGGAATCTACAGAGAAATTATTCAGAGTTACTGGCACTGGTATTTTCATTAGGGGTGTGGGCTGCACAGCGGAGGTGGAAACACGCACCAGCTGGAAAACACTAATCTTCGATGAGACCTTTATAAAACATGCAGAAAATAGTTCAGTATTTTCTTATCAGTCAGCAGAGATCATCACAATCATCTTCATGCTGGAGGGATATACAAGTAGGAGTATGTGTATTATGAGTGAAGGGCAATTCTGACTAGACATCTGGAAATTAATAATGAATTATTGAGGAAACAAATGATGCATTTCCTCAAGGCTACACAAAAGAGATGAGGAGTCTTCTGCCAGATGAGAATGCGAGAAACAGCTTCACAGGAAATATGAAGACAGTAGCTGACACTTCATGTTGAAATGTCATATGATTCCAGTGTGGGTGAGCAAAAGTGATACCACCAGGATGATGTTGGAAATCATAAAATTTTAGGAGGATGTTCAGGATAGGGTTACCAGCTTCCGAGTAACAAACTCAAGATGCTTATAGAGACTGAAGAATGGCATGCTCTAACGTGAAACATTTGTGAATACTGTCATGCGGACCCTGAATTGAGGGTTTGCGAATGAACAGACACTGCCTTGTTTCAACAGCATGTAGTACATAAAAACAGGTATGTTACATTGACATAGAAAAATGCATCTCTATACATACAAACTTTGTCTTCAAAATTGCGAAAAAATACTTTTCCTGTACTGTACTTCAATTCCAAAAGCCTGCCCTCTCTCACTGTCCCTAGAATGAATACATTACCTCATTCTGGACTCAATGCTCTATGAATTCCATATTTCCCCGCAATTCTTTGAATTTTTTAAATGTTACATATGTGCACGTTTTGCATTTCACTTTTAGTAAAGGTGACCAAATGGTACTCACATGCAGTCTGCACCTAATTAACACTTTTTGTTCAATTCATTTTAAGGCAGAAGGCACCTCAAGGACACACATTCAGACTCTCACATTTTTGTGATTCTTTTCTGATCTACCACTTGTGAAGGGTTCATTTTAGAGCTCTTGGAGTAAGAAAAATTTTCAAAGCCTTAGTTTTTTTTCAAAAATCGAAAACTTTTCCCCATAGAGTTAACACAGGGATGGTGGCCATTTTGAATATCAAATATTGGTAAACATTAGGCAATTTGTTTCTCCGGTACCAAACTTTGCACTTAGACCCCTAATTTTTATGCTTGATTTGGCAACAGAAATGGTTGAACGTTTCAGTGAGGAATGTTTGAGTAAAAGTTAAGTCTTTCACTTTCAAGGCCTGTATTACCTTAATGAAAAATATTCCATTATCATAATGCAGTATCTAATAGCATTTGCAACAAGTGATTGACTAAAGCAGGCGGTCTACCTGCTTTTTCATACCCTGGGACAAGCTCCTGTTTTGACTGGTGCAATTATTAAATTGCTGTGACCTTCCCAAGTGGCAATTACTGGTATACATGCACATGTACATGTAGCTAAATTAATTCCGGATATATATTAACTTGAAATATGGTTAACCATTTTCAGATCATATGATTTGCATCAATGCTTTCATCCCAATGGTTTGGTTCAAACCAATCATTTTCAATGGTGATAGTACACCTGTATACAATAAAACAGGGTGAAAATATTAAAGACATGGCCATTTGTATAAAATAGAGAAAATTAGAAATTAACATTGCTTTCCAACTGAATAATAGACAATTAAATGGTGCACATGTTATTTTATGTATTTTGACATTTTGCCATTTACTGGGTATACAGACAGTTGTTGTTTTTTGCACAAAAAATAAAAGATCAGTGCACTTTTAACAGGACTACGGAAAAAATTTAGCAGGCTCTATTGGCTTTGCAGCAAATACGCTGACTGACATGGAAGAATAAACTCACAGACATGGCAGAGTTTTAATTGGGAAAGGGAAGAGGGATGTTTTCATTGTGGAAGGTGGGCAACCTAGCAGACGGTAGGTAAAAATGTTAGGAAACATAGATGGAAGGAAGTTGCAAAAAAGCTGTATATTCCCTTCCAAATAGCATTTTTACCCATAATACATTAGGATAGAATACCTGTAAAAACACCACTGGCTACAGGTTTTTACCATCTTGTATTGGTGTTTCTTGCTATCACTATTCCTGCAGTGAACATACCAGATTATACATCAAGGATCTCAACAAGGGGATTCTATGGGTGTGGGTCACCCCTATGTTTTTAGGAACAATCTATTCATATGTTAATAGGATACAAAAGAATATATTTTCATAACAATTAATATGCAAATTATATATTGTTATGTAAATGGTATGTAAATTGACCACCCTCTGTTTTTTCCAAGCTGTAGAGAACACTGGTACGTGTACATGCAACTGTTCTGAAAGTTACCTGTACACATACATGCATGGTGTATTCCCCTTATGCCAATGGACTGTAGGCTTCAGCTGAGACACAGCTATGAAAAAAAGATAGCTACATGTATACTAGTTATAACTTATAAAGCTAACTAGTGCATATTCAAATGGACCTTCACGCACCTGAGACATACTGGTAAAGGTATTCATCAAAAATATATATACATGCTAGAAATCCATTCAAGGAAGATACAACAGAGATAGAAGCATACATGGACACAAAGATACACTGACTACACTTTTGATGGGGCACAACTGTGATATATATCAATATTGTGGGTTTGCGAGAATCGCTGCATACCTCACTGTCATGTTCTACAAACATTTCGCCCCATTTCTGCTATAGCAGTCCCATATGGCCATAGAAAACAATAGATTGGGGCCAAACCACAGCAGTATTAAAAAGGGTAACAGCATCGAATGCTTCACCCAGCACTTTATAAAACAATTGAGAAATGTCAGGGAGACACTGATCATGAAAGATAACACAGCTTGCAGACACTTGTGATCAAACCTGCTACCAGTGCTACTGAGCACAGCTGTCACCTTTGACCCCAAGACTTAAATCAATATTATAGATCATAAAAATTATTTTCAGAACTCGGGAAAACACTTTCATTAGGCAAATCATGATCAATTTAAAAACACATTTTCATTTTGATTGCAGGTATTTATAATTTATTTTTATTCCTTACAGCAGAAATGTAATTCCTTCATATCATGCATGAGATCTTTTTATTCTGTTCTCTATATGAAACATTCAAATTGATATTTTTGAAATTAACTCCTGGGATTGTTTATTTCAAAAATTTATTCAATGATAATAATCTGATAAAAAAAAACGTTCTGAACCAGTAATCAATGAATTAATCAAATACCCGGTAAAACTTGCAGAAAAGGTGTAATTTCTAGTTCACAACAGAGAATGCATTTTCATATTTCCATTAAATACAGTACCAGCATTAGAGCAAGACTTAGACAGATGTTTCTCCACAGAGACTATATCCTAACATTTATATTAGGAGCAACAACTTCCACGTTGAGATAAACATTCAAAATACCCATGCGAATAAAACACCATCTCTTCTCTTTTATTGATCAAAAAGTAGTGTTTAGTTGTTATGTTCAAACACAAAACTAAACTGAAAAATATTATCTGGAGAAATATGAATGCGCTACATGCAGTTCTCTTCAATTATGGATAAAAAGAGTAAATATCACGTTTTGTATTGAAACATTTTTCAAATTTCAAAAGCAGCAATGCAATGCAGCCTGCTGAGAAGCAGTCTAGTAGTTGTCTGTGGTGGATTGTTAAACAATAATAGACAGTGTCCACATTCAGCATGAAACTCAGTATGTCTTGTTCTGAAATATTTAACCCTTTTCCTGCCAGCCAGTATCACATCCCCATCAGCCAACTTAGTGAAAAGCGGTATTGAGCCAAAACCATACGTATTTTCCACCCATTTGGCTTGGTCTCTTCCAACAGCTTTAATCCATAAAAATCATGTTTACAGCATCTGTGATTTGAGGGGCTCTCAAAAGTTCAATTATTTGTGAAAATGCACCAAATGAGACATAATGTGCTTCACTGGTTTTAACAAACTTGACCCATTGGTGAAATATGAACTCAGCAGGAAATGGGTTAAATCTACACTATCATGATTGGATAGGCAAGTCTGTCTGTCTGGGGGTAATGTTTTGTTTTCCAGATCTCATTCCTCACCCCCCTCACCTCCAAACAATTTAAATTTGAAAGCACCATGTCATCTTAGCATGAATATGATTAAACATATTTGCATATCATGCATCAGTTGATGGACTCAATGCCTATGTTCATGGAAATATTGTACTGCATACCTTAGCTTTACAGAACTTCAGACTTGACAAAGCTATATGTACATGTATTGTACAATAAGCCACAACAAGTGACAAGTGTACTGAGTGTAGAGAGGCCCCATTTCAAACATCATGCATTCACTGTCACATTTGAAAAGACTGCTTGCTATTGTCCGATGCCAAAGAGGTGAATGACACCAGTAGGATTCAATGCTAAGTAACTTCATAATTACATATTTGGATCAGTTGAATTTCACTCTCATTTACTGTTGAACCATACACATTGCATTGAAACAGTGTCTCACATTTCTACAGTCTATGGTTTGACAAATTCATAGTTCTAGTCATGGCACATTTACCATATGGAATGACCACTAAATCGCATCACTGTGTTGGCTTGATGATTTAAAATGGAAGGGAAAACAACTAGCCCTTTGCAAGAAATGCAACGCTACTGCGAAATGAAACGCACCATCCCAGTAGTGAAAGTTATCCCTGCAATATCACAGGCATGGGTCATTGCTTTCTGGATAAATGCTAGCATGCATGACTGAAGACGTTTTATCTCTTCTGATTGCTAACACACAACAAACACCCATATACTGTAATTTCAGACGTACAGTATGTGAGCTTAAAGTCCTCATTTCAACGCTGGATTTTCAGGATAAATGATAACTTATGTATCTTCATTTTAATGGCTTGAATGCTATTTACAATAGGTATTATCAAGGAGCTCATACAGGGATGTGAAATTTACTTTTATCTCCTGAAGTACCCATGAATGGTATGTAAAATGAACCAAATATTGGACGAAAAACAGATGGATCATTTTCGAGACATGAAACCAACATAAAGCATTATCACTTAGGTCATGTCAAGTTAAGCACATAATAAAAACTATATAACATTTTAGCACACTCAGTACTTAAACAGCTATGGGGTAATTTCTTGAGAGAAACACAGACCCTCGACCATATATGAGATAACCCAATTGAACATGAGGGAACAGTTTAAAGGGTAGTCGCCACTATATTTAATTTCAGGTAAAGTAGGTAATAACATTCATTTATAGCATTAACTTTGCACTGATATGTAAATGTGTGTATGGCTTTCTGAAACCCCTGAGGGCAAAACATCGAACCTTGTGCATGTCTTGCTGTTGACAATCACCTTACAATACACGATACTCTGCCACTGAACACAACAGTGTCACTTTCTCTCAGCTGATGGGTATCTTGTCAAATGATAAGGCAGTACAGCAAAACCATTTCAGAACGTTGTACCATTCATCACACACTCTTATCTACTACTTAGTGCCAGACAACTCAACAGCTCATTTTTGTGCGATATAAAGGTGTCTGATCACAGACTTTTCATATTTTGTAAATCCTCCATAAATATTAAATATGAATGATGTATGCTTATCTACATTGTTCATCTACCCTTGTAGCAACATGAATATCTTATATGGAGAGCCACAGTCTCCCAAGTGAGAATGTCTGTTTTTGCACTGATGGCAGCTTTTGAATAGTTTTTCTTGGGGCGATACTTAAAAATTTAACTGACAGAGAATCGCTGATACTTGCAGTTTTTCAAATGAATACTCTCTGCGTGTGAAAATTTGTTCTATGGACATACAGTGTAGCTTGGTATGCTGTTTGCAGTCTCCGTGATATATATTGACATGGTCGTGAAACATTTCATGTCTGTCAATATTGATTCTCCTGTTGCAATTTTTTCTGACAGAATTTGAGAGACTGGGAAAAAATAAAGCAACAATGTGTTCACAGATTTCTGAATATTTCTGGGTATTTTTGAGACATGGCACAAAGCGTTGTCAGGTTTTCAATGGGCACATTACAAAGGTACTGTACAGTGCTTTGCTTTGACAGCTGTCATTAAAATCAATGCATGGAAAAAGGGAGATATGTGTTATATACAATCACCAATAACTGTGAGTGTTTTTGGTGAATTTGGAAGAATTGATAAATGTCTTTTACAACTTGCTATTAAAATTTGAATTTCTATAAGTCACATCCTCTTCACATGTGCAACTGCATGTCAGTATGCCCATAGTTACGTTATTTTGACTTCCTATATCTTGACAACTCAGCTCTTGATGCTTTGTTTGTTAATAGGTGTAATAATTCCTGTTGCTAGTCAACAAGTCTTGCCTATGTTGCCTAGAGTTTCTAAAGTTCATACCAAGTACACTGGCTTGATTGCAATCATTTGTTATGAAATGTTATTAAAAATCTTCATCACTATAATGCCAAGTTCAAAAGTATGCACAGCTGATGACAGTCCACACTTAGTGCATTTGTGTACAAGTAAACCAAACAACAAAGATACCTGCATTAGAAATTCTCCCGTACAAATGTTGCTTTAGCATATTTGCTGAGGCGTATTTTCATACTGCTCTGAAAGTATAATAAAATACATTTAGTATTATCTTTACTAACACATTACAGGGTGTACAATGTGCAATGCTATCTCTTCAAAATAAATTGTACAGAGTCAAGACTAAAATTTCATCGTCAAAAATCACATTGGATCTAGGACTTTTCCTTGGTTTGATATACGCTATGCTTCAATGTGAACCTACATGAGCGTCTAGCCATGAGCACCAGTTAGCATCTGGTTAAAGCAATTAGACTGCTGATTTGACTGTGTAAGGGCTGCAGCTGAGACAACTATACCACTTATCGGTGGAAGCGTAGCATGTACCATCACCGAGGAGAGGTCCTAGACTATTATTACACAGGCTGCATTGACACGTTGACCTCAAAGCATTTTGACAGACTTGTGACAGCGGATCAAGAAACAGTATCAAGAGTTTTGAAACCTTATAAGGCTCTCATGGAGTGGGATGGCTTTACTGGAGGACAGAAATTCATACATGCCATATAAACGTTGTTCCCCTTTGCAATCCAACTGAAATTTGGGCTGATGTAAAATAATTGTCCTTTTGGGAATCGATTTGGGCTGTGTCCGCACTTACCTACATTTACCAATACCTGAATTTGGGCTGACGTAAATTTACCAATACCTGAATTTGGGCTGACGTAAATTTACCAGTACCTGAATTTGGGACGACGTAAATTTACCGTCCATTGTGACCGCTGACCTGTCAAAGTTCAAAATGGTGGATTGGAATAATGGTGCTCTGTTTCTACTGTTCATGATTTTCTTGCGTTTTTTTGCATACAAGAAGGGCATTATGACCACCACTTGTCATATTAATCATCGGAGAGATCTTCACAAGTATCAAATTGGATGAGCGTAGGGTATATGTATGATGGCGGTGGAGAAATAACCAGCGCGTGGCAACTGGGACCAGGGCCGACATAACGTGTTCACACACGCAAATTTGCATCGGCTCAAATTTTACGTCAGCCCTGAACCCCCTTCTTACCGGGTCCGACCAATGTCGGCCCTAGGCCGACGCAGCGTGTCCACATTGGTTATTTTACATCAGCCCAGGCCCAGCACCGGTGCTACACCGATGCAAATTGGCCAGTCTGAACAACATAATAGAGTAAACTGTTCCACTTGGTTGTTACACAACAGAGATCATGTTTTCACTATATGTGTTTTAAATAGAAATCATGGCAAGTTATTAGTTACATTTACAGACTGAATTGATTTTTTTAAATCTTCTTAATTTTGACATTTGACATTATTCATGTACAATATGCATATATAATATACACATTAAAACAATATCATACAGCTTCAACGCAGGCATGCATTTGCACCAAACACACATAATTAATAGTCTTGGAGGTACCAACATGTTGATTCAATAACAATAGACTAATTACTAGAAACAGCCTGTCTCCACAAATAACAGCATTTTACGATGACAAAAAATTTTCATTCCAAAATATTCTGAATTTCACAACTGAGTATTACTTTTTATCGTTCTTATTTTGCTCCAGGACCAATCAAGGCAATGTATCTCACTCAGGCTGTGATAAATATGGACTGTGACTGGAGGAACTAAAGCTGCCACCTTGTCATGCCCACTTGTCCTGCATTACAGACATTTTAACTGTCAAGCTCTGAACCACTGTGTGGTATTTGATTACGTAATCCACATACAATATCAATAGAGAAATATTTGCCTGCCCATATCACAGTTTCATGTAACGAAAATGTTACATTTTTGGTTGTTAAATATAATCTGTTTGGTTGTTAAATATAATCGGACTTGTACCACCTTTCCTTAGGTAAACATGGAACATTTCACGAATCTCTACAGAACGCTGCATTTTCTAACCTAAAATCAGTGATAAATGACACAGAAAATCAATACTAAATGATTTATTTTCTTTCACTGAGAGTGGCAAAGTCTTTCTTTGAAAATCTCATTGTATTTTTGAAAATTTCTCTTTGGTGGTAAAATATTAAGATTGTCATGTTGCCTTGATTGATACACCTGTCGTATGCAAGTGTATCAAAGAAAAACTGAGTTGGAAATATTGGCCGATGGTAATGGGGCAGGTATACAATCAATCTGCAAAATCCATTTCATAAGATTTATTATCACTGCACCGTGCTGTATACCTTGGGAGGCATTAAAAGCAGTTGAAAGGAAACCATTTCAGAACCTGCATCCTAGAAGCAATGGACCCATCAGTCAATCAGAGACATTTCCGGGACTCGATATACACCACAAAAGATCGATGATGTCACTTCTTTCCTTGCACAGACACGTTCTGGCATACTAAAACCAGGAGTCATGGCTAAATCAATAGAAATCAATGAAGGTAGGCATTTGAGGAAACATCACTGTCTAAAGCTGACAGCGTCTCAAAATGATCACTCTGAGGTGTGCTCAAAAAACATTACCCAGTGTGTAGTATTTTATACCAGTGCACTGAAGTGTTATATTACCAGTCCGGGTCAGCTCCAAAATTGGAGACTCATTATGATAATATATTCCGGCATTCAGCCAATCATTGAGCAGATTACATCATTAATAAAGTACAGGTCACGCTGGGTCACAAATTACCCACCAAGTGTGATCGGCAGTTTTGGGCCGCTTATTAAGCCCCTGTCTTGTGAATTTCGACGAAGTTCGACAGTCAACATAATCCACGTGTTCTGCAGAAGGTCATGTCCAACAAGGAGTCCGATTAGTGAACAAATATTCGAAATATTGACGATTCATTTCTACCACCAGTTTATCGATTTCGCTCAAGTACCGAGAATCATTTTGTGGATGTTCGTCATCTCTATTAGAAATACTGTTATAAAGGTTATTTGTGTAGGTACGCGTATAACATCTTGCAAGAAAGAAGAGCAATGTCAGAGCTTTAAAACGATACCTGTTTTGTAGTTGTCAAACGCAGACTAAAAATGGTACGCGATTTTGAAATGTGTTGACAGAGTGGCCACACAACTGTTCCCCATACGGTAGAATTTGTATCGCTGCCATCTCCGATACAAATGGGGTATTCTGAACGATCTATGTAGGTACACGATTTATATTTCGCAGGACTTCAAGCCAGAGTCTAGGAATCACAGCGATGTATGGGGTTTGGTTCTCTTAGCCAGAATAAAACTGGTACGCGATTTTGAAATTGTGTTTTGACAGAGTGGCCACACAACTGTTCGACATTATGACAGAATACGGCGCGGGAGTTCGACACAGTATGGCGTACGTAACGAAGGACGCATGTGGAGGTTGCCAGGAAATACAATTTTTACTGATGGCGCGCTGGCCGCTGATTGGCTAATGAGAGGGGGAAAATATTATGGTATAGCGTCTAGCGACGTCTCCAATTTTGGAGCTGACCCGGACTGATTACAGGTTTCCTGGCTGAATGGAAGATGACATTAATTACCTGTCACCCCTTTCACAAATAGAATATGGTCAGACCCTTATTTCTTTAAATTGGGTAGTGGCAGTTGAACTTTAATTATTAATGTAGGGGAATTGGAGGAGAGAAGAAATGAAAGCAAAAAACTTACCAATAAACATGCAGTTCACGTGGAACATTCTTTCACGATACATACATTTTTAATAAGGGCATATTCTATGCACTATAACCATGTTTTCACAAACAACCAACAAGCACTCTTACACATACCATAGACCCTCAAGAAAAATAACTGTAAATATAAACTGCTTGTAGAAAATATTGATCTTAACTTTCAGGCTCATATTACATGTACTAATTCCAAATATGGTATATTTTTCAGGATATGGAATTCCGAAATTGGTTCCGAATGCGTTTAAATTGTTCATTGACGCTTCATCACAATATTTTACATCCTGCTTCAAATCTCTTATTGGGTAAACAGTATGTTATTGAAACCATGTTGTTGTTATCGATAGTTTGGTACCGTGAGGTTGAAACAGAGGCTATGATAATATAATCACTACATTATGAAGGTAGTCCCACACTGCTACAGTGATATCAATTAACATAACCAAAGTATTGTATGAAAGCACTGTTGTGCTACCATGCTGGGATAAGTGAGTGTCTGATATTTTGACTTGGCAGTTATACTGGTAGATCACAATAAAACATTCATGACTGTTATACAAAAAATACATACATAAATAAAGAATGCATTTCACGTTGCACCAGTTTTATTTTGATGTAGTTTCACTTAAAATTACATACCTTATTGTCACCCCTTTTTTGGGGAGGGGTGGGGGAATATTTATTCATCTCAAAATATTACCTTATTTATTTTCGTATCTAAAGGTAAACAAGGCCTGACCTATTCTTGTTTGTATTTACGAAAATACAGGTAGACAGTGTTTGCCTGAATCAGGGCAAGCTTTCATCTGAAAGACCCTACATAGGGCCTATGTGTATCTCAAATGTACACGCACATGAATGAAGAATAAAAGCATTTTCTGATTACGAGCACTTTGGCAGGAAACCTGTAAAACACATCAACACATGTGCAAAGGCCAAGAAAGGGGGAATTCTATTACCAATGGAGATTTCAGCTTCTTGCTTCTCTCTTCATCAATTTTTGTGTCGTTCAAAATCTGTTTGATGCCATTTTATATTGTTGGAGAAAATATGACAAATTAAAATTAAGCAAAACTAAATGAAGTTGTGTCATTTTAATATTTCAACAGTGAATGTCAAAACTCTGACTATTAAAGGACAGTGAATGGATATTCTATTAAATTATAGAATTACGGGATGACAGTTTGAACCAAAAGTTCATTTAAAACATGCTACACAGTACATATTCAACTGCAATCAGTCTGGCAATGTGAACTGTAGTCACCTGGGATCTGACAGAAAGGGGATTACACAGTCTGACAGCTTACAAATATAGTACACAGTATAATCCTATACAAGACCACTATTGCAGAAGGCTTACTCTAAAATACAACAAAAAACACCGGCAAAATAGGTACTGCAGACTCAAACTAAAAAAAAATTCTTGAACATCGGATTCATTTGAAAGGAAACAAGATGCAAAGTTACCATATGGGCAATAAAGCCCCAGACATTGAAAATTCATGCCCATTATCAACATCACACTTGCCAGAAATCACATGCAAATGCATGCGATAACAATAGCATGTCTATTACTGACAGAGACACGCAGTGTTCTTTAAATTCCAACCGGTATGAGTTCATTGTCCTCTTTATTAGGGTCCGTCAATAAAGTGCACACCTCAAATACAGGCCTTGAGTCTATATTGTGAGCCTCTTTAAAATGCCCACACAGATAGACATATATGAAAGGAATAAGGCTGAACAAAAAAAAAAAATTGTGCTGTTTCAATAACCCGACCTACAGTACCCTATTTTTTACCTGCCAACCCAAACTTTTTAGAGTTACGTAAACAAGGAAGTAAAAAAAAAGTAAAAATATTGTAAAATCGCACGTTCATCACTTTGCAATTTGCTTGAATGGGGATGTCTTTTACATTGTTTTTTTCCTGTTATATGTGTGATATATTTTTCTGGAAATGTTGTGGCCAGTGTTTGACTGCCCTGAACCCCTGAAAATTGCATATTTAAAAATAAAAATATTTTGGAAGAAAAAATCCCTGACAACCTACCTACCCTATTTTTGAAAACCATGTTATGGGAACAGCAAAATTTATATTTTTTGGCTGAAGTAGAAGGGTAAAAGATCTATGGTCAATACTTCACTTTTGAATATTCCACTGCATTTTCACAAATCGAAAAGAAAACGACTCAAACACATGAGAAGAAATTATCATCTCTGGTCTACCCTGCGGAGTTATACACACGACCCCTGGCTCTGTCGCCTGCTAGTAGGTTTTATCCATGCAAATTAATTCATAAAGTCTTGAAATTAGTCAAGGACAACTTGTTTTCACAGTTCAGGCTACCGGCTGCTAATAACCAGCAAATATGGTAATGGTGGATTTATTTTATTTTTCTATTCAGTCGCTGTCTAGACTTTGGACAATTATTTAATTTCAAAGCAGATCAAAATATCTGGAAATATACACCTCATTTTGGAGTATGGTAGTACTTTATATTTTGCAAAAAAAATTAAATTTTTAAGTTTTAAACAACTTCAACAACAAACTAAATTTGAACCTCTTTTGCATAACTGCCAGATGTGGGCACCACGTCTTTCTTTTTTCTCACTTCTGTGGTGTGTCCAATAAGATCCTTTACAGTTTTTACCAAACAAATGGCTAACACCACAGCATAATGATTCACAACATGATGATCATATCAATAAAATTAACAATAGACTTGAAAAGACTTGAGATGTGAAGCTGCCTTCCTTAGAAATTCATAATCAACAAAATATCAAAAATAGCTTGAAATTACCGGTAATATGCAGTCCCTAAAAACCTACAAGGACAACACCCCTATTGGTGATCTCATACCAAATTGGTTTGGAGAACAAAGAGATCACGTTTTGCCAACTGTCAAGGACCAGAAACAAAATAAATGTGTATATTTTTTTCTTGTTCTAACAGCTCTCTAAATAGTTTTACTCATCATGTCCTTACATATCTAATGTTTCCTATTCATGCAAACATGGATAAAGTTTCCCGGTTTTTAGAGATAATAGGATTAATTCAACAAGCCATTCATTTGCAAATACTCTGATCTGGTGAATTACAACAGGGGCTTCACTGACGTGTCACGACACTGGAACAGGTACATCCCGGTATAACAACTTTTATCATACGTGTGAAAAGTTGTACACATTGTTCCACTGTGAATATCTATTATATGTTTTCAGGTTCGCTGTCACTTTTTGTTGCATCATTCCTGTGGTGACAAAACCATTAATGATGACTCATTAAAACTTGTTGTGTTCTCACTATTCACCTATGACTTTGAATCACACACAGCTGAGGGTGATCATTACTGAACAGGTCCTTCAATGTGTCTTATCTTCATATTGTACCCAAGTTCAATGCATAAAATAGCTGACACTATCACTAAAATACCTGAATTGTGATGCTATGACTGACAGGGCAACATGCATACACATGATCTAACCACACATTGTGCTGTTTTCAACCAAAATGTATATATATGTTTGCCACAGAATTTTTTCCCATGTTACTATGTCAGAACTGAAATAAACTTTCAAAACAGAATTTTCTCCCATTTTACTATGTCAGAACTGAAATAAACTTACAAAACATTCTGATACGAATGTCAAACAGGAATAGCAAATTCAGCAATACTCACACTTTCAAATTCATATATTTTCATGTGTAAAAGTCTAATAGAGCAGGGTCAACTCTTGCTGTGAATAAGGCATTACAGCACAGTTTGATAACAGCAAGTGAAATTATTTCTAAGCATTCTTTGTCAACTTTCCATAAGTGATGTTTTGTATGTGGTGTAGTTCCATCACTAAATATGGACCTTCATATAATGACTTCAGTCGAAGAAACTTTATAATAATCATTCAAATTAATCTTTTGTATCATAGGATACCAAATGAACCTATCACAAAATATTTTATATAAGACACCGACAGAATTTATAGTTTATAACAGACAAACATTGAAAGCTGCCACAAAGTTTGCATCATACTCCAATCTAAAGAAATTATCCTTTTTTTGTCTTTCGGAAAAACAGACTGATGACAGTGGCAGGAAACTCTGGGCAGTATCAATGTAAATTTTCCTGATGCACAGTACCAACTATTTGAAGATTTGGAGATATTCTGAAACTATTATCCTATTGTTACATGTATGGTCTACATGTACTCCACTACAACTATGCAGCAGTAAATTCTCACAGTATTTGTGACTTAGTTCCATTTTCAGTATACATCATTACATCATACATCAATTGCCATACTGTATACTTGTACAGCATGTCTACATCCACAACCTCCCCAAAGAGGGGGGAAGGGTGCATAAATTTCTATATCAAAATCAAATAAAAAGATCTTGAATACATTTTCACAAGGTTTTCTGAGGGGATACATGCCTGCTCCTCTAAAAGCATTACACATTCTCTGAACCAGTAATGTACCGGTAGATATGTTCTAGTATGAAATGAAATTTCAAAAAATATACAAAATAATTGCACATATGAGTTGTCATCCTGTATGTTGTATCTGCCATATGTATTCCAAGGCCATGATGTGTTGTACAGCAAGCCATTACACCTGACTCTGGAAAAAAATTGAGCTCCGTGCATTCAGTATGATTGCTCTGTAGTTATTACTCATATTTTTGCGCTGAGCTGATTTAAAATAATTGCTAAAAATTACGATACAGCATGCAGAATGAATACATTGCTAAGAGGAGCACAACCTGTGAAGCGTCCTTTTTGCTACTTGTTTGAGTGTACTAGTCAAGATCTATCCTTGCCATTCTATTTATCTGCATCTGACACCTACTTTGCATTCACAGGACTTGAAACGCATGGCTAGGTTTCAGGCTACACTCTGAATGTCTGACTGCATGCAACCTTGGACACCCTGAACAGTGTGTATGTTTATGACTCCACACTCACACAGTAGCAAGTTCTCTGCCTTGGTGTAGATACGTACACAGGTGAATGGAGAAGGAAGCTTTCTGCGCTCAATCAAGTTACTTTACAATTTACATATACAAAAGGAACCTTTTGTAAAAATCACAGGGGAACTCCTGTAATTCTTTGTACTTATGGCCAACACAAGCACAAAGAAGTTTGTCCTCAGAAGGCAACATTATGGTCAGATAATGTTCATATGTAATAATACAAAGATTTACTGAACAGACAATTCTGCGGGTTTGTATTACCACAGATTGTCTACTTGGAAAAAATTCTTCGAACTTGACAATGAAAGACTTTCAGTCAAACTAATCTGACCAAACACCTTCACTTTGAGTCATGGTACACAAACAATTCAGATATGTCTAGTGTAACTTCATGCAACAAGTAACTTTAGAGTTATATATGGGTACAGGTAAGACTAGTTTCTATGTTTATATATTATGTGAACTTTCACCTAGTAAATTTTTTATTATCCCTATAAATAAGCCCTCTCCCATTCAAGCATATACTGTATGAACCTATCATTTTGATGAATTCTTTCAGATGTATAGAGAATAACATTGGCACTATGAATGTGAATTTCCCTCAATCACAGGGGAACTACTAAATATCTCACGCCACACATGCATGATATAGAACCTAGACTGAGGTAGAGGTACCAGTGATCTGCATTTAAGCTACCACTTGGCTGTATAGTAGCTTGAGGTTTTGTCCGGGTATTTGGGTCAGACGGCAACTGGTTTTACCGTCGAACCCAAATACCCAGGCAAAACCTTGAGCTACTGAACTAGCTACCACTAAGAACTGGGCACCAGTGTAGATTTAGTGGACACAGACTTTGGATACAAACTAAATATATTTTTATGTATAGGCCTCTTGCTATATACTCTATCCCTACCTCAAACCCTACTGACTCCCTCGCATTTCACTGACATTGCTGACAAATTTTCATTCTTGCCCATAACGTAATACCATGGAGGTAAAATTCTTTTACCTCCATGGTAATACATGATGATTCATCTCCTCATGTGACTGAAAGTGTTAATCTTCAGTATATGTGTATTGATACGAGTGAGAACAGCTGACATGTTGCTGCATGGTATCAGTGCTGTATCAGTGTATACTATAAATTCTGGCAACAGCAAGGTTGCCTGAATGCTCATCTCAAAGAATAGAAAACCGAGCTTGAACAGCTTCCCACACGATCCCAGGGCATCTTGCTTGGTGCCAAGACACTGTCTGAGGACACGTCAGCAAGAACCCGTTGAAATTCGATACACAAATCTTCCACAATGACCCCCTATCGATGTTGGTACGGTTCATACAGGACACCCGCAGTCCAATTTGTACATTATACTTCTTCCGACCATAGATCAGTGGACACGGAAATCGTTTCCCGTTTAATCACCAGAGACCTAGAGAGTCCTTACGGTTAGGGACTGGGATAAAGCATTGGCAGAAAGCCCCCCAGGAAACCTGTTTCAGCTCGAGTCAAAATGTTTGTGTCCACTAATAATCTCGACTCGGGCTATTGCACCTTACCTACGTATTAAAGTGGACGTAATTTCTATGATAGTAGATTGACTCATACCTGCCGGCAAACATAGAAGAATTAAAAGTACTTGGAACATCCACCAAATCCTGAGAAATGTGACCGATCTGATGAAGGAAAGTGTCCGTCTGGTTATGCTTGTTCGTGTGTTAGTCATTTTTACTTTCTCACAAGCACAATCTGCTCCACTCATGCGATTCCAGTCTGAAGTCCTGTTTACGTCCGAGATTGAGATCCAACAATATTGTAGAAGCGACAACGGTTACAATGTTACGCATTCACACAACATAACGTAATTTCTGTCGAGTAGGAGATCTCCAGTATACGCCCTTCCCCCCGTATACCCCGCCGAGAAATTCCTTCGTGTCGTACAAAGAGGTATAATTCCGAGCCTGGACGCTGTGGTAACGCAGGCGTGAAACCGAACGTGCGACGTCCTGGGAGAGACGTCCAAGTCGACTTTGCCCTTGGCGCAGAACAGATTATCCGTACTTTACGTAGTTCGACTAACACGAATGTACAGGTGGTGTATGCTTCTTTCAGCCTTCGATATCAACTAGTTCAATGAAAAGTGTAAAATGTGTCTGCACGCAGATAATTTTCATATCGCTCTTGTGACAATTGGAAAACTTCAATGACAAACGCGAGATAGTGATATGAGCTGTTGAAGAGCTGCATTAGTAGCAACGATATTCATATAATTTTTTTGACAATATATATTTTGTTGATTTTTAGGTATATCAAAGTCAAAATAGACTTATAATAATCATAAACTATTCAAATGTCTACACTTTTGTTAAATAATAGTAAGGAATAACAATCTTTGCGAGACATATCGAATCTATGAGCTACAAATAACATACTCTCTGTTAGTCATAGTTGCATAGTTGAGGGCGCATCTCCTTGTAGTTTATTTATTGACGCGTATTTATTGTCGGAACGACGACGCGATGACGTTGAGAGTAGTGAGGCTATCGATGCCTTCGTTTACGTGTGCACCTGATATCTCCGCTTGGTCACGCTTACTCCAAAGTTTATGTAGTGACCGTGGCTTGGTAAGGATGTGCACCAAGGTTCTTTTAATCTCGGCGAAAGAGTCATTTTAAATAAATAAAGTAATATCTACGTATACTAGGACCATAGGGATCAGGGAACTTTGACTGTTTAAAACAAGTACAGTAAAATAAAAAAAAAAAAAAAACCGGTCAAAAAACCGATAGAATAAACAAAACAAACAAGTAAACAAAACAAAACAAATCAACAAGTAAGCAAACAAACAAACAATTGACGGATCAATTGTTAACACACTAGAGTGGTCCTCCTCTCTATCCTCTCCCTAAGCATGATGAATCTAGTTTGTTTCATGGACATCTCACAATTGATCCGTCAGTCATTGTTTGTTTACTGGCTTGTTTATTTGCTTATTTTTGTTTACTTGTTTGTTTTGTTTACTTGTTTTTTTATTTTTTTGTTTTTTTCTATTTTTTTCTGTTTATTTGTTTACAGTTACTCAAGAGTTCCCTGAGCTAGGACTGTAGAGAGCATTTGGGTTTAAACATCTCTATGTTTGTCCATAGACCCTTTTCTCAAATCAATCCATGAATCTTGTCTATGAGATTTTTTGGGAGAATTAATTCATTTGTAACTTTTGGTTAAAACTTTGTCGCTCTCTCCCCCTTTCTCTCTCGCCCCTTTCTTGGTGTGGCTTCTTTAACCGTGTGAATAGAACAAATGAAATAACTTTTAATTTGGAATTAAAGAAAAGTTGCTTCAAAACGGATCATCACCCAGATTTCTCTCTCTCTCTCTCTCTCTTGAAAACTGGCTTTTCTGTCCTCGACTATTGAATGTTCAAAATGTATGTTCAGTGTATACATTAACAAGTAATTATGAGGAACTGTTGTGTATGAAAGAGAACTCAGGCAGGGACACTTGGAGATAACAACATGGAAAACATTTTACCTTAGAAGAAAATGAAAATTCTAGCAACAACCTCATCGTAACTTTTCACCTTGCACAATGTATTTCCACTTCAAAATGCAAGTCTTCAGTTATAATTTCAGAAAACGTTAAAAACTTTGTCCATTATAACATTGAACAGCTAAAGCTAACAATATGAGCTGACCTCCAAGGCTGCAGTATGTGGGATGTTTTGCCCAGTACTGATGAGATTTGAAGGTGTTTGTCCTGATGACTACTGATAAAACTATTAACCCTTTGAGCGCCAAAGTCAATTTTGTCACCTATATAAAAATATACACCAGTCAATTATTTTCTTATTTTTGCTAAAATTTTGATAAAAATCTGAAGCCAATAAAATGTGATGTTCATTTGGTCAAAAATTGTCAAAAAAATTACAGAAAAATTCACAAAATTGTTGCACACTATCCTTTTGGTAGGAAAAATTACAGTGCTCAAAGGGTTAAAAGACAGCACTGTATACCGGTAGCATTACAATTTTCAATGGCAGCCAGGAATACTTTTTGTTGTAAGCTGATATTCAACAGCATTAATAATCCTGTATTGATGTGATTTTGATTGAGAACACTGAAACAGTAGTAGTGAACGTATTTTTTTTATTTTATTACTTTTTCAGACAACTCATGTGATATTCATGGTCACTAGACACATCTTTCTCACATCTTTCGATTTTGTTAGTATTTGACTGACAGACTTATCTCAGAATTATACTAAGCACACACATCATATGCTGCAAAAATGTGCAGAATATATTTTCACAAAAAGCACAGAATTATCAGTTTGATTTAAAACATATATACATTTTATATTCACACAATAGGGACACATTTCGTCAACATAAATAAATTTCACTGTTCTAAAAAGTGCCTTTAAGATAGTCACAGTAAAATAAAGGTTAGAAGTTCTCTATAAGATTATAAAGCAATAAAACATTACAGCTACTTTCCATTTAATATTTAAAAGAATTTGTGATTGTGTTTGCTTGCTAATACAACTCCTTGTGTGAACGACAACATGTGTTGGAGTGACTGTGTATATATCTTGTATTCAATGTATGTTGAAGATGAAACTTCTGCAAACAGACAAGCAATATATAGTTTTTGAGGTTGCATTGTCCACTTCACTAAAAACATGGGTTTGATTAAAGTTCACGCAAAATATTGCTTCCATGCATTTCATCAGACTTCAAGATCCTTTGCTAGATGACCTTCCTCCATCTCCTGTAAGAGGAATGGGCAAATGGAGTGGCCTGGACCATCATATCTTCTAGTCTAGTATTGCATAAAAATTCAACAAAGGCAATGAAAACACTTCGCATTGATAATCATCAATATACGTATTTGTGGAGAGACAAATTCATGTAGAAGTACAAGTACATTATAAAAAGGCACATATTTGCATCCAATCATCGCTAGCGTCTGATATTTAAACTGTATAAAAAATCCTTGATGGTAGGTACATGGTCTCATGTAACATGCCACTGCCTTCAATACAATTCCCCGTCTCCTCCTGAGGGAGGCCCGGGCCCAGATTGATAGAGTTTGGCTTGCGAATATGTTGTCAATATTACCTTGGGGCAATTATAAACTGTATCCGACCTATGAAAGTGGATATCGCACAGCTTATGCTCCAGTCAAAATGTTGGCACGCACTGTATTTTTTTCCCTTTATTTTCACTTCCGAACCCTCTCTTGTGCAAAAGTCCAATTCTGTCATAGAAAACACTTGGAGATGTACATAAAATTTCGTACATCCCCATGGAGTAGTAATTTTTAGAGGAATTTGTATAATTAACACCTGGGCGATAAAATGTGCCTCAGCATGAGGGCATATATATCTGTCAAAAGATTGCAAGACAGCATGGCGACACAAAATGTTGGTTTATGAAGTGATACCAATAATATCTGTCACTGAAAAGTTGCATAATGATAACCAAAATATATATGTTACAAAACTCCCATAAAAACAGGTACCTGTTTATTAAAATTTGTAAAACTATGGTGTTGAAAGTTTTCTGAAATATCATGCAAATGGTACTGAAAACATAGTGGCGTCTTCATCAATCCTTAACATATTATTATACAGGGACAATATCTCTGTCTTGGATATTATTGTTTTCAGTTATGTACTACATCAGAAATCATTAATTTTGGTTAGAACATTAAATTGAAACACGCTGAAAGAGAAGTAAAAAGAAACCCCTTACCCCTGCTTAAAAACAAAATAGATAAAACATTCATATAGTTTCTAGTATACAACAGAAAATATACGCAAATGAATCGCCACCTGCTCTGGCATTCTCCTCTGTATTGAGTAAAAGTTGGTTTGTTATAAGTGAAAAACATCACTTGAGTTCAAGGTTATTTTGTGAGCATTAACATCACATACAAAATTAGTTTTGACAGACTGAAGTACTGGAATTTACACTTGAACATGTACATGCAAAAGTTTACAAGCATTTTTGTGAAGTAAAAAAAAAATCAACTTTACTATTACCACCCTGTCACATAAAATCATAGGCAAAGCATGCTACCTACAGACAACCAGTTCTGAATCATCAACAGAAACGAACAGTATACTCTTTATCACATGTAATTCACTGCTTTTCCTTTAACTGGATGAGGTGTGCAGTCCTTCTGTTGTAAATTTATTTGCAAAAATAAAAAAAGTCATTTCTTTCTGATATCAGTTTGAACCATGAAGGTCTCTGATCACGTGTTGCTAGGGTGAATAACCAAACAATGCACTTGCATCATTCTAAAATCAGTTCCTTTTTCGTTAAAAAGCATTTACGTCTTTGCTGAAAATCACCATGGCGATATAGTATTTCTATCTGTTTTTGAGCAGTTCTGTTCTGGCACTGACAAGAATCTTGAATGCCTCTTCACTGCCTGGAGCCACATTTTTGTCTGGATGGAGTAAAACTGCCAGTCTTCTGTATGCTTTATTCACATCATCCCTGTCAAGAGAAAACGAAACATCAAATTGTGGATTCAGATAAATTTATCACTGTCCATCACTTTCAGATAGGTTATATTCTATTGGTTATATTTATTCCAATGCGGCAAATACACATACATGAACAGTCATCCAGAAATCATCAACGTAGTTATCCAACTGGAAGAACAAATCCATGTGGTGATGGATTTCCAAGAGTGGTGTACATGTAGCATGGGGCTTGCACTCTTTAACTGGAGAATGTGTTAAACATGGAATAGTCACCATAGTAACCATGCTTTCCTCCATGCCACATTGATGCAACAATATGATATGACACGGATAGTCAAATCACATTTCAGATAAAAGTCAGTGGCAAGACGAAAAATGTTTCACTATACAAAGTGTACCTGGTGTCTAAGTGTTGCACAGGTGTGTACATGCGCTACCTGAATGTGACATACAGCTTGTGGCCTTTTTTTAATTCATATAAATTGCACCGCAAATATAAGAGTATGTTTGTACAAGCTGATCAGTGAGTGCGCCGGTTGAATTAAGTAATTCAATTTACAATTTCAAGCACATGATCTGTACAACACTTCAATTACAGGAAAAAGACTAAAATACTCTTCTGACCACTGAGGGCGCTGCTTATGTAACTGAGCATGCCTGTTACTAGTGAATCTCACAACCTGATTAACAATTCTACATATTTGAGAATGAAAGCTTTATTACAGCTTCCTCACTTAGTATGGGACTTCTACACATACCTGAAGAATCCTTCATACACTGTACAAAACATAAATATGAATTTTTAGAAGACAATAGAGAAATAACATTTTCTGATGTCTCTAAAATTGGGTCAAAATTCATACTGGCAAAACTCAGAAGACACAATTTGACATGCTATTATTTGATTTTCACTCACTTTGAAGCACCTGGTAGTAGTCCAAGCCGTTCATAATTGTCCTTGCTGTTCCTGAGCCTCTGTACAGCCTCCACTTGCTCTTTGGTGTAGCCTAGCGTTGTGGCTATTCTTTCTGCCTTGCCTCCGTTCTCAAATGCTTTTACAACACCATTGAACAACGTCTGTCATAGATAAAAGAGAACTGGATGAATAGACTGTTGCCTTGATTAGAAAATTCCACATCCTAGGGTTGATACATGTGTGTGTGCCCCCAAAATGCCATTTCCCAACAAATGTTATAGCTATGCAAATACAGCACATAGCAAAGCACACTTAAAGAGAAACACTTGTTGGAACTGCGCCTGTGTGAGTTTACAAAAAATGTATTTCATGAACGATATCTAGCTATACGTCATCATCATAGCTGCAACATTTAAATTATACGATGAAGATTATGACAGACATTTTTTAACTTTCATCAATCACTATCGTACCTTGGATACAGAGTTTACATTGGTCGCATGGGTCCAATATAACCTTTGAGCGCAGTTCTGACGACTGTATCTCTTTAATCACTGTGAACTTTCACAAACCTTTCTTTCGAATATTGTAATGCAGACCTAGATGTTGTATCTAAGTATAAGTACTTAGGTGTAGTGTTGGATGAATTTTTTGATTTTGATGTTACTGCTGAAACTCTCTCAAATGCTGCAGGGAGAGCTCTTGGTGCTGTAATTTCTAAAATACACAGGTTTAAAGATTTCCGCTATAATACTTTTACTACTCTTTTTCATTCATGTGTTGCCCCAATATTGGATTATTGTTCTGCCATTTGGGGCTTCAAGTCAAATCCGAAATGTGACGCTATTCAAAATCGGGCCATTAGATATTTTCTCGGTGTTCACAAATTTGCCCCAATACTTGCCATGAATGGTGACATGGGCTGGGACAGTTGTCTTTTAAGGCACCAGTTGAATATGGTCAGACTATGGAACCGTCTATTATCAATGCCACATGATAGGATAACTAAACAAGTTTTCTTATGGGAATATAGGCTCAATTCCGAAAATTGGGCTCAGGGGCTCAGGATATTTTGAAATTATTTTCAGAAATTGGCTTACAAGGAGTTTTTCATAATATTGAGACGTGTAATGTTGCACTTGTCAAAGAAAAACTAAGAAATTTTTATAGCAATAATTAGGAAATTAAGGTGAAAGATAAACCTAAGTTAAAAACATACATTACATTCAAGAAACATTATGGTCTGGAAAATTACTTATCAGGTAATTTGTCACGTTGTAAAAGATCACTTTTAGCACAGTTCAGACTAGGTATTCTTCCTTTAAAAATTGAAACAGGTAGATTTTCAAATATAGATAGGGAGGAAAGAATATGCGATTTCTGTAAAGACGCAGTTGAAGATGAGATACATTTTTTTTTTCATTGTGGATTGTATCGTGAACTTCGAGAGTCTTTGTTTTCAAAAGCAAGGGAAATATCCCCACATTTTGATATAAAGGGCGACGAAGAAAATCTAGAATTTTTAATGAAATTAATGCCTGCAGACCTAGCAAACTTTGTAAGTAATGCTTTTTGTAAAAGAAACGAATTTATGTATAATGTTTAAGCATTTTACGCTTATTTATTCATAACTTAAAGAACTGTATTACTCCAGTGTCTTGTAAGCCCTAGGGGCCGGGTGTGGCATTATATAAGTCCACACATGACACTTTAATAAATAAAGATAACATAACATAACACTGTGCCTTCTAACTCATTAGCTTTGTGAAGTAATGTCTGAATTTCTGAAAATTTCTTTGCATTTTCTTTGCACTAGTATGAGTGACATGCAAAGTTTTCTAGAGTCTGTTGTGTGTCAATTTAGCATAGAGAACGCATTTTACCTAATGGTATACATGCAATTTGCAAAATGTCACTGTGCCCCGAATTTGCATATTTCAAAAACTTTGGAAATTCCAGCTGGTGATATGCCTTTCCAACGAGAAGGGTACAATTCACATGTGGCACGTTAATATACAACTTTCTGTTCATGAGTGGTCTTTGCAATTATGTGTACAATAAGTGATAAATGATAATGTTTTCATGTGTCCATTACAGATTCTGGTTTGTCTGGAAAAATATTTTTCTCAACCCATACTCACAGCAAGATATATCACTTCTATTCCAATTACTGTGTTTTTGGTTAACAAAGATGATTTGACATTAATGGAAAAGCCTGATATTTTTGTTCAAAGGACACCAACACTAATGATCAAGGCGTTTGCCAGAAGCAGAATTCCTGTCAAGGATGACAGAGAGCAAAAAGCTGAGACAACAAAAGAAAGCCATTAGGGCAGGACATACCTGGAACATCTCAGCAATTCCATCCCCACTCTGAGCTGACGTCTCAAAATAATGAAATCCTTTACTATCAGCCCACAGTCTGCCCTCGGTGTCGTCAACAACCCTGCTGCTCCTTCTGTCAATCTTGTGGAGAGAAAAAAAACATTACAATCTCATTAATACTGTGAGAGAATCAGTAAATATCTGGCTATATGACACAATTGGCACACTTCATCTAATTAAATTCTTGATAGATTTATCTAGGCATTATGTTACTGGGCAACACACGGGTAATTTCATGCATTTGGTACATAAATGAAAATACAACCATTAATCAGAAAGATTCATCATACATAGTTACAGAAAAATGTCAAAGTCTTCCAGTATGTTTTTTTTTTATACTTCAGCATTGAATGATAATATTACTTTTTGCTAATTCACCACCATTACATTGTCACATATTGTAGTCCTTGTCTCGGCAAAAATGTAATTTCAAAAGAATACTTCAAGACCATGTAGAATTTTGAAAAAAGTAATTCTTGCACAACAATAATACCATTTGTCTGATTTCAATGCAGTAATTAAATAAGTTATATACTTTTCGTATTCACAGTCACAAATATACCAGTGCAAAGAATAGAACATCTGTGCTACTTTAAATCACAAAATGCATCAGGACACAATTATCAACCTTTGCGTTTTTGATGAACTTTTCGTATTACGGTATTGGTTTTTTTCATAAAAGAGCTACTTTAATTTTGATTTCAAAAATTGTAAAATTCTAAAAACTAACTGTTCTCACAGAGAGTAGAGTTAAACTCTAAATTCAAGTTCAGATTTACAGACCATCCCATCCAACTACCTGGTTTCAAGCTATTTGTAAATTACACATGGGTGCTAATGCACAAATAACCCTATCTGCCTGTGACTTACTTCACTTTAATACACACAAGGTATTGGAAGTTTTGAAAGCATAAATGTTTACTCTCTTTGTTACAGGTAAACATAACTGTCAGCTAAGATCTGGATTTGATGCAACTTGCGGATTGCTTCACTGGCTAGAATGAGGACATGGAGTTTATTTCAATATTTGTTTTTGCCTTTGCGACACGGTCCAGCAGTTTGCACTGTGAAGCTGGCATACAAAGCCACTGTATTGTTACATCAATTCAGTGAATTAAATACCCACCTACTGTACAAACAATCAAAGGACTTGTTAGAACTATTTTTGGTGATTTCTCTGGCAAACACTTAGTGTGTCCAAGTGGAGATATCAGGCTGTCTGGGTCCATTTGTTAAAATTTCAAAGTGTTCAATGTTTGGACAAAGTTATGCAACCCTCACAATGAATGTGATGAGTACCAGTGACCTTACTGATGATATAATGATTGTACCCCTTTCTGGTATAATGCCAACATACTCCATCAAAGGCTACTGTATATTTAAACCATATCAAAACTTGAACAACAAAACCCTTTTCAATATAACACTTTCAGTCTGTGCTACTTTTTTATTGCATTTAATTTGATAAATTTACCATTTTAAAATTAACCATACTGAAATACAAGACATGGTATTTCTGTGTCATAAATTATGACACCAAATTATACAGCATTTTCATTATAAAATCATGTTACCTATACCTTGGAAATTTAAGCATAAAATTGTACTTTTAATGTACTATAAAAAATCCTACGTAATTATAATATAAGACTGGAGCCTGCAATATGTTTGGTAAATTTACATGTCAACTCTGTAACCATGAAATCTGACTTGGATGCAATAATAAGAAAAATCTACCACCTGTACTATTTTGTAAAGAGTTGGAATTCACAAAATGTATGCTTGATTGCCATAGACCAAAGCAGATAGCTTTACTATCCTGTGAAATCTACATGCACATCTACGTCCTAAAAAACAGGCCAATTTAATCCTAGCTAGGGATGAATAGTTTCAGCTACACAGCAAGACACCACTAGTTGTACTTACTTTATTGGCACAGACACAGAAGACAACTTTTTCCATCTCAAGTGGGTCACCAATTTCTTGTTTCATCTCTGCTAACCAGCTATCTAGGGCTTCAAAGCTAGCCCTGTCTGTAACATCGTATACCAATATTGCACCTTGGGTATCTTTGTAAAATTCATTGCGGACCTAAAAAAGTTGTGTACATATACAATATTCAAGATAGGAGTAGAGGATCAAGTTGACATATTTGTTTTTCGATATAATCAGCCAGATCTAAGAAACACTGGATCCATTTTACAAATGGTATTTATCAGTGCCTCTCTGAGGGTGCCTTTTGTGATGAATCAATACAAACATACCCCCTAGGACTGTGTTAAATATTATATTGTAGTTCAGGATGGGCCCAGTGTTCTCTAGTTGTACTTAAAATTGCATACATATTGGTAAATATGAAGTGAAGAGTTACATCACAAAAATCGCAGATGGCAACACTAGAAAATATCTTTCCTTCCTTTATAGTCCAATTATGAACAATTGGTCAATAGATTCTTAATATTATCAAGAGTCAGACATTATCTAGAATTACAAATGAAAATCAAAAATAATGGTTGAAAGAACAACCTAAACGCACGACAATTATAATAATGATTTTGATACATGCTATGTGAAAGTATGTCTATATTTTGTAAAGCCCATCTACATTATCAAATTACAAGGTTTCAAAAATTGACCATACCTAATACCTATACAGAATATTGTTGATATTTATCACCTTGAAAAGTCAATTTGCCATTGGTGAAGGCTGCTAACGTATGCAAAATAGCCAAAGCATAGTTTCAATAAATTTATTATTTACCTCATAGAAAATTGGATGTCCTGCCATGTCAAAAATGTTTATTTTCACTTCTTTGTCCCTGACAGAAACCCTGCAAATTAGAAAAAAATTATGAATGATTTCACAGTACAGTCAGCTATTTGACAGAATGCCTAAAACTTTACATCACTGAGAAGAGAAATACTGACTGATATTGAATGTTGATCAGATGTAATATTGGATGCATGATGTGTCTGCAGTAACCATAATGCATATGGGATGAATGTTTATCTGGAGTAGCAAGTGAGCTTTTTATTGGGGTATATGATTTCACTGAAAACCCCCACACTGACTGGGTGGATCCTGATGTTCTGTTTACCCTGGCAACTAACTCAACCAAACAAACTATTTTACCTCTTTCAATTTCCAACAACCAGGTAGCTGGTACAGGTTACCTTGAAACAACACAGGTCTATCAGAGTAGGGTAGATTTTATGGTATGTATGGGTGTACTACATATACCCTCATAGAAACACCACAAGTAATCATGACAGGAACCACAGTCTTGTTTTTCTCTTTTCATCCAGGTCCTTTTTGGATGACATGTTTTATACAGCGAACACCAAGCCTAGGAATATTCCTATCAACTGAAATTGCACAGAAAGTTGGAGTCGCTGGTGTTTGGTGATGTATCGCATTCTCTCACAAACTGAATGCCATGCTGTCGCAACACTGGGCTTGAAAGCTATCATCATCAGACACAGTTACCATGCAGAAGGGTTAACAGAGTTGATTATTTTTAGCATTCAAATAAACTAGAGCTTCTTCATATTGCAAAATCTGATACCAATAAAACTGTTTGTGTTTGGTCTCATGATGAGATTATTGAATATGTTCAGTCCATGCTGCAAGTCCATTTTCCACAGTAACCACATAACCCAATCATCACTGACTGACACAGTGACAGTGTGTTTCTCAGGGGTCACTGCCAAATCACAACTTAAAAAAAAGATTTTCAGACTGTCAAACTTTTACAATATTCTCTTTTGGACTACCACTTGAGGATGCCCATTTTGAAGCTTATGGAGTAAATCAAGTTTTCACTGGGTTAGTTTTGTGAAAATCGCGAATTTTATTTCCCCCTAGAGATAACACAATGATGGCAGCCATTCTGAATGTCAAATATGGGTAAATATTAGGTAATTTGTTTCTCTAGTACTAAGATGTGTATGATGACCCTTGATTTGTATTCTTGATTTTGAATGAGAACGGTTGAAAGCTTGCTTGAAGAAAGTTGAGTCAAAGTTTAAGTATTTCATTTTCAAGATACAAACTACATTAATCAGACTCAGAAGTTTTTTCTCTGTTTAAATTTTCACTGCTTGCATTCTGTCTGCTGTTGGTGACAACTGACAGATACAAGATGACCCTTACTGCCATCAGCAACCCTATCACTTTCTAACATAGAATAACTGATGGAGTCATGAGGCCATGGATTGCAGTTGAGATGCTGGTTATCATATTTACATATTGTGTACAGACATGCTTGCTATACCATTTATATTCAAATGAGTGGATGACTTTGACTGTCCAGGAAATAGATTTGAACAAACTAAAGTTTATAACATTAATTTTGAGATAGAATAGCGATGAGACGGCAGAGACATACCATAATGGTGAAAATCATGAGTTTGATGATTAAATCAGACAATGACACACTGGGTACGAACCTCAAGGCTAGAAACCACGCAACCTCTATATTACTCACTCCATTTAATTTTATTGTAACATTAATTCATTTGTTTCCCTAATTCTGTTCCATGTAGTTGGAGTATTTAACCCTTTTCCTGCCAGAAAGTGAAAAATGGTATTGAGCCAAAACCGTATGTATTTTCACCTCTTGGCTTGGTATTTTATCGCAGCTTTAGTCTGTAAAAATCATGTTTACAATATCTCTGTCAGGTCCTTCAAGTCTTCAAGTCTTTGTTAAAACGCACCATATGGGGCATGTTTTGCTTTACTAGTTTTAATCAACTTGACCTGATAGTGAAATATTTTGCAGGAAAAGGCTTAAAGGATCTTATAAGTGGTTGTCAGAATTTATAAAATTAGATGTGAGCACTATTATGAACTTCAGAAAACAAATGTCGGTCGTGAACTGTATACATTTAATACTGTTGATTTGTACAGCCACTCAACTAAAGTGACTAGAAAGATACCACCTGTGCACAGATTCAAAAGAAACCTTAACATCACTGGTACATCTAAATCCTCTCTTTTCAACTTACTTTGTGACTCCATAGTCAATCCCAATGGTTGTCAAATACTTGCTGACAAACCTCTTTTCACAGTATCTCTTTATTACACAACTCTGCGGATGAACAAAAGGTACAAAACAGGGTTGGACATGTCTTTGATGGGGATTGAATGAAGAATGAAATCTAATTTATAAATAGGCCACCGACACTGGCCAAATCAAATACTCTTACTTGAAATCCTGTTCCGTATGTAAGATATTGCTTCAGTATAAATCATGATTATAACCCAGAAAGAAAACTTACAGCGAAAAATATTTTGAGGCTTGTGCCAACCAATTTGTAGTCTCCTGAAAATGAAAATTATCTTGATGCCAAATATAGATAAGTTCTTGGCAAAACAAAATTAAAGGGCAACACTTCCTTTAGCACTAGTGCCCCAATCCCATCTGAAACCAGTTTAACCAGGGTACATAAAATCCACCATTGAATGGATTTTGAATTGGAGTTACTTTTAGGGTTTGCCTTGATTATAAATGCAGTATACATTTGTATCAAACCTAAAAAAAAGGAGGGGTCCCAAAGGAAGTCTATGCATTGTGTACTTTGCCATGTGACGCTGTGTTGGGTTAACAAAATTATATTGAGTGTTAGGCCCTGTTGTGAGATACAGCATGTTCACTCCGTCTGGAGTATAACTTAATAAATGTTAAGTACTGACTACTGTAACAACTCAAAATCACAGCAGATGATGAATCCTGAGATAGGTCAATTTTTAAGTTTCACCATGGTGACTGCTTTGCAGGGCAATTTAAAACTTACCTTTCCTGCCTCAGCATTTCCCATGCTGATTACCTTTACTCGTATACTCCTCTTACTTCTACCCTTATTGTCCATGGTTGCTATTTTCTATGTGAAATGCTAGAAAAGTTCAGTATCGTTCGATAGCTTAGCGTTGGAAGGAAAACACTGTTATCATATGGGCCTAAGTCCAGTTGCCATGGGCTCACTGATGTACTGATAAATATCCATGGTTTAAAGGACACCTTCTGTCTTTGCAAAGAATCATGAACGTTGGTATCTTAGGGAAGATACTTTCTATGGCATCAGTAGGACCAGATAAACTGTAGGAAAAAAAAAATTCACGTCTCTTCCTCGCTTCCCCACGACAGTTTCACAGTGTAGACCTGGGCTTGACTTGAAGTTGCAGGTCGTTCACTTGTTGAAACTCTGTCTGAAATCAAATGGGTTAAATCCAGAGGACTTTTGCGGTCAACTCACTAAATACGACCAACACTTTAAAAGCCTTCAGTGAAGTTTGGTGGTTCAAGAGCATTCCACATTAATCCTTCAGATACAAAAACAACGAAAGAATTTCATCGTCGGCTGGAACTTGTTTGCATCCAGTGTCAGTGTCACTCTCTTCCACTTGGAATTCTCAAATTGAGCATGCGCTAAAAAATGATAGCCGTATAACAGTGGCTATGATTGGCTAGAAGATATTGAAGCCCTAGTTGCATCATACTTTTCTATTGGTACACATGAAAGCTGGTCCATTCTTATACGAAGGTTTTTAACTATAACAATTATGTTAGAAAGACAAATTAAGGATCTATAAATCACCTAAAAATAACAAGAGACAATTTCCCTCCAAATATTTAATAACATTGCTATCATAAAATATCAGTCATTACGTGCAAATCCTGTTTGTTTACATGCTCAAGAGTACGTCCCTCAGAAAGCCACCCTATTTTCCCCGGAAGTAACCATTTTAAAGTCGGCCGCCAAAGTTGAAGTCTCTTCTCTGAGGTATGTGTACACATAGGATAGTACTGTCAGAAAGTATATGTCATGCCATGAAATGACTGGTATAGTTACCCATAATTGAACATTATAAGACTCCAAAGATGACTCAGTCTATAGTCGTACAAGGTAAGATACGCACTTGGTTCACTGATTCGAGGGCACAACGCGTCTTTCTTTCCTACATCCATGGTTACACGCGAGAACTTTACAAGGTTTGTTTACATGTTTGTACCTGTAATAACCTGTCCCGCTCAAGGTGATGGAGGGACCGTGGTTCAGGATATGCTTTGATGATGTGTTCTTCTCACTATCCTTGACGCACTCAAAGTACTTCATGGCTTTGGAGTAACGTGGCTTAATACCATATGAGAGAGAGAGAGAGAGAGAGAGAGAGAGAGAGAGAGAGAGAGAGAGAGAGAGAGAGAGGGGGGAGGGGGGAGAGTCTCTCTCCCTCCCCGTCTCTCTCTCTCTCTCTCTCTCTCTCTCTCTCTCTCTCTCTCTCTCATAAAGCAAACCTTAAGAGCACATCATTCTGCAAATCAAAGTTAATAACTATGCCAAAATTTTATTTGACAAGGTTGGACTTTTCATTTCAGTAATTCCCTTCCTTCCTTTTTTTTGCAGTTGGCCAGTGTGGGAATCAGGTATGTAATATCTGCATTATGATTTACTGAAATGCTTTGCACAGACTTATGTTGACAGTATGGTTCAGCAGTCTCTCATTGTACACTATGCTTAACCCTTTGCGTACACCAGTGCTCTGTTGATGCTCTTGTCGAGCAAGTCCCAAAAAGCTATAACCATGAAAGTAAGTCTTGCTTCTACCTCCATGCTATTTCTGGCTACATGAACCTACCTAGCCGAACTATATGCAAAGTCTCTGTTTTGACAAAAGGATAGAACGCTCTTTACATGTGAAAACAAATGAAAGGCTGTGAGAGAGTCTTGACCGACTGTCTCTTGTCTCCATTCCCCATTTCATTTTTTTTACCAGATTGGATGCAGGTTTTGGGATCTGGCCCTGAGGGAACATGCAAGTCGAAATAAACATGGAACATTTGATGAGCCTCTCAGTAGCTTCTTCAGGAATGTTGATACCAGGTAATGTTGTGTAGCCAGAGTTTCACATTAGACACTCACCATCACAGTGGTCACTAAGGTTGATATATTGAATCACACATCACAGATCACAGAGTTATTGTCAGGTACATGATGGACACTGATGATTTTGTCAGGATTAGGTTCGTCGTTTAGGTTATCAATCGGAAAACACATACTTTTTATGTGGCCAAACCATGATGTACTTGTATTTTTGATGTGTAGATTTGATGATCCAGCTGAACTGCCAGTGGGATCTGGTAAGAACAAGATACGAGCTCTTAAAGCAAGGGTGAGTATTTAAATTTATGAATTAGGAATCATGTATATATTCACTTACTATCAATTATGTATTTATCTCAGTGCCATTGTAAGTATATGGAGATAGACGATGGTAAATCCATGTATCTGTAGCAGGTATACCACTAGACTTTGACCAATTCATGACATACCGGTATATGCATGAGTGACAGCAAGTGGATATATGGAGTGAATTGGTCAATGGTATACCCGTTACTGAGGTGGTTTATTGCTATAATATTGAAATTCTAGCAGGCAATGTAGAAAAAGGAATTCTTCTCTGAAAGCTCTCAAGTGTTCCAACTGTGCTATATCACGAATATAGCACACATATTTTCATGTCTCACCCGATCAGATTGCTTTCTTTGTGCTATCAGTATACTGGTATAAATGATACAATGATTTTACACCAACATTTGTAAGCTATACAGTGTTATTGTACACAAATGTTTGGTATCAGTTGATGCTAAAATTTACCATAGAAGAAAATGCATTCCTCCATTTGACCAATAAGTTGTGTTCTCTTAGTAAAGGTATTACAAAAGGAAAGGCAACCAAAGAAAGATTTGTTTGTATTGAAAACATAACATATGTCCACACAGTGATAACCAATCAAAGCATTGTATGCTGTTGCCTTGTTTGATGAAAATTGCAATGTGCTTATATGCTGTTACCATCTTTTCTTTTTCTGCCACTCCATAGGCTGTACTCATTGATATGGAAGAAGGAGTTGTGAATGATTTACTCAAAGGCCCTCTGGGTGATGTTTTCGATTGTAGACAGTTGATAACAGATGTGTCAGGATCTGGTAATAACTGGTGAGAACAGTTTGTTTTCTAAATCAAATGTATCAATTTAAATTAAATATCTGTAATGTGTATCGTGGTTTCAACATAGCGTGAAATGCTGTTCTTCAAAGAAACCATCTAGTGTGATATTGTTGGAACTGACAAGGTGCAAACTTAGAAAAGATTGTATATGGTCATTTCCAGCTTCATTAGGAATAAGTCACACTTTTCTTCATAAAGCATACCAGGCAATCATTCATAATGAAATTTTTTAGTGTGGTACACTTTAGAAGTCTATGAAATTCAAGCAAGCCAAAGCACTTTACTCAGTGACTGGCATTTGTCCTAAATTTGCAATCTAATCACCACCATACACGTCTGCACAAGAACAGCCAGCGCAAAGAATCGTCAAGCATTGTTGCAGTTGATTCAAAATTAGCTGGCAGAATGACTAGGCTTTGATGCTGCTCCTGACCAAGATGTGCATATTGTACTTAAATGCCCAATATTGATGAAATGTCAGTGTTATTAAAATCAGATGTAGGGATGCACTCAGTCGTGACAACTTGTTTCCTTCTGTTCATCATTTTCCGTGTCAACTTTTGCAACTGCTCTCCTTACCTCTGCAGGAAGACAGGGAACAACCTTAGACAAAGCAGAGAGTGAGAAAATTAACCAATCACTACATCTGATTTTAATTAGATTGATGAAGTGTATAGACTTGTTAACAATAGTTAAAAAAATCTTGTCACATGTGTGGCACAAAGAGTGTTCTAGTGCAGTGAACTCTGATGTTTATTAGCTCCGCTGTCAGCGACGCGGAGCTTATGAAATAGGTTGATTATCCGTCGTCGTCTGTCGTCGTCCGGCGTCCGGCGTCCGGCGTCCGTCGTCCATCAACAATTGCCTTCTCCTCTGAAACCACAAGTCCAATTGCTTTGAAATTTTATATGCAGTTCACTTGGGGTGACCTTACTTCAGTTTCTTCAAATCATGGTGATATTTGCATATTTGTATTTTTGGGGCATTTTTTTGTGTTTTTGGTAAAAAAATCTTCTTCTCTGAAACCGCTTGTTCGATTGCTTTGAAATTTGATATGCAGTTTGCTTAGGGTGACTTAAATCAGATTTGTTCAAATGGTGGTGAAATTTGCATATTTGTATTTTTAAGGCAATTTTTGTCATTTTTGGTAAAAAAATCTTTAAAAATCTTCTTCTTCAAAACTACTGGTCAGATAGCTTTTATATTTGGTACATATGTCCCTAGGGATGATCTATTTCAGATTTGTTCAAATTGTGCAGAAATATGCAAATTTGCATTTTAAGGCAATTTTTGCCATTTTTGGTCAAAAAATGTATTTCTCAAAAAGTACTGGTCTGATAGTTTTGAAATTTGGTATACAGGTTTCTATAGATGAACTAAGTAATATATATTGAATTTCTGATGAAATCTGTAATTTTGTATTTTTGGGGCAATTTTTGCCATTTTTGGTCAAAAAATGTGTATTTCCAAAACTACTCAGCTGATAGCTTTGAAATTTGGTATAGAGGTTTCTACAGATGAACTAAATGATATTTATGGAAATAATGATGAAATCTGCAATTTTGTAATTTTGGGGCAATTTTTGCCATTTTTGGTCAAAAAATGTGTTTCTCAAAAAGTACTGGTCTGATAGCTTTGAAATTTGGTATACAGGTTTCTACAGATAAGCTTAGTAATATATATTGAATTTCTGATGAAATCTGTAATTTTGTATTTTTGGGGCAATTTTTGCCATTTTTGGTCAAAAAATGTGTATTTCCAAAACTACTTATCTGATAGCTTTGAAATTTGGTATACAGGTTTCCATAGATGAACTAAATGATATTTATTGAAATAATGATGACATCTGCAATTTTGAATTTTTGGGGCAATTTTTCCCATTTTGGTCAAAAATGCGTTTCTCAAAAGTACTGGTCTAACAGCTTTGAAATTTGGTATAACTAAGTGTGATATTTTGAAATTTTGATGAAATCTGCAATTCTTATTTTTGGGGGGCAATTGTTGCCATTTTTGGTCAGAATATTTTATTCTCAAAATACTACTCATCAGATAGCTTTGGTTGACATGTTCTTAGGGATGATCGGATGTGATATATTCAAAGTATGATGAAATCTTCAATTTTGTATTTTTGCAGCTTATTTTAGCCACATTTTTCTGGCCACTGCATTGAGTTATCAAAGATTTCCACCTTCTTCATCAACATGTGTCAAAAATAGTTATTCTGTACATAAACACAGCGGAGCTATATCGGCCGCTAGGTCGCTTGTTACACAGATCCTCCTACCTATGTGATGAAAATAATATTTTCCAAGGTTTTTTGCCATTCACGGTTTGTATTTCTGTGTTTGATTGGCAGGGCTGTGGGTCACATGAACTATGGCCAGCAGTACAGGGAGCAAATCACAGAGACGATCAGAAGAGCTGCTGAACAGTGTGATTGTCTTCAATGTTTTTTTGTCTTACATTCCATGGGTGGAGGTAAGGGAAAGCTTTGCTGAACTGTCAACAAGTTCTTATTTCATTATTGCAAATACTATGATTCCATTGGTTATGTTGTTAGTAACACTTAATTTTTTTCATAGAATGTCTGCAGGTCATTGACACTTTCAAGTTCACTAAATGATATTAAAATGATAGCTTATTCTATTTTTTATGAAGAGTTGGCACAATTTTTTTGAAAATGGGGTTTACAAGCGATACTGAAACTAGAGTTCCCTCCAATAACTCATTTTGTGTAAACTTGATATGTTCTTTACATTCTGTCATTTGATATTTATATTGTTACATGTGAGTTCAGATAAACAGAGACTTCTATGGCAATTCCTGTGCATCAATTGTGTATCGTGTCTGTGTAGAGGGCGCTCTTGATCATTATACAAAGCTCACATGTTGCAATGGAGTACCAGCACTGGTACATCTGATTTCTGTTTGTGAATACAAAATGAAAAGAAAGAGTAGTTTTTAGTGGTTTTTGATGTCATTGACAGTCTCTGCTTCCAACAGGTACTGGTTCTGGTGTTGGCACTTCAGTTCTTAGTCTACTCAGTGATGAGTATCCAGATGTCTACAGGTATGATTATTGTGTCGTTGTATGTTTCTCAAAATGTTTTCATTTTCATTACCAAATAGCATTGCATGGTGTTACTTTGGCAATTTGGTAACCATGTTTCAAAAAGCAAGATTTTTAATTTGTAATGTTGTCAGGCCTCTTTTGGGAAAGGAAACAACTTGCGACACTGTGTGGACACGCTCTTTTGGAACAACGCGTTCAGCACTGATGTGTTCTATTGAAGTAAATACGGGTAATTGTCAATTGCGTTCAAACTCACAACATATGGCATCCAGTCACCTTGAGGAGAAGCAACAGACAGAACCGCTCGGCCAAATCCCCACCCTCAAAAAGAGTGGTATAATAATTGGGCTTAGTGGTTACATTTTTCTGACCGTGACCCCTCCACACGCTGTTGAGTTTGTGAAGCACTCACGCTTGTACACTCACTATGACACATTGCACATACAAACTTTATCAAAGCAATGAATACATCACTTAAACCAGGCAAAAAAATTTACTCACGTCTGACCTTTCCAGGTTCGTTACTGCTGTTTATCCGTCAGCAGAAGACGACGTCATAACATCACCATACAACAGTGTCTTGGCAATGCATCAGCTAACTCAGCATGCAGACTGCGTCCTACCCATAGAAAACCAGGTACAATTACACTTCAACTTAGTTTCCAATGGGCATGATGTAGTAGTCACCCACCTTTGTCAATGTAAAATTCAATCGTGTTGCATCAAAAAATGTTTTCAAGTGTTTTTTTTCAGTAAAAAGCTAAAAAAAATTTTTTTGATTTTTGTTTTTATTCATGGACAGACTTTGACCCAATGCAACTTGATGTAAAAGTAGCCAAATTCAGTAATATGCCATCCAGCTAGTGAACAGTCTTTTAAAAAAGGTGCAAACATGATTTTCTGATTTTTTTCAAACAGGCACTTGTCGACATTTGCAATAAAATCAGCCAGGCTTTACCGCCGGACAAACCAGGGAAGAAACAGATGACGTCAAACAGCCGAGTGAAAGCTGATAGTGCAGTGACAGCCAGTACAGGTGGTATTGTCAAGAAGAGCGAAGAGAAACCATTTGATAAAATGAACAACATAGTGGCCAACCTCTTACTCAATATGACAAGGTAAATTTGAAAACTGGATCAGAATGATTTTTCCTATAAATCAGTAAAGTGTAACTTATCCGTAAGGAGTACCACCACTTTGTCTTCAGTGGTGTGGTTGGACATTTTTCCAGGAAAATTTGAGATCGAAGTAGGAATACTGTGACAACAAAACAGTGATTTGCATGCATAACATAGGAGTTGACATTGGTGAGATTGCATATATATCACCATTTCTTAGAATTCTATGAAATGAAAGGTCTATTCCATACACCTATAGAATGATGCACATTGACTGGTACTGCCTTTCAATGAACTACTGCTACACTATTGTAGAGTTGTTTTTTGTTTCAGTCTCATTTGCATTTGTGCTCAACCAAAATTCTTTATGTGAACTAAGAAATTTCACAGTTTTGAATTGAAAATGCTGTCATTTTTGAGATGCTCACCACATTTATTCCTGACACCACAACCAGTGCTATTCTTTATCTTATGATTGTTTTATCGGGTATATTCATAACAAAAGTGTTCTACAAGATGAATACTGATAAGTCTTTTATTCAAATCTAGTATATCTGTGCAATTGAAGTTTGTAGAAGTTATGAGGCTTAGTAGACAGAGAAGAAAAAGTGGTCGGACTTGAAAAATATAAAACTTTGGTTTAGTAAAACAACTCAAGTCCTCACGCATAGTGCAAAGGGTATTTAGAAATAAACAGTGATACCCTTTTTACCATGCGAGAGCATACCAGCAAAATGTATATTTTATCAAAATTTGAACCTGATTGTTTGTTCTTTTTTTCAGTTCTGCAAGATTTGAAGGTTCATTGAATGTGGATCTGAATGAAATCACAATGAATCTTGTGCCTTTTCCTCAACTCCATTATCTTGTGTCCAGCCTGACTCCACTGTATTCACTCTCAGACATCAACATACCACCAAGACGGTAAGCTCCTGAAACCTACCGTATGCTGTAGGATCACAGGCATGAATACGGTTTTGAAAAATTGAGGTGTACCCAACTGGTAATCATTTAGTTGAATGCATTCCAATGATGACCTCCTAAATCTTTCATTTCATTGTTAAATATACGATAGTTCAAGAGTATTTAGAGAATAATCAGTCCAATATCCAGTACATGAATTAGAAAGATACACACTTTGCATGTCTCACCAGCCTGAGGAACAAATGCTACAAGATTTGATGCTAGTGGCTAAAATTTACCTTGCAGTAACATGCTCCCATACAAATTTGCCTAAAACATACCAACACCATGTTACCATGTAATTTGGATTGTGGCCTTCAACTGGTAACTTTCTTCTTAACAGTTATAGTTTGGATCTGATATACTACTGTTTTAAAATCTGTAGTTTACCTTAGCCAAGTTCATACCATCATGATAATAACATTTTTATCAAAGTCAGTCCTTTACAGCTGTACTGTGACAAATGATACTGCTAGACCATATATGCAGGGAAAAGCGATGAAAGTATTGATGAAGCATTTTCCACAAATTTCGTTCTTATGACAGGTTAGACCAGATGTTTTCCGATGCATTTTCCAAAGATCACCAGCTGATAAAGGCTGATCCAAAACACAGTCTGTACTTGGCATGTGCTCTCATGCTAAGAGGCAATGTTGAAATCTCAGATGTCAGGAGAAATATAGAAAGGTAAGGAAAATTCTACAACTGATAAGTCACTCCAAATATCTGGTCAAATGGCCTTGTTTATGTACATCTCACGAAATACGGGTATAATCAAACATAAAATGTGGAAAATGTAAACAAACTTAAAACTCGATGATACGTAGGAGAAACCATACAAGATTAATTATTCTGTTATGCACAACTACAGGTTTCTATTTTTGTAGACTGAGAAACATTTCCGTTTAAAAAAATAATGTTGGCTTAAGACCAGTCTGTTAGTTGCTCAGCAGTTTTTAAACTGAATTGGTTCTAGCATCAGCTGTGAAGAGTTTACTTTCTTTCACTGTGTAACTTCTCACAAGCATCGAACTTTCTCTGGCATGCAAATACTTATGTACCAGTAGCTTTCCATTGTCCTTGGGGAGGGATTGTGGCATTTGCAATTATCATACCATTACTACAATCAAAACAATACTATTCAATCATACTACTGTGAGTGCTATCATGATAAGTGCATGCATGCTACGAAGACACTACAGGTTTTTCTGAAACGTTCACTTCTGAATTTCTTGAACTTAGCCATTTGTACGCCTAGACTTTGGGCAAGTGTACATTGAGATCACAATCATAACGGATATATCCATCGGTCTTGCAGACTGAAGCCATCGTTACAGTTCATTCATTGGAATCAGGAAGGTTGGAAGACCGGTCTTTGTTCAGTGCCACCAGTTGGTCAGCCATACTCACTGCTTACACTGTCCAACAACACCTGCATACGCCATACCTTCTCTGAACTCAAAGACAGATTTGTCAAACTCTACAAAAGAAAGGTAGGTGAAAAAAACTCGGCAGTTCACATAAATTCAATCTGATTACCTGTTATACATGGGTGAAAATAATGCATTCAGGTTTGAGATTGTATTTTCAGAAACATGCAGAAAAATTTCCATAGTTTGTAATATTTTAGGCCATTATTTTCTAAAATGTAAGATGCACTTTTACATTACATCTTACTTTACAACTAAAGGTGTACTTTTACATGGTCTTGCACCTTTTCAGTTCAGATGCCTTTTGGGGGAGCTCCGCAGTACTCCGTCTACCAAGGGTGATATGATAATATTGAATTGTAATATGTCTTGCCGTGATCCAATATATTCTTGGGATTATCTATGTTGGGCCAATGTGCAGCACCTCGGAAGCTTTTAGCTGAAATGCATTGTTCCCATTGACTCATTCACACTCCTTATGTTGCTGTAAATAGTGACAATCTACCAATCAGATGTAATCTTCTGAGATGCTACACATTGCCAGCCTATGTTTAGCACAGCTGAGATGTTCAATATACCAGTATGATTATTATAGAGACAGTTTGAAACTGGCGATGATCACAAGTTTATCAAAATGTGTTCATAATAGATGTAGCTTCCTTCTACCGATGCAGTGGTATGTGAAGTATGACTGGCTCAATACTTATTCAAACTCATTTTCCTGGTTTCTTGCAGGCCCATGTCCATCACTACACACACGTCGATGGTTTTGAGATGAGTCAGTTCGCGGAGAGTCTGGAATCATTGACTTCGCTGATGAAGGAATACCAGGGATTGGAATCCAATATGGGCAGAATTGTTGAAGACGTCCAAAGACTACAAATTGCAACATGATGTTGGCAATATAATCACATACATACTTTAACAATATACATTCCAATTGTACTATACAGAGATGATCATTTACCAATTCATATGCAAAAATAATCAATGAACTTTTAATGTGTATACCGGTAGTCAACCTATTGATGGTTCTTTCTCCTTTCAGGGAGCGTACACTTCACACTGCCACTAAAATAGCCTAGGAAATCTCTATTTTCCTGGTGGACTTTTACCAAAAGTACTAGTATGAAGCTCAATCGAACAGGGCTTTACGGTTTACACTTCACCTGACAAGGGGACAGATGGAGGTAATATTAATCCATACACAGCAGAGAACAAAACATCAAAATATCTGACATGAATGTTTTGTTCAGTGCTTGATTCTCACAATACAGTACACCAATGACTGCCATGTCCGAGTGGTCAGCCAAGTTCCTCATGTCAGAGTCAATACTTATTATTGTAAACAAGGTTATGTCAATAATCTGCTTATCCTAAGGTGCCTGATGATATTGGAAATACTGGAACATACCCTCCATGATGATGCTGATTTGTAATATGGCTATTTATTGAATATTCTTTAATCTTTTCTGCTGAATTCTTGTCGTAAAAAGCTAAATATTTTTCCAGTAACTTCTCAGAGAATTATCTACAGCTTTGTATATTTTTAGATGTTTTTTTTAATGTACAATTACACATCCAAATGAAATTAAACAGGCCTCCAAGGAACACATGCAATAAAATTGCATTATGAAGTAAGAATCAACTGTTTGTCATGTGGTCATTACTTTTGAAGCGACTAATGTTACAAAATATGGACTGCTTCACAGTGTATATGCTGAAGCTTAAAGTAAAGGGACAAGTATTTCACGATGAACATGAGAGGCTTCGCAAGCAACAAAACTTGCTAATTCATTAATTGGCATGAAAACGGCATATATAATATCAAAATTCTTGGAGAATACTGATATACAAGAAGCACTCCATTAACTATAACATTTTGATAAATCAGATGATTGTATGTTAGAACAGGTACCAGCATTTTCTCTATACAAAAAGTCTCCGTCATTCAGTTTATCAAAGACACGTCATCATTTTCGTTTCAAATTTGTAAAGTAAAAGTTGCCAACACAACCTCACATGTCATGGAGTCAAGGACTTCACACGTAATACTAGAAGGTCTGAAGAGAAACACGTAATGGTCTGAACAAAATTTTTTTTATTGCTAAATTTCTGTACATAGGAATGTTTTTTTTAATCAAAACATACTGCTAATGTGCTGCAAAATTTACTGTTGCTTTCTGCACTGCATTATAAAAGAATTAAAATGTACATTTTACAGAAAGGCTTGTAACTAACTGACTGGCATATTATACAAGATTCATGCCAAAGCAAACCACTATAATGGCTTGATCTATGGTAGGGGGAGAATTCATATCAAGTTTGCAATTTAATGAATATAAGACAAGCAGTTGTCTATTCACAATGGTTTTGTATCCTGAAACCATGAAACCCTGAGAAGAATTTTTTCTGTACTTCATTTTTGTGTTTACAATACGTCATAATTGTACATTGAACTTTGTTGATGAAAATACTGACTGATATCATTCCATCACTTGTCATAAAGAGTTGTTGTTTATGTCCTTGATTTTGAACACAAGCTTCAAGCCAGATGCATCCATGAAATGATCTATTGTACTCCATGTCTACCACAGATTATCTTGTGTGATTCACTGGATGATTAGTCAGGTGAGTTCATCTTCACAGTTTACTGGCAGTTAGTTTCCATTTTGTGTCTTCCTCCTCTTCTTTTTTCACTGCAAAATCAAATCAGTCAGTCAAACTACAAAGGCCTGAACAATGGTTGCCATGGCATTGTGGCACTGAAAACCTACAACATGATCAGTAGACTCATTGTGTATGGATGTTACAAAACTGTACGCAAACTACACTCCACAAGCTACGTGATCAAAGTGTTTGTGTAAACCAAACTGGAAAGAATTCATATGGTTGCAATGCAGGTGTCAAACACGTTCTATAATAATTACTGGTACGGCAATTATCTGCAACAGATTGACAGTTTTATTTTTTGAATAAGCTTCTTATACAATGTGTCTACTTACCAACTTTGCCTTCTTTTTCCAGTTTTGAAAGGTGATGCATGACATTGTTGGCAGCAGCAAGATGAAGGTGTTCAGGTGTGTTCTGGAATTAAGGTCAAAGGTTATTGAGCCATGACGTTGATATCACAAAGTATGAGCTTATAAAATGAAGTTAACTCCAGGCATTCACCACAAAGTCCCTTACATCAAAGTCACTCTGTCAATTGGCCTTGGTTAAGCCTATGATTAAAATCTTGCCAGAATCATGTATAGAAGCATCTTCTTGCATACTTGTATTGTGTGGAACTATTTGAGTGGGACATGTCAGGATGCAGAAGTATCCGGGATCCAGTCATAACACAACCATGTCATATTTATCTTACATCACCAAAGACTCATTTGTGTATAATAAACACTGACAAGTCAAGCTTTTCATCACTTTAATCAAGGATGTTTACATAAAATAAACAGAAAGCCATAATGAATTGTTGCAAATATATCTTCTATGCAGTCACTAAAGTTAAAAGTGGTCGTTAGTTATTGCCTCCAGAGGGAGTACTACTGGCACATGTCATATTCTTACCGTGTAAATAAATTTGACCAATTCCATCGCAGTCAATGAACTGCCGCTATTTTTCTCCAAAGTTTCAACAATCTGTTTTTCTCTCATGTTTCTGTGATCAATGTAGTACTTTAACTTTGGAACAGCATTGTCAACTACAGGACCATGTCCTGGGTATAACACGCCTGGTTTAAGGTCAACGATTTTGTGGAGGGACTTCATGTAAGTGTACAAGTCTTCAAACACCTGTGGTTATTGAAGTAGAGATAAAGTTAAGCTAGAATTCAGTCAATCACAGAGTTCACTTTACAGAAGACATGCAAAAAGTGTGCTGTCAAAACTGTTGAGTTCATGCTATTAACAATCAATAAGAATGACTGACACACCTCTTTCACTATGAATAGTCAATGATTAACTTGGCACACCTGAAGAAAACTTGGTTAACTTGGTTCAAGTCTATGATTGTGAACGTGTGAGTGGGATGAACGCTATGATTTGTGTTCTGTTTTCATGTTAAACGTGAGTGGGGTGAACACGATGAGTTGGGTGAACACGATACAGGGGAGTTTCACTGATGAATTTTGCAGAAACTAACTCACTACTGCAGACTCAAAAGTAACATGTTCAATATCTAGGAAAACCTGACCTAGGCTGCTGACTTTCAGATCGGTTTGTATGAAATAGAGGAGACACAAGAGAAACTGTTGCAAATGATTTTATTTGTAAAAATTCACCAACTTGAATCATGTCTAAACACGAGGCTACATCCTCATTATGGTTGAAATTACAATCGTGCTTGTCTAAGGCAAAAGGGACGTGCCATTAATGGTGAATATTAAAATACAACCATACCCCCTAAGGTAATGCCAAATAGTTTTACAGCTTAGCAGGGGCCCATTGTTCATCAGTCTTGCCTATCTTTCAAATTACTTATCTACAGATTGCAAACTCTTTTTGTAACCCCTGGAATATTAGTGGATCCCATCATGCATAGTGGGCACCATATTATACTGAAATCTGCACATTCAGCCAGGATTTTAAACAACGTCAGCGCATTACAATACTGATTTCTATATGACCATATTTGATAACAGTCTATTAAACTACCGACAAATAACATTATTTTAAAACTGGTTAAAGAAAAATGCCACAATTAAAACTTTCAAATCAACTGTTGAAAGCAATCTACATAGACTTACTGCCGTTCCTTCTCCAAGAACACAATCTCCAGTGAAAATATTATCCTCTTCTTCTAGAACCAATATCATGTGATCATCTGTGTGCCCTGGTGTGTACACAACTCTGTTTAACAGAAAAAAACATGAATTTTGACCACATTTTTCATCCTTCCAGATTAAAATCACTTCTACATGTAACACACACCTTTTCATGTACTGTTTTTTATCTCATTTGGAAAACATTTCTGGATATATTTTCACCTCATCAGTAAAATTACCTGTGAAGATGGCTGAACATCCTGTCAGAACTTATGCAATTATCAGAATTGCCATACCATATTGCTACCTTGTCTATGAACATCACTAGCTGATGTTATAAATAGCCCTTTACTTTCTACGCTCCCAATAATGTAGTACGCCCTCAACGACATTTTATGCCCGAAATAACTTTTGTTTTACAGTCTTAAAACAAATGATTGAGAAACAGATGCTGATTGATTCCGATGCATAGACACAGTACAGCATGCACTCATGGGACAACTTAAAATATACTAGCATAACCAGGCATTCATTTATGAACCATAATTAGACTCAACAAACAGAATGGCAATGAATGGCAAAGCTGCACTGCTTTTGAAAAACAAAAATGAAAATTATTGGTAAATGCAAACTGAAATCTGAAATTATGTTATTTTACCACATCAATGAGCTGTCTTTGCACATTCTGACAATATTAAAAAAACACTGGGCATTAGTGCATATAGCATTACTAGGTTACGACCAGAACAAAATCTGCATACCAAAGAGATAATGAGCACTCACTTTAATGTTGCACCATCTGTCCTGATGACATCACCATCATTGAGATAGTTGTACTTGGCATCGAAGTCTATCATGTCTTCTTTTATCTCAGGGAACCTTGGCAATTTGGAAATTCTGGGAATGAAGTCTTCATGGTGGAAAAGATATACAAACATTTAAATGTCAATAATCTTCTGATTCTTGCATAAATTAAGAAAGTTCTCTTCTGATTCAAGATGTAAATGACTTTATCTGAACTTTGAACTCTCACCTTTCTGGACTTGTTCACATATCCCTGCAATACCACCCACATGATCATGATGCCAGTGAGTGCACAGGATTTCTTGTATCTGAATGTTATGATCACTCAATGTCGTCTTCAAAATTGACAAATACTCTGGTACATTAGGTTCTCCAGTGTCTACCAATACACGCCTGCAAAATATTTCCATGATTGTGAGAAAAACAGATATCAAAACTTATTCAGGCTGGATACTGTTTTCCTTCAATCAATGGCTCTCAAATGATATGCACATGTACTGTATGCCTAAAATTATGTGTAAAGAGATGGCATACAGTTGTTGCAAACTTTTCATATGTATAAACATGAGAGAGGGCATTATGCATACACAATTTCTATAAGATGATTATTTTCCGTTACTTAAAATCAAAAGGCCAATCAAATTTTAAGTGTCAACAGTTATTTACAACAATTGATTGTTGACACTGACAGGTATAATTTGACAGTTTACACATATATCCCTGGGGTGACACTATTGCTGCGGTACATACCCTGGTACTACATGAAAGTATCTCAGACTTTTCTGTAGTATCATTGAATTTGTACAACAAAACACGCGATATACATCGTTCAAGGCTGTGATCGACACAAGTAAAGTGCAATTTGACCCCTTTAATGTTCATGGAATTGGCCATTCATTCCCTTGGTATAACTCATAACAGAAATTTGAAACGTATGTGAAGTGCTGTCTGCTGACTTAAACAATTGTATTGACATTTTCCTCGTATAAAGAGACACTGGATTAAACTATATAGTTTATTGGGCTGCATTAAGTTGATGACGAGAATAACTGCCGTTGTAAATATAGAGCTCCCACGGAAGATAAACGATGAATCAGTTCAAAAGTTTCTTGACCTCAGTGAAAACCGGGGTCCAGTACTCACCTCTTTCCGGTTCCCACAAGGTAGGTGTTTGTACCCTGTAGGGTCATTGGACCTGGATTGCATCCTAACACACGGATAACCCTCGAAGATAGTTGTTCGACTTTCGGGATCACGGTGGTCATGTTGCGTATCGGTTGGACGAGGCACTCAGTCAGAAGGATGACAAGACACTCGGTGTTGACCTTAGAGTAAAAGTTCAAATACGCGATCAGGTGACAACATTGGGGCAAACTATTTACGATAGGGGTGTCCTTCATTTGTCGTCCTGCAATCGTGGCAATGTCAGACCATGGAGGTAGTAGAGACTACTATGGTCAGACAAATCGCAGCTTTCTATCCAATATTCATATACTGAATTGACTAATTACATAGCTCTTTTGGTATACATAAGACAGACAAGGAAGTTTTAGATCAGAACGCTGAGAAAACTTAGGTATGGTCGGAAAGAAGAAAACACGTTGAAAGTCTCGCTTCAAGCGAGACTTCAGCGTGACTCAAATAACTCAGTGCGAAGGTATTCCACGAACCCAAGACTGACTCTTCTTCCGGTTCCGTACTAACATTAAAAACGTCAAATTGCTGAATAATGCTGAACGTATCTTGATCGGGACGGAAGCCTAAGACCAACCACAGAAAATGACATCGAAAAGGTATGTGTTCTTGGTGCTACGTCTCTAGTCACCGGCAAATTGGCCGAGGTTGTAACGTAATATTGTGATCTCTCTGGTGGGAGAGGTCACGTCCTGTCGTCAGTGTGTCATCTTCATTGCTGCGCCGCCGTTGGGTTGTTTTTAGGGCCAATATCGAGCTACGCACTTGGAATCCATCACTGTGTTATTAGTGAACGACTGTGGCATTTATACATATCGTTTACGTTTCTGAAACTTGAGATTTGTTGTTCTCGAAAGAGTACTCTCTGAAATAAAAAAAGAAATTGTTGCCAGATGTCCTCACAGACCCCAAGCTATTTTTTGACGCAGAGATGGGAATTCAACTCACATTAAAACTGCATATCTAAACACGGACCGATTATATGCAGTAAATCAATGTAACGAAGCGACAGCTGGTCTGTTCCCAAGGAATAAATCGCACATTGTTCAGTTTCGAAAATATTTTGATCATTGATTATGAAATTCCGACTATTTCGAAAATTGTTGACAGAAAGTTAAAGTTCTACTACGACTTAGTACGGCCGTAGATATTTTGTAAACTTTCATGTTATTGCACGTAGAAAAGGTAAATATTTATCGGCAACATCCTCTTTATCAATATTAACACAAAACTAGAGCGTGAATGATACAACACAGAAATTCTACCCACATCACAGTCCCTCTATACGTAATCATATAGTGTTCAGAGCCATCATTTCACAGCATTTGTTGGTTTTGGAATACAGCCCTGATAGCTGAATACACACACTATTGACAAGGTAGCTGTGGGTCCATAGTTGTGGTGTTTTCAGATGGGATTCCTGCCTTTTTACGGGTGGTTTTGACTTTTACGATTTTAACCCTACCATATGTGGTCAAAACCAGCCCGTAAAAGGCAGGAATCCCGTCTGAAAACACCACAGCTATGGACCCACAGCTATTGACAAGGCAGTTCAGAAAACGAGATGGGGACTATTGTATTACTTCTGATGGATTTGCAACATCAAGTCTATCATCTGCAAACAGAAGTAATTCTGTACAAAACAGGAAACTCCTGACCGTAGGGTTATTGTCATACACCCCTGTATGGTAATGATCAGATTATTGTTCATTGTTTTGTCAATGTCAAGACAAACTATAAGAATAACTATTGTTCAGTACTAACAACTGAGAAAAAGAATTCTGTTGACACGAAAAGGAAGTCTTTCAGTGTCTCTCCCTGACATTTAACAACAAAACCTACAAAAGTACGTACACAATTACAATCTTATGTTTCTTGACCATGTTGTACATCTATACTTTGACTTACTTTTCTGTGACACTGGAATATAGTAGCACAGGTACAACCTGAACTTGTAAGGAATGCCTTACGCAGCTGCATTTCCGTAGAAGTAGTCTTACTTTGCCTTTTTGTTTCCCAATATGTGTGTTCACTATTTTTTAATATTTTATTGAAAATACCATAATTCAAAACTGAAGGGTCAAATCTTAATACCTAGGTATATGGGTAAAGTATTTGAAATATTTTATCTGTCATAGGAAATACACAGTCCCTACATGTGATTTATTAAATCATTCTCACAAAAATGTGACATTCTTGAGTTTGTATTATACAACACACAGAAAAGAGAGCAGAGCTTCATGTGGCAATTACCAAACACTAGAAAACACACTGTGCTGCCTAAACACATTGGAAAATTTGTAATGTACTCTCCAATCCCTACTGGCTTCTATGAGACTCCCCCCTGAACTTCGCTTACAACCTTGACCTACATTACAGAAAGGTCCTTCAAACTACACTGAACACCACAAAGGTGTTTCAAATTCCATGGTCTTCATCACAGTGTACATATGCTAAATATTGACACAAGATGATATATAGGATCAGACTGCTGACAGTACATATAACATACTATATAAGCCTTCGTACAACACACTGGTGCACATTCCATTCTTTAGTATGACTATGTTTATTATTTACTATGTTAATTTATGTTTTGCAAATCTTATGCGAATCCCAAAGTGATGTGCAAAGGGCTTTCTTTTCATAAAGACCGAACATTCATGGCGTTTGAGTTACAAGTACTGATAAGGGTGACAAAGAAGAAAAAATATACCGCTACTATTTGTAATATTAATGATGTAGTATAAATTGCAGAAAATAATGCCAAATAGGATAATTGTATGAAAGAAAATAATGTGAAATGAATTGTATTTGTAATTTTTCTTTCAGTGAATTGAAAAAGTTGAGTGAAGAAAGCTTGACAAGGCAGCCGGAAGAAGTTTTTGATGTGTTGGAGAAATTGGGTGAGGGGTAAGTGATTTTATTGTTAACTGTATGCAGTATTCTACCATTTTGTCAAAAAGTTATCATAAAAAGAGCATATTTAAGTAAAAATATATGGATTGTGTGACTAAAAAGTAAATGACAGCAGCTATAGTTTTATGAAATTTTTTCATCCTCAAATGGCAACTAAAATGGTGACCTTTGACTGTGACTCGTGACCATTTGCCATATGAGGGAAAGTGACTGGTGACAGTGGTTTTATTAAACTTGTGGTAAGTAGGTAATATCGAGTATTTGAAAGGAAAGGAGTTCAAAAGTGTAACACAGCCCAGAAATATGTGAATTCCTACATGACTATTGTGTACACGTATATTTGGTGGAATTGCCATTACTTTTTAACACCATAACAATGTATTAGCATGTCAGTTTATTGTTCAGTAAAGTAGCATTATTATAGGGCTGTTTGAAGACATTACAGACAAATTTGGTACGGATCAGAGGTGCAGCCATTACTGTAAACAACATGGCCTCCGCAAGTGTTCCACTGTCTGCAAAATATTCATTAGTTCTCACTTGGCATTTAGCCACCATATTTATCATAGGAATAGAATGATCTGGATTTCAAGACAAGCAATGAGCTGTATTCCATTATGATTTATAACTCTGTTGGGTCAAACACCAAGGTCATCACTAGGTGTGACTCACTTATCAAAAAGCAGAACAATTCCACTCCTGTTGCTGTACGAAAGTTACGTTTTTAGCTACTATAGACTATAGTCTATAGAAGCTATTGGGATGGGTATCCGTCCGGCGTCCGTCGTCAGTCTGTATGTATGTATGTATGTATGTCCATTTGTGAGGCGTCCGTCCACTCAAATATCTTGAGAACCGCAGTACTTACTGATTTGATATTTGTTTTGTAGATGAAAAATATGATTTTGAGAAACTATTTTTTTTAATTTTTAGCTACTATAGACTATAGTCTATAGAAGCTATTGGGATGGGTATCCGTCCGGCGTCCGTCGTCAGTCTGTATGTATGTATGTATGTATGTATGTATGTATGTATGTATGTATGTATGTATGTCCGTTTGTGAGGCGTCCGTCCACTCAAATATCTTGAGAACCGCAGTACTTACTGATTTGATATTTGTTGTGTAGATGATAAATATGATTTTGAGAAACTATTTTTTTTAATTTTTTGATATTGTTGAAAATAGGCAAATTAATGCCAAAAAAGGTGTTTTTGGTAAAAAATCTTCTTCTTCATAACCGCTGGTCAGACAGCTTTGTTATTTGGTATACAGGTCCCTAGGGATAACCCAACTTAGATTTGTTCAAATTGTGACGAAATATGCAAATGTGTATTTTTAAGGAATTTTTTTGTCATTTTTGGTCAAAGTTTGACTTACATTGTATGTAATTCTTGTACTGTATAAACCCTATCAATTCACCCAGAAAAAAATAATTAATATGATTTTAAATAATTGAATTAATTAGGAATCATCAAAGCCAAAATAAATTTAGTGTGGAATTATCAGAAAGTTCAACTGTTTTTGACAGTTCATAGTGAATTGAGGATTAAAACATGTAAAGGCAACTTTCCTGAATCCCCACTTTGATATATTCTGAACCACCATTTATGTTATCTTAAAGAATTTGCTCACAATAGTTTGTCATGATAGGGTGGTCAAATAAATAGAGATAGAGAAAGTTCTAATTTCCAATTATGGTTGACTTGGTAAGGATAAAATAAGATTACTTTTTGAGGAAAAAAATAGAGTGGTCAATTAAAAGAGTGGTCAAAGTGATAGGGTTTTTATGGTAAAGCTCTGCTGTAAGATTCCACATGTGCTATTTATAGCAATTATGCAATCTGTGTAAACAGTGCAATGAAAGTGTAACATGATTCCTTATAATGCTTTTGATGACCTTGAACTTCTTAAGTTTCAAACATTTGTCTCTTCAGTGTGCTTTCTCTGAGTACGTACAGTCTCAACTTATTCAACAGAACTTACTTACAATGTTAATTTGAAAGTTAAAATGTGCTTGGTTAATAGGATGAAAGTACTGATATTAAAAGATAACCAGCTCAAGATTATTTATAACCTGACAGATATGCTGTTTTTTTATGACGTAAATCTTGATTTAAGCAAGTCTTGTTTACATTAATTAGAATGTAATTAACTCTCGTTTATTTGCTATTATAGACTAATATAGTCTGATGAAATATGCAAATCTGTATTTTTACGGAATTTTTTTCCATTTTTGGTCAGGCCATTCTGAAATGAGCTATCAAAGATATCCACCTTCTTCATCAATACATGTGTCACAAAAGGCTATTCTCTACATAACACAGCAGAGCTCTGTCAACTGTTGAGTCGCTTGTTTTTTCAAAACTGCTGGTCAGACAGCTTTAATATTTGGTTTACATGTCCCTAGGATGACCTTAGTGAGATAATTTCATACAGTTAGGAAATACTTGATTTTGTATCCATGTCTATAGTAGCTTCAGGGACTTTGGCCCTATGTTTTGATATTGTTGAGGCAAATTAATGCCAAAAAAGGTGTTTTTGGTAAAAAATCTTCTTCTTCATAACCGCTGGTCAGACAGCTTTGTTATTTGGTATACAGGTCCCAAGGGATAACTCAACTTAGATTTGTTCAAATTGTGATGAAATATGCAAATGTGTATTTTTAAGGAATTTTTTTGTCATTTTTGGTCAAAATTTGACTTACATTGTATGTAATTCTCGTACTGTATAAACCCTATCAATTCACCCAGAAAAAAATAATTAATATGATTTTAAATAATTGAATTAATTAGGAAATCATCAAAGCCAAAATAATTTTAGTGTGGAATTATCAGAAAGTTCAACTTTTTTTGACAGTTCATAGTGAAATGCTTACCATCTTGAAGGATTAAAACATGTAAAGGCAACTTTCCTGAATCCCCACTTTGATATATTCTGAACCACCATTTATGTTATCTCAAAGAAATTTCTCATAATAGTTTGTCATGATAGGGTGGTCAAATAAATAGAGATAGAGAAAGTTCTAATGTCCATTTATGGTTGACTTGGTAAGGATAAAATGAGATCACTTTTTGAGGAAAAAAATAGAGTGATCAATTAAAAGAGTGGTCAAAGTGATAGGGTTTTTATGGTAAAGCTGGACTGTAAGATTCCTCATGCTATTTATAGCAATTATGCAATCTGTGTAAACAGTGCAATGAAAGTGTAACATGATTCCTTATAATGCTTTTGATGACCTTGAACTTCTTAAGTTACAAACATTTGTCTCTTCAGTGTGCTTTCTCTGAGTATGTACAGTCTCAACTTATTCAACAGAACTTACGTACAATGTTAATTTGAAAGTTAAAATGTGCTTGGTTAATAGGATGAAAATACTGATATTAAAAGATAATCAGCTCAAGATTCTTTATAAGCTGACAGATATGCTGTTTTATTATGACGTAAATCTTGATATAAGCAAGTTTTGTTTACTTTAATTAGAATGTAATTAACTGTAATTAACTCTTGTTTATTTGCTATGATAGACTAATATAGTCTGAAGAAATATGCAAATCTGTATTTTTACAGAATTTGTATTTTTGGGTCAATTTTTGCCATTTTTGGTCAAAGTATTTGTTTCTCAAAAGTTACTCATCTGATAGCTTTGATATTTGGTATACAGGTTCCTGGGTTTTATCTTAATGTAATATATTGAAATTATGATGAAATCGTCAATTTTGTATTTTTTGCAGCTAATTTTGCCATTTTTGGTCAGACCATCCTGAAATGAGCTATCAAAGATATCCACCTTCTTCATCAATACATGTGTCACAAAAACTTATTCTCTACATAACACAGCAGACCTCTGTCAACTGTTGAGTTGCTTGTTTTTTCAAAACCGCTGGTCAGACAGCTTTAATATTTGGTTTACAAGTCCCTAGGATGACCTTAGTGAGATAATTTCATACATTAAGGAAATACTTAATTTTGTATCCATGTCTGTAGTAGCTTCAGGGACTTTGGCCCTATGTTTAAATACGCCTTAACATATCTCTATAGTCAAAAAACATATGCATAATTAGTCAATGGAAAGTATTTTTAAGCAGGATATTTGCACCTCTGTGCATTGTTGTTCCTGTCATAATACCAAGTTGAAAATGTCAGTGTAATGATTGCTATTTTGATTTAGCAATAGACATAGCACACCAGTATCCAGGTCAGGATTCCTCCTAGTTGCTCCTACTGGCACATTAGGGAATATCAAAAATATCTCCTCAATTCCAGAATAACACACCTGAGCTATATTCCCAAATCATCACTGAAAGCATGGTCCCTCCGCAAGGACCTTGCTTAAAGACTGTTTTTGTGTAGGTATAGGTGCTTAGGTATATTGTGTTGCAACAGGAATATTTGCATGTAATTCTATACCAAATACAATTTGAACTACTGGTAATTTGGGAGAATAGGATATGGCAGTAATGTAGGGTTCAGGGCCCGAAATTAACTTTTTTCCCTGGTAGTCCCATTGGGCTACCATTTTCTGAAGTTGGTAGCCCAGTGACAAAGTCTGGTAGCCCATGCATGCCTTTTTTTGTAAAGGATATTTTATTTATATCTAGACAAAGAAAGATTCATTTTGCATGATTCTGTCCAGGAAGTGAATTTTCTAGTCATTTGACATCAATACCTGCAGATCATAGCCTTAGGAGAACGGTATAGCACGTGTAGTAGATAACGGTGACGCCTCAAAGTTTGACGACCAATTCACACATACGCATAGCTTATACGGTACACAAATTTTGATGTTCGCCATGACAACGAATTTTTACTCAGCACGTGTAAACATAACATGGCTAAAGATAGATTGGCTATGAATTTCAGTATAACAAATTGGTACAGTCATGTTCTTAATACTTTCGTGGCAATTTAGTTGGCTATATTTCTCCACCATAGTACACTATCATGGGATGATCTCGTACACTTCGGAAAGCGTAATTTGTGGATGGCCCGACAGCTTTTTCTTTGCAGGTTGAATAATTTTGTGTTTAATTGTGATTAAATAACTATGAAAATGAATTTTATTGGCCATCATTTCCCGAGCCTGTCATCCAAGTACATCAGTTCAGATAATGATATTTTATTGAAAGTTTGTCGCAACAAATTCAACTGCACTGTCGCCTTTTACTTTGCATAACAAAGTCATAGTTTGGCCTTTCTGTGTCCAGCTGGGTTGACCGTATGAGCGTCGCTCATCTAACAGCGATCAACATTATTTCTTCCACTAAGTAATTTTATATCTCAGGCTTTGGTAGTCCGTGTGGGCTACCATTTCATGGGTTTTGGTAGCCCAAGGGAAAAGTTGGTAGTCTGTGGACGCGGGACTACCGCTAATTTCGAGCCCTGGGGTTGATCTGCAAATTTAAGCTTATCTACTTTTCTTTTTTTTGCACTTCACTTGTTTTTATGGGTAATTTGGAATATTTCTAACTATCAACTATAGGGCACCTAACACTTTTGATAAATTTGAACAATGTAAAGATCTGTTTCTCCAGGATTAGTTCCAATCGTGTTATCAATAAAAATATTCCTGGCAAGAGCAGTAGAGTATGGTATAATGAAATTATAACTATGACTGTTGCTCAGCAGGGATATCCAGAGGGTAAAATGAGGCTTTGCAGCATACTTTGACACAATTGCAGATGGCTGTGTGTTAGTTACAAAGTTTGACTAATTATTCACCAACCTGTTTAAATCTGAGAGAAATAAATCTGTGTTTGCTAACTTCAAGCAGAGACATTAATTTTTTTGAAATTCTGTAAAATGTAATCATATATACATGTATTCTGCAAAATATGCAAGGTTGAAACAAGTTCAGTTGAGTCACTGCTGCATCCAATTGTCTTGCAACGTACACTGCACAAGTGTAATGATGTTTTTTTTCAAGTTACACATGTGTACTATTACAAATTTCATATGAAATAACTTTTTTATGAATATATCTTTCATAATTGAATGGTAAAAAAACCAACATATATTTCAATCATATCTCAATTTACTACCCCTACGGGCATGCAATTGCTTCATGTACGTAATAAAGGCTGGAAATGACCAACGACATGGTTGCCATGGTTTTGTGTTCATAGTTCGGTTGCTTTAACCCTTTTAACATGCTAAGTTGTCTATTCTGTCCTGTTTACTGAGACACGTTTAATATGTTGATATCCCGTGTATTTGATCAAAACAGTAATGCGAGCACATAATTTTTACACACATCAATTACACTGCCCATATCAGTCATTGAAATTATACTTATAAGCAGTATAGAGCAGTGTTTTGACAAGCACTGGGTAGAATATGCATTCATTTCATTGATCACATAACGTATTTATCATCCTTAGGGGCAGCATACGGCAGTGTGAATTTTCCAATTTCAGTGTTTCTTTTTAATCAAACAAATTATTGAAATATTTAAATTCTCATTTTACATATGTAGTCGGGTGTTGATAACTTAGACTTGTATTTGGAAGCTGTTCAGGAGTTGTTCACTTGCAATTTTTGGCAATAATTTGACAAGGTAAATTTTCTTGTATTTAAATCGCATTAACCTATTGAGAGTAACAGATGTTAATTACATTTTTGTACGAATGAATAATTCATCTTATTTATTCATAATTGAGAACTGGTTTCTTTAACATATCATTCAGTATTTGAAGTGCCCTATGGATGCTCTCCACGATAGTTACGTTTTGAAGTTTCCTACAAAAGGAGCAATTGCTTCTAATTTTTAGTGGTTTAAGAATGTACAAATATACATGTATTTCAAAATTTGGATTGTTACATACTACATCAATATTAATTGATTGCATCATTTTCTGCTTATGTGTATTGTAAATATAATACATGACATCAAAGTTTCACATGCTGTGAATGCAGTTAAACCTCACAGTGCGTTACATGTAACAAATTATGACCCTGACTGACTGGCTTACTCAAATATCACATCTGCGAGCATGGATATTGTAAATGATATATTCTTTTATGTAGGTCACATAAACTAGTTTGGTGACTATTTTTATGTTTCTGAAGATAAGGACACCCATTGAGAAGTAGTGATTTTACAGGTTTCAATAAGTTGTCCACTATATTTGGTCAAGGTGATAAATTGATACAAGCAAACTGTTTAATCACTCTGTATACATGTATACTGTAAAACGCTATGAGTTAACTGCATGCTTTTTTAGCGAAGTAGGAATTTGAATTAAATTACTGGGTTCTTAATTTAGCTAGCAGGACAGAGTGACCATTTTTAATGTGGGGGAAATGTTGAATTAGCTGCTTCTTAAGTTAGTGAACTCTAAATTCTATCTAAATTAGCTAAGAAGGCATGCTAGCTAAAATGACCTGTTTTACAGTACTGGTACACATGTAGGACACACTTGCACAGAGAGTTTGTTATTTAGGGCTGAGCAAATACAGTAAACCAAGGTCAAGGACCACCTACCATAGCTGTCCTACCCAGACCAGTGACTTTTCCATCCCACTGACCAAGTGGATGCATTGATACAGATTCAATTGCATGATATAAATGAGTACAGAACCAGCAGTTACCAAACCATGCTTGTTAGCTACTGTATTTACCTCTGAAATGGTCACGAAAATTGAAGTACATCTAACACAGATTTGCTAAATAATTTATTAAGAAAAAAGTTTTCCTGATGTTGCCTAGTAAAACTTTGAACAAATTTTGAGATAAACCTGATCACAGAAGAAAGCTTGCTCAGCAATTTTCAACCTTCACGTACTTGCAACCATATTTAATTTTTTAATGATTTCCGTGCTTTATGTATGAATCGTTAATAGCTCATATATAGAAGAATAAAAAATATGCACTTTGAGCCCCTGAGGCAAGGACAATATTCGTACATTTGTAAAATTGGCATGGATATCCGAATGACATGCAGATTTGTCCCTTAGGATGATATGTAGTGATCAACTTCACAAAAGTCACCACCAGTAAAGCTACCGTACATGTTTTAGATCTCAGGCAAATGACCGTGGGAATTCCTCAAGGCTATAAGCTCAAAATACATCCAGTTCTAAATTTTTTGCTGAGTCGGTCATGCTGAAGTGTTTTATAATAAAATACCAGATCCATTG